>NC_133046.1:5155595-5458571 GCF_048771995.1 Taeniopygia guttata
ATTAATGATTTAACCATTGATCTAAATGCCCCAACAATAAATACCCCAAATTACTTGCCCCAGTGTTTAGCACCCCAGTGCTCAATGCCCTGACGTTAAATACCCCAGAGCTAAATTCTCCTTTATGCATCGATCTAAATGCCCCCAGTGCTAAATGAGCTGGTGCTAATTACACTAACTCTTAATGGCTCAGTGCTAAATGCTCCAGTATTTCATGTACTGATGTTTAATGTCACAAAGATAAACACACTCCTGTTTAATGTCCCAGAGCCAAATGCCCCAGTGCAACACTCACCAGCATTTTAAACACTGAGGGTAAATACCCCAGGATTAAACACACCAGTATTAATCACCAAAGATTTTATGCTGCAACACCAAATGTCTGGGGCTAAATTCCCCTATTTTAATGCCCCAGAGCTCAATGCCTATTGCTAATGCCCCAACCCTGAAACTCTTAGGGCTGAATGCTCCAAATGCTTAATATTCCAGTGCTAAAAGCCTCAACACCAAGCGCCCCAGAGCTAAATTGATTATTTCTGTGTTGATCAAAATGCCCCAGTGCTCAATATCCCAACCCTAAATGCCCCAGAGCTGATTGCCCCGGTGCCAAATGCACCAACACTAAAAGTCCATTCCTAAATTCCCCAAACACGAAATTCCCCGGAGCTAAATGTCCCAGAGCCAAATGCCCCGATGCCAAATTCCCCAGGCACTGAATTCCTCAGGCACCAAATTCTCCAGGCACTAAATTCCCCGGAGCTAAATGCTCTGGTCTTTAATGCCAAAATCCTCCGTGCCAAATTCCCCAGGCGCTAAATTCTCTGAAGGGCTAAATGTCTCAACATTAAATTCCCCGAAGCTAAAAATCCCGGTGTTTAATGCCCCAGAGCTAAATACCCCAACGCTAAATTCCTCAGGCACTAAATATTCCAGGCACTAAATTCCCCCACGGCTCAATGCCACAGCAGCTTTGGGCTCATCCTGCTTCAAAAACACCAGTGAAAAAATTCACATCAAAACCAAAAGCAGAGACTCCATTTGGGGATATCCCCCTCATCACAGAATTTAATCCATTTTCAAATTAACTGGCAGGGAGGGGGGTTAATTAACCCAACGATGGTGCAGATTTGAAGTTCTGCAAGGCAGTGCATTCCCAGGGCTGGTTTGGCACCCAGCTGGGAAATGGGCTGAATTCCTGTATGGATCCCATAGGATAATCATGAGCTGGACATTTTTAATGCTGGTAAATCAAGGATTTGAACTGCAGGGAAGTGAATGGATCCAGTAAAACATCCAGGTTGGGGATGGACGGACGGATGGAGGGGCCGGAGCTGACACCAAGTGGATGGAAACTGTAATTCCTGCTCTGGGAGCAGAAAATGGAAGATTTGGGGGGAAAACGAGGGGTGATCACAAAAAAAAAAAAACCAAAAAAACCAAACAAAAACAAAAACACAAACAAACAAAACTCTCTTCAAAGCAGAAATAAATTGTGCAAAAAAAAAGCAGCGGGGAGGGTGGTGAGAGGGGGACGGGATGGGACGAACTGACCACGTCAGCATGAGATTTCCTTTGGAAAAGTACCCAAATCCACGGCAAATAAATGGAATAAACCTCGAAAGGCAGCTTGGAATATTTATATAACCTTGGTCACGTCTGTTCTGACCGTTCCTGCCTTGGAATGGGGGTACAGGGAGGGGTTTGGGGTCATGGCAGTGACCAAATACCTTTGTACCCCCAAAAATCCTCTTTTTCTCAGAAATTACATTTTTTTCCTCAAGAAAAGGCCTTTTCTTTCCTCCAAAATCAGACTTTTTCCCTGAAAAAAAAGGCATTTCTTTCCCAAAAAGGCATAACTCCCCCCAGAAAATCACCACTTCTTCCTCAAAGCACTAGTTTTATTCCAAAAAGCCCTATTCCTGCAAAGAAAAGAATATTTCTTTTTCCCCACAAAAGGTTTTTTTCCTAAAAAAATACTTCTTATCCCAAAATTTTTTTCTCAAAAAAAACCCCAAAAAAACACCAAAAAACCTCCACAAAAATAAAGCACTTTCCCCCCCCCCCCCCCAGTTTTTCCCATTAAAGCCTTTTTTTGGCTTTATTTTTCTCACCAAAACCCACACTTTTGTCTCCAAAAAGACCTTTTATTTTCCCAAGAATTTGGCTTAAAAAATAACCAAACAGCTTTCTTTTTTAATAGTTTTTTCCCAAAAAAGCACTTTTTTTACTCAAAAAAGAGGGGATTTTTTTTCTCTCAAGAAAAGTGACCTTTCCAGAAAGTCCTCCTTAATTTAAAAAAAACTTTTTTTCCCCCAACCCATTTTTTCTGTAGTATGTAGAGAATTTCTTTGTAGAGCTCTAAAGACCATTTCCTGCCTTTTCTTTTTCCTGTAAAAAATCGGTTATGTTGGGGTTTTTTAAGCACTTATTTTTCCAGAAAGTCTGCTTTTTCCAAGAAAAAAAAGCCCTTTTTCCCCCCAAAGCTTTTTCTTAACAAAGCCCACTTAAAAAAAAAAAAAAAAACAAAAAATAGCACCTTTTTTTCCACTCCAAAACGCGCATTTTTCTTTTAAAAAAGCGCCTTCTTTTTAAAATAATAAAAACACCTTCTCTTTTTCCTAATCCAAAACCCCCTTTTTCCCCTGTCAAAATCTTTTTTTTTTTTTTTTAAGTCACCTTATTCCAGGGAAACATCATCTTTTTTTCTGCAAAACTCCTTTTCCCAAGGAACGAAAACCTTTTTGTTTTCCCCAATAAACCCACTTTTACAAATTAAAAAAAAAAAAAAATCCACTGAGTGTATTTTTACAGAAAATATAATTTTTTTCCTTATTTTTTTTTTTAAAAACCATCTTTTTTCCCCTAGAGCGCCTGGGATTGGTGCGGTGAGGTGCAGGGCAGGCCGGATATGATCGGGCTCTGCTCACATCAGAAAATATCCGGCCCCATTGTTCGGGGCAGCCGCGCCGTGTCCGTGCTTTGTTCCCTCGGGACCCCTTGGGATCCACATAAATATTTGGAGAGCCCCAACACGCGGGAAGGAGGACGAGAAATTTTTTTCTCTCTCCCTTCCCCCCACCCCACACCCCACCCCAATTCCACTTTTAATTTTTTTGGGGCCAGATATGACTTTTTGTACCTTGGGACGGAAATTTCCGGCTGGAAACCCAACCCTTGCGCCTGGTGGGAGGTTGAATGGTCGCCCCGCTGGGTGGGAACAATATGGATTTGGGATGAAAAGGTTTTCCCGGAGCGATCCGGAACCGCGGCCCGGATCCCGCGGTGCCGGCGGGACGCGTGTGGAGAGCCGCGCTCCCGGGATTTTGGGGGGTTTCGTGTGGAGAGCTGCATCCAGGATGGGGCTGGGATGTGGGATATGGGGTAAATTCCTGTCCCAAAATATTGGGGATCCAAGGATGAGGGGCGGGATGTAGAATGGAGGAGCCAAGGACCAATGATAGGGATGTAGGGCTGAGGGTGGGATGTGAAATGGGGATCCATCCCATCCAATCCCATCCCATCCCATCCCATCCCATCCCATCCCATCCCATCCCATCCCATCCCATCCCATCCCATCCCATCCCATCCCATCCCATCCCATCCCATCCCATCCCATCCCATCCATCCCAAATGGCCTCCACCACGCCGTGGCCTCCACGATGGTTCCCAAACTCTGTCCCAGGGTGATGTTGTCACCAGACGTGGCTTTTTTGGGTTGGAAAGGGCAGGATTTGGGTATTGTGCTGGTCTGAGGTGGTTTTGGGGAGGGGTGGTTGGGTGGGATTTGGGAATCCGGGATGCTCCGGGGTGCTGGGGCAGAAAAAGGAAAAAAAGGGAAAAAAGGAAAAAAAGGAAAAAAAAGGGGAAAAAAGGAAAAAAAAACGGAAAAAAAGGACAAAAAGGAAAAAAAGGAAAAAAAGGAAAAAAAGGAAAAAAAGGAAAAAAGGGAAAAAAGGGAAAAAAGGGGAAAAAGGAAAAAAAGGAAAAAAAAAGGAAAAAAGGGGGGGATGCAAAGAGAAAACAAAGAGGAGAATGGGGGGAAATAGCAGGGGATAAAGGGAGGGGGGAAGGGGAGAAAAGAGTTGAAGAAGAGGGGCAGAAAGGAGAAAAGAAGGAAAAAAGGGGGAAATGGGAAAAGCAAGGGAAAAGGGGGAAAACGGGAAAACTGGAAATAAAACATGGGGAAGGGGGAATAAAGGGAGGAAATGGGGAACTAGAAGGGAAAAACATGGGGAAAGTGGGGGGAAATGAAAAAAGGGGGAAGGGGATGAAGGGGAGGAAGAGTTGTAAAGTGGGAAAAGAGGAGAAATAAGAAACGAGTAAAAGGGGTGGAAGGGAGAAGAAAAGCAGAGTAAACAGAGGAAAACAAGGGAAAGGGGGAAAAGGGCATGATAGGAAGGAAAAACATGAGAAAACAGGAAAAATGGGGAAAAGAGGTGAAGAGGAGAGCAACAGGGAGAAACAGAAGAAACGGGGGAGACAGAGAAAAAGCAGGGTGAAATAGAGGGGGGGAAAAAAGGGTAAATGGGGAAAAGTGAGGAAAGGAGAGAAATCTGGGAGGAAATCCATGGGGAAACTGGGAAACCCCAGAGCCACCCCTGTGTCCCCATATCCCCCAGTGCCCCCATAGCCCCCCGGTCCTCCAATAGTCCCCCATATCCCCCAGTGCCCCCATAGGTCCTCCATAGCTCCCAAGTGACCCCACAGGCCCCATAGCTCCCTCCAGGACTTCCCACAGCTCCCCCATATCCCCCCAATATCCCAATAGCCCACCCCGTGCCACCCAGCCCCCCCAGAACCCCCACAGCCCCTGAGTGCCCCCCCGATCTCTCCCAGTGCTCCCAGTACACTCCCCCAGGGTCCCCCACACAGCCACTACGGCCCCACCCCAGGGTCCCCTATGGCCCCCCAGTTCCTCTCCTTAACCCTGTAAAAAATCGGCTATATTGGGGTTTTTTTAAGCACTTATTTTTTCCAGAAAGTTGTTTTTTCCAAGAAAAAAAGCCCTTTTCCCCCCCAAAGCTTTTTCTTAACAAAGCCCACTTAAAATAAAAAAAAAAAAAAAACACCTTTTTTTCCACTACAAACCATGATTTTTTTCTTTTAAAAAAGCGCCTTCTTTTTAAAATAATAAAAACACCTTCTCTTTTTGCTCAGTGTCCCCCCATATCCCCCCACCCCAGTATCCCCAGCATTCCCATCGCTCTCCCAGTGTGCCCAGTGCAGATCCACATCCCCAGCCGGGTGGCCCGGGGACACCCCGGTTGGCCTCAGGGGGACAGACCCCGAGACAAAAGGGCTTTGGTGGCCACGAGTGACCCACGAGTGAGCCACAAACCCCATCGTGAGCGCCGGGACAGGGGCCAACCTCCCCACGGGGAGCGACACCGGGAAACACCGGGGCTGTCACTGTCATCCCGGTACCGCAGCCTCCGGCCGGTACCGGCGCTGAACACCCTCGCGGTGACCCCGGGTGACCTTGGGAAACACAGGGAACGGCTGTCACCGCCCCCCGCCAAGCCACCCGGCCGGGACATGCCCTCCGCATCCCCGGTGAGCCCCCGGTGGCGGCGGGGGCCGGTGCCGCCATCCCTCCGGTGCAGCATCCCGCCGGTGCCGGTGCTGGGGCAGCCCCGAGGTGACTCCGAGCGACCGTCCCGGCTCCCAGCGCTTTCCGGGGTGATCCTGTGAACACCGGGGACCAGTGCCACCATCCCCCCGCTGCGGCATCCCGCCGGTACCGACTCTCAGCATCCCCCGGGGTGACCCGGCGTGACACAGGGACAGGTACCACCACGCCTGTATCGCTGCCTGCGCTCGGTATGGCCGCTCAGCATCCCCAGGGTGACCCCGGCGGCGGCAGGGACCGGTGCCACCAACTTCACGCCGCGTCTTCTTGCCCGAACCGGTTGTCAGCATCCTCGGGGTGACCCCGGGGTGAGCCCCGGTAACGGCGGGGAGCGCTGCCGCCACCTCCAGGCCGCAGCATCCCGCTGGGCCTGACTCTGGGCACCCCGGGATGACTCCTGGAATCCCCGACCACCGGATCTCCGCCGCCCCCCGTTTCCACGCCACGCTGGCCACGGTCACCTCCCCTCAGGCCCACCCGCGCCCCCTCCTCTCTGCGTTGCCATGGCGACCCCGCTCCCCCCGCCGCCCCCCCCCCCCGCCGCGGGGTTGCCATGGCGAGCGCGAGCCGCGGGCGCGCGGCGCGGCGGGCGTGGCGCGCGGGGCGGGCCGGGGGCGGCGATTGGCCGGGCGGCCCCCACGTGACGCGCGCAGGAATGCAAATGAGCGATGGCCTCGCGCCGCCGCCGCGCCGCCGCCTGAGGGAGGGAGGAGGGAGCGGGCCCGGCCCGGCCCCGCCGGGACCCCCGCGCCCCCCGCTCCGCCGCCCCCCGCCGCCGCCGCCCCCCGGGCCATGGCACGGCCCGCCCGCCGCCTCCGCCTCGCCCGGCCCGGCACGCAGGTACCGCGCGTGCCGCCGCTACCGGGCCCCGGCGGCTTTGTCTGGGCCGGGGGGTGGGGGGGAATGGGGGTCTGAGGGGAGGGGGGGCCGCGCATGCGCACTCGCCGTGCCTCAGTTTCCCCACCCGGGGCCGTGGACTCCGCCGCTCCCCACCCCGCGTGGGGTCCCCCATTTCTCACCCGTATCCGTGTCTCCCTTCCTGCCCTTTCTCCTGCTCTCCCTCCTTTGGTTCTTGACTCTATTATTATTATTATTATTATTATTATTATTATTATTACTACCTACCACCCACCATCATATTCCAGTGCCCCCGTGTTATCTCTAGCCCCCTAAACTATATCTGACCCCCTTGTCTTCTATCCCACCCCTTGCCATCCTATCCCACTCCCCATCTTCCACCCCCTTTTCTGGTTTTGCACCGTTAGTATTATTCCCACCCCCTACCATCATGTTCCAGTCACTACTGTTTTGTCTGACTCCCCCTTTATTAAATCTGACCTCCTCTTTTCTATCCCACCCCCTCTAGTGTTTTTCACCCCTTACTAGGATCTTGCATCCCCCCTCTTATCATTCCCTATGTCATATCCTGCTGCTCCCTATCCTGCACCCCTTTATTGTTATTTTTGCTCACCCCCAGTCATTTGCCAGTGCTTGCTGTTACCCCTGACCCCCTGTATTGTATCTCACCCCCCAGTGTCATATCTGACCTCCCTCACTTCTATCCAACGCTGTCATTAGTATTTTCCTCTCTTTCCCATTATCTTCCACTCCTTCCTCTGCTTTTGCTCCTTATTACTGTTCCCATCCCATCATCATTTCCCAATCCCTACTTTTTTATCTGACCCCACTCTTTTCTATCCCACCTTCCCACCATATCCCACCCTTCACCAGCACCTTACATCTCCCCTTATTCTGAAGTCCCATATTATTCCCCCCATCTTCCCCCTCTTTATCCCATATTGCCCCCACAACCTGTCTGTATGTCCTCCAAGATTTCCCTACCCCCTCATCGTTTGCCACCTCCATTTTTGGGCTCAGATCAGGGAATTACATCTCTTCCTGTCCTGGCTGTGGGACCCCCCATGTTCCCCCCACCCCAGTGGGTCCCAGCAGTACTTAAAATTTTCCCTTTTTTTGTTATTTTGGGTGGGTGTAATAGTTTGGGGGTTTGACCTTTGGGTCAAAAGTGAGGTGTCCCCATTTGACAGTGCAGATTCCCTGGTGGGGTTTGGTGTGGGTGAGGGCAGGAGGCTTGGACCCACAATGGGTGGGAGCTGTGGGGGCTTCCTGGGCTTTGCCCACCCCTGGAGGATTGGCTCCAGATGGGCCTGGTGTGATCCCTCTGTGTCAGTCCCTGCGGTGACCCCGTGTGAACTCGATGCCACCAGAGCAGAACAAACAGGTCTGTGGCTGTTGGTGGGAAAAGTGCTGCCTAAAGCCTCTCCAGCTGATGCTGAGGGCGTGCCATGGATGCAGACCAGAGGGTGGGAAGTGTCACAGGCCACTGCCACAGGTGGATGTCCCACCCTGTGCTTTGCCACAGTGGCATCTCAGGGGACAAAGCCCCACGGGCTACGCAAGGCCAGGACATCACTGCTGCCATGTCCCTCGTGTGCCGGGCTGGGATGGCCTGGTGGGGCCGTGCTGTGGCATAGTGACCAAGGCCACCCTCAGTGGCTGCTGTCTTCAGTGTCCCACACTGTTGTCCCCGGTCCTGCTGTGGTGGCACTGCAGGGGTTCAAATGGGTGACATGGCTGGAGTGCGGTGGCTGTCGGTGACCATGGAGCCTCATGGCCACCACAGTGGCCATGGTGACAGAGGTGGCACCCACAAAACCCGCGCTCTGGCCCCCACATCACTGTCCCCATCCTCCTCCTGTTCTTCTGTCATGCTGTCCATCTTCCTCCTGCCATCCATTTGTTCCTCTTCTTCCTTCCGTCTGCCTTTCCCCTCGTCTGTTTCCTCTGTCCATTCTTCCTTGCATCCCTGCATCCCTTCCTATGTCCATCCAGCCTGTCTTCCATCCCTTCCTCCCTTTTGTGTCTTTTCATCTGTCCATGCTTCCTCTCTCCCATCTGGTCTGTTCTTCCCTCCATCCCTTGGTCCCTCAGTTTCCTGCTTTTTTTCAGCATTTCTTTCTATCCTTGGATTCTTTCCTAATTCTGTCCATCTGTATATCCATCCATCACTCCTTCCTCCTGTTCTTAGAGCCATCATTCCTTCTGTCTGTCATTTATTCTGTCTGTCCTCCTGTCCATCCTTCCTTCCGTCCTTGACCCCTCCTTCCTTCTCTCTTTGTCCTTCTTGTCTCTTCTTCCTTATTTATTTCCATATGTCCTTATGTCCATCCTTTTTTCCCTCCCTCCTCCCATCCATTTTCCTTTCTGCCCATCCACCCTTCCATTTGTCCCTCCCTTTCCATTCATCCTTCTGTCCGTCCCTTTCCTTCTCCTGTTTGTCTTTCTCTCTGTCCTTCCATCCTTCATCCCTTTCCTTCTTCCACCTGTCCTTACGTCTACCCTTTCCTAGTTCCATAACTCCCTTGGTTTCTCTCTTCCCTCATTTCTTTCTCTCCATCCATCTCTTTCCTACTTCCCTCTGTTCCTCATTTCCTTTTGTCTATCCTTCATCCCTCTCTTCCTCCAGTCCATCTTTCTATCCATCCCTACCTCCTCACCTCCATCTCCCTGCCTTCCAGCCTTCCCTCTGTCCACTCTCCTGTCCTTTTCCTCCCTCTGTTCTGTCCATCCTCCTGTCCATACTCCTTTTCCCCATTTTCCCTGAGGTGCTGACCCCCACTTTAGTGGAGGAGGATGAGCCGCAGGCTCTCCCATCATTCTTCCTCTACCCCACCTTCCTCCTCCTCTGTGATTCCAGCCCCCGTCCCTCATCTGGCCATGATGGATCCCCCTCACTCTGTGTCTCCTGCCCAGCTCTAGTCTGACCCCCTTCCACCATCCCGCCCCGGCCCCGCCATGGAGAATGAGCAGCTCCCGGCTCCAGCTCCTGCCAGCAGCGCCGGTGGCACAGCCCCAGCGCCCGCCAGCACCGCGGCCACGCGCCCGCCCGGGCCCCAGATCTCCGTCTACAGCGGCATCCCCGACCGCCAGACCGTGCAGGTACGGGGCAGGGGGCACTGGGGGCTTGGGGGGCGTGGGGGGGTCGTGGCGCAGCCCGGGGCCACATTTCCTCCCCAAAGGTGATCCAGCAGGCGCTGCATCGGCAGCCCAACACGGCGGCGCAGTACCTGCAGCAGATGTACGCGGCGCAGCAGCAGCACCTCATGCTGCAGACGGCCGCGCTCCAGCAGCAGCACCTCACCAGCGCCCAGCTCCAGAGCCTGGCCGCTGTCCAGCAGGTATGGGCACCCCGCGGGCATGGGGGTCGCTCGGGGCTGGCACACCCCTCACCTTCGCCTTTCCCCCAAGGCAAGCCTGGCGGCGAACCGGCAAAGCAGCTCCTCGGGCGGCAATGGCACCCAGCCGGCCCCGGCACAGCAGCCCACGGTGAGTCCCTCAGCCTCTCAGCACCCCGCCCGTGCCCACCTGCAGCACCACCCCGACCTTCTCCTGATGCCCCATTCCAGATCAACCTGGCGACGTCGCCGGCGGCGGCACAGCTGCTGAACCGGGCGCAGAGCGTGGGGCCCGGGGCGTCGGGCATCGCTCAGCAGGCCGTGCTGCTGGGCAACACTGCCTCACCCGCCCTCACCGCCAGCCAGGCCCAGATGTACCTGCGGGCACAGATGGTAAGGGTGGGGCTGGGACACGGTGGGCCTCAGCATCCTGATGGGGTGCCCAGGACCATTAAGGTGCCCATCATCCTGTTGTGGGGTGACCGGGACCCACCTCTGTGGGTCCCGGTCACCCCACAACAGGATGATGGGCACCCTAATGCCCATGGCCATGCTATGGCACTGGGGGTGCTCATTGTTCTGTGTGGCATGCCTGGGACCCGTGGGGAATCCATAGGGTGCCCAGAGCCTGTGGGGTGCCCCCAACCCTTCTGGGGCTCTGAGGACCCCACAAGGTGCCTATCACCCTCAGACTTTGTGAGGTGCCTTCACTCAGCTGAGGGAACCCAGCTCCCATATGGGGTGAGCCCCATCCCACTGGGGATGCCCAGACCCCACAGAGCACCCAGATCCTCACTGGGAGTACACAAGCAGGCGCTCTTTGCCTTTTGGGGGGATGTTGGGACCCTGTCCCACATTGGGTGTGCCTGTTCCTACGCTACACAGATAGATAGATACCCATGTGCCACCCTGTAGGGACACAGAGGAGGGACACACAGGGTGTGCCACCCCTGACGTGGTGAGCCGTGCACCCACTCTCCCTGTCCCCAGCTCATCTTCACACCCACGGGCCCCGTCAGCGCTGTCCGGCCCGAGAGCCCCGCGCCGGCCCCTCCACCGGCCCCGCCACCTGCCCCACCACCCACCACCCCTCAGGTGAGTCTCCCCACCCCTGCCAGCCCCACGGGATCTGCCCTGGCACCCCTGACCCGCTGCCGTTGCAGGTGCACAGCCTGGCCCTGCGCCCCGCCGGCCCCCACCTCCCTGCCCTGGCCATGAAGCCCCCCGGGGGTGCCCCTCCCCGGGCTGGCCCTCCCCGGGGGCCCCCGCCCGAGCCCCCCGCCGAGCACCTCAAAAAGGCCGAGGGGCACGAGGGCCGCACTCACGCCCTGGCCCGCACCACCGCCCCCGCTGCCACCCACCCGCTCGTCACCCCAGGTAAGGGACTGCTCCGGGGCGGGGGACACCCCTGGGTGCTGGGGGAGTCACGGGCTAGCCACGCTGAAACCTAGTGATGGCCCACACTGGTGTGTCCGTTGTCACCTCCCTGTATTTAGGACTTTGTGGGTCCATCCCCTCACTGGCAGGGGCCCTGCTTGGGAGGGTCTCAGCACCCATAGGATCCTGTGGGGTGCAGGGGGCTGGGGCAGTGAGGGTGTGAGCCAGGGGACTCGGTGAGTGCTGGAGCCTGGGCTGCTGCACTGGCGTGGCTCCCGAAATTGGGGATCGCCTGCCCCGGGACAGCCTGAGTGCAGCTTCCCACAGCAGCAGCAGGAGCTGGCAAAGCTGATTGTCACCAGAGGGAACAGACACAGAGCGAGCAGCAGCCTCCTGGAGGGGGATGCTGGGGGTGGTCCCGTGGGGCTGAGGTGCTGGTGATGAGGGGGGATCTCTGTCCCCATTGCTGTCCCCGCAGCCTATGCCCCGCTGCAGCCCCCCCAGTTCCTGCAGCAGCCACCGAAGCCGATGCAGCCGCAGCCACCGCAGCAGCAGCAGCAGCAGTTCGTCATCCAGCAGCAGCAGCAGCAGCTGGGCCCCCGTGGGCAGCCCCCCTCGGGCCCCCCCACAGCCCCCCAGCTCCAGCCCCTGCCCCCTGCCAGCCCCAGCCCGGGCCCCCAGCCCAAAACAGGGGTGCCCCAGGGAGCAGGGGGTGAGGGTGGCCCCCCCAACGGGCACCCTGGCTGCCACGCTGCCCCCCGCAAGTTCCAGCACGCCTCGGCTGTCATCCTGCAGCTGCAGCCCACCGGCCCCACGGTGAGGGGTCCCCAGACCTCCCCCCAAACCTTCATCATGAGGGGCCCCCAAACATCCCCCAAAGCCTTCCCAAGCCTCCCACCAAACTCCCCCCAAACCCTCATGGTGAGGGGCCCCAAGCCCTTTGGTGGGGGGAGCTCAGGGGAGGGAAGGAGGAATGGGGGCGCTGAGTGGGAGTGGGGATGTTGGGGAGTCAGCTGTGTGCACACGCGTGTGAGTGCACAGTCCCTGCACACGTGTGTGTGCATGTGTGTTCCTGAAATGTGCATGGGGACCCAGTTGTCACGTCAGTCTGCAGCTGTTCAGGTGTGCACGCCTGGGCCACACTGTGTGTGTGTACCTGTCCCACACACTGTGCGCACAGGTTTGCCCCGTCCACGGCTGTGTGTGCCTGGTCCTGTGCATGGGGAGCATGTGGCTGATGTGTGCGTGTGCACATGTGTTTGACCTTGTATGTCTGACCATGCATGTGTGCACTGGACCCATGCACGTGTGTGCACAGCCTTGCCAGATGCATGCACATGCATGTGTGCATATGTGCATGTGTCTGCTCCCTGCACGTGTGTGCCTCCTCGCCCCAGGTCCATGCACATGAGTGCAGACGTGCTTGCCTGACCTGTGTGTGTGCACATGTGCTTGAGCCATGTGTGTCACACTCATGCCAGACCCGTGCACGTGTGTGTTTGTAGAGGTGTGTACAGGCTCCCTGAACACATGTACAAATGTGTGTGCCAGATCAGGTGTGTCTGGACACACGTGCCGGACTCCAACACACGTGTGTGCATGTGCATGCCCGCTCTCGGCACATGCTTGTGTGTGACCCACGCACAGGTGTGCACACTCCAGCCGTGCAGGTGCATGTTCCTGCGCCACCCGCACACGCACCTGCCCTGAGCCCCGCACGTGCGTGTGCACCCCTGACCCTGCCCCACGCGTGTCCCTGCCACCACAGCCGTCCCTCGCGGTCCCCGAAGGCGCCCGCCGGGACCCGCTGCCCGTGCCGAGGAGCGCCGAGAGCCCGCCCGCCGCCCCGCCGCAGCCCCCCGCCCTCTCACCGCCCGCCGCCCCCCCGGGCCCCGACACCCCCGAGGGCGAGCGGCCCCTCGCGCACGGTAAGCCCCCGCCCCGCTCCCGCAGCACCGGCTGGTGGGGTGAGGCAGCCCCGCGGCACGGGGAGTTGCTGCCGGGCCGTGCTGCGGGAGCGACCCCGGCCCGCGGTGACCGGCGCGGGGCTCGGGCTGCGTGCGGCGCCCGCCGCTGCCGCCAGGGGGCGTGGGGGGCGCACCGGGCTGGGGGCGTGGCCAGGCCCGTGTGGCTCCGCCCCTCGCGGGGCGCTGCCGGTGGGGGCGGGGCCCGGCGGGGGGCGGGGCCGGGGCTGCGCGCGCGGCGGCGGCGGCCGCCAATGGGCGCGCGGGGGCGTGTCCGGCGCAGGCCCCGCCCCCGCCGCCGCCTTTGTCCCCGCTCGGCCCCGGCCCCGCTCCCGGCGCCGCTCCCGCCGCAGCCCCGGCCCGGGCCCCCCGCCATGGCCCCCCCGAGCCCCTGAGCGCCCGGTAAGTCCGCGCCCGCCGCGGGGGCCCCGCCCGGCCCGGGGCGGCGGCGGCGGCGGCTCTGACCTCACTTCCGCATCCGCCCCCGGCCCCGGTCCGGCCCCGAGGCCCGGGCGAGGGAGGGGCGGGGGCAGCGGTGCCGCCGCCGCCGGACAAAGGTGATGGGGGTGCCGGGGCCTGCGCGGCCCGGGGGGGGCCGGGCCGGGGCGGTCTGGGGGGAGAGGGGCCGGGGCGGGCCGGGCTGCGGCCATCGGGCCCGCCGGAGCGCGCCGGGCGGCGCGGGGGTCGGCTCGGGCCCTGCCGCGGCCGTACCGGGGGCGGTTCGGGCTTTGCCGGGGGAGATCGCGGCTGGCCGGGTTTGCTCGAGCCTCGCTCGGCCCGTTCTGGGGGAGATCGGCGCTTTCCGGTGTGGATTGGGCTGCGCTGGGCCTGGCTGGTGCCCGTTCCTGCGCTCCCGGGTGTGTCCGGACCCCTCCGCGTACCCCGGGGGCCCCTCCGGCCCTTTCCCAGCCCCCGGAGGCGGCGCTGGGAGCGGCGGCAGCTGCTGCCCGTCCCAGCTGTATGGAAATCGCGGCCCCGCGTCACCGCCCGCCCCTGAGCCGCGTGTCCCGCTGTCCCCAGAGCCCCCCGAGCGCCTCCATGCGCAGCCCCGCATTCCCGGGATGACCTCGGGCTCCGGCAGCGCTGCCGCCACCGTCGCCGGCGCCGCCCCCCACAATGGTGAGAACAAACCGCCCCAGGCCATCGTGAAACCCCAGATCCTCACGCACGTCATCGAGGGCTTCGTCATCCAGGAGGGCGCCGAGCCCTTCCCGGTAACGTATCCCGCTCTCCCGCCGCCGGGATTGCGGCCGGTGGGCAGCCTCGGGGATTCGGGGTCCCAATCATCCCCTGCTTGGTCATACGGGAAAGGGCCGAGCCGTTCCCGGTGGCGATCCTGCGATCTGGGGTTTATCCCGAGCCTGGGGGCTCTGCATCGCTCCGCGTTTTGTCACTCGTGTATCCCAATGTCCCTACCCCTGTTACTGGATTTGGGAGGTTGGGAATGGAGCACCCACCCACCATCGTGAACCCCCAAATCCTCACTTGTATGATCGAGGATGTCATCCAGGAAAGGGCAGAATCATTCCCAGGAATGTATCTCTCTTTCTGCATCCGTATCCCTGATTTTGGGGCCCCCAAATCCTCCACCCGTGTGTTGAGAGCTTCATGACTGAGAATAGGGCAAAAATGTTCTGGTATGGTGTCCCCCCCTCCTTACCGGTTTCTGGGGCAGAGGGATGTTGGGAATGGGCATCCAGGCCTTTGAGAACCCCCAAATCTTCCCCCACATTACTGAGCTGTTCATCGTTCAGGAAGGGACTGAGCTGTTCCTGGTAACGTATCCACCAATCCCTGTCCTCATCCCTGGATTTGTGTGCGTGGGAGGGGGCTTCTGTATTTGGGGGGTTGGGAATGAGGCAGCCAGACGATTGTGAACCTCCAAATGTTGCACATGTCATTCAGCATTGTCCAGGAAGGGGCAGAACCATTCCTGCTAATGCATTCCTCCCTCCCTATCCTTGCTTCTGTATTTGGGGGCTGGGGAATGGGGCATCCACACCATTGTGGATCCCTAAATCTTCACATTTTTAAGTTCCTTATTGAGCCGTTCCCAGTGATGTATCCCCCTCTACATGTCCTTGTTCCTGGATGTGGGAAATTGGGAAGAGGGCTCCTGCATTTGAGGGGTTGGGAATGGGATGCTCAGACAATCATGAGCCCCCAAATCCTCACCCATGTTACTGAGCATTTCCATTATCTGGGAAGAGACAGAACTGTTCTGGGAACATGCCTGTTGTCCTTCCTGGAGCTGAGGGATTGGGAAGTGGGCACTGGGATTCGGGGGGCTGGCAGTGGGTCACTTTGACAGTTATGAACCCTCAAACTCAAAAAATTGAGCACTTCAGCATCCGGGAAGGGGTAGAATCATTCCTGGTAATGTATTTTCTTCTCCTTATCCTTCCACCTCGACTTGAGGGGTTGGGAATGGGTCACTCAGAGAATAGCTGGACCCCACACCCTTGTCACCATCACCCAGGACGGTGCAGAGCTGTAGCTGGTGACAATCCCCCTCTCCTTCCCCTCATCCCTGGACATTGGGGGTGGGAAGGAGCCGGTGGGGCAGCGCTGCAGCCGCGTGTGTCGCACAGGTGGGCCGCTCCTCGCTGCTGGTGGGGGCCCTGCACAAGCAGTATGCGCAGGAGCTGCTGCCGGACAAACTCCCAGCGCAGGACAACACCACCACCACCGACTCGGACATGGAGGAGCCGTACCTGCAAGGTAGCGCCCGAGCCCCCGGCCCGCCCAGCCCCTGGGAGCCCCCCGGGATCTCCCCGGAGCCCCTCGGCTGAGCTGGCTGGTTTCTCTCTCTGGGTGTCCCTCCACGCCCCCCAGAATCCAAAGAGGAGGGGAACCCCCCCAAGTTGAAGTGTGAGCTCTGTGGCCGCGTTGACTTCGCCTACAAGTTCAAGCGCTCCAAGCGCTTCTGCTCCATGGCCTGTGCCAAGAGGTAACCCCAAAATCCACCCATCCCCTCCTTGGTGGGGTAGAGGTAACCCCAAAATCCACCCATCCCTTCCTTGGTGGGGTAGAGGTAACCCCTAAATCCATCCATCCCCTCCTTAGTGGGGTAGAGGTAACCCCAAAATCCACCCAGCCCCTCCTTGGTGGGGTAGAGGTAACCCCAAAATCCACCCATCCCCTTTTTGGTGGGGTAGAGGTAACCCCAAAATCCACCCATCTCCTCCTTGGTGGGGTAGAGGTAACCCCAAAATCCACCCATCCCCTCCTTGGTGGGGTAGAGGTAACCCCAAAATCCACCCAGCCCCCTCCTCAGCCAAATAGAGGTAGCCCCAAAATCTGCCCAAGCAGGGTAGAGGTAACCCCAAAACGCACCTGACAGAGCAGGTGGAACACCAAAACCCATCTGGACTCTCTTCAGTGGAGTAGAGGTAACCCCTAAAATCCACCTGGGGTGGTGGGAGTAACCCCAAAATCCACTTGGCAAGAGTAGAGGTAACCCCAGAAATCACTTGTCAGGGTGAAGGTAACCTGAAAATCCATTCAGCATGGGAAGGGTGACCCCAAAATAACCACCTTTCCCCTCTTCTTCAGTGGAGTAGAGGTATCCCCAAACTTCCCCCGGTGGAGTGGGGACCCCTCCATGACCCGTGGGGACCCCTCCATGACCCGTGGGGACCCCTCCATGACCCGTGGCTCCGTGCAGGTACAACGTGGGCTGCACGAAGAGGGTGGGGTTGTTCCACCCAGATCGCAGCAAGCTGCAGAAACCAGGAGGGCCCCCCCACGGGCGGCGCCGCAGCTGCAAGGGGACCCTGCCCCCCCTGAGCAAGGACAGCAAGAAACAGGTGAGGGGGGACAGGAGCTCGTCCCCAGCTGGGGGCCAGGGGCTGTCCCCAGCTGGTTTGGCCTTGGGGATGCAGTTTGTTCCCAGTTTTGGGAATGTGGGCTGGTCTCCAAGTTGGGTTTGTCCCTAAATTTTGAGGGCACAGGGTGGGCGCTGAGCACAGGGTGGGCGTCCCCATAACAGGATCCCCAGTTTTGGGGGCATGGGGTGGGCACTGAGGCTGAGTTTTGGCCTCGGGGGGGATGTGGGGCAGGTGCTGAGCCTGGGGTTTGCCCCTGGGTTTTGGGGCAGGTGCTGAGGCTGTGGTTTGTCCCTGAATTTTGGGGACGTGGGGCAGGTGCTGAGGCTGTGATTTGCCCCTGGGTTTTGGGGATGTGGGGCAGGTGCTGAGGCTGTGATTTGCCCCTGAATTTTGGGGATGTGGGGCAGGTGCTGAGGCTGGGGTTTGTCCCTGAATTTTGGGGACATGGGGCAGGTGTTGAGCCTGAGGCTTGCCCCTGAATTTTGGGGACGTGGGGCAGGTGTTGAGCCTGTGGTTTGTCCCTGAATTTTGGGGACGTGGGGCAGGCGCTGAGGCTGTGATTTGCCCCTGAATTTCGGGGACATGGGGCAGGCACTGAGGCTGGGGTGTGTCCCTGAATTTTGGGGACGTGGGGCAGGTGCTGAGGCTGGGATGTGTCCCTGAATTTTGGGGACGTGGGGCAGGTGCTGAGGCCAGCACTGCCCCCGCAGCCCCCGGGGTCTGTCCCAGCGGGGTCGGTGACGGCGTCGTTGCAGCTCAACCACAGCCAGGAGGATTCCAGCCGCTGCTCTGACAACTCCAGCTACGAGGAGCCGCTGTCGCCCATCTCCGCCAGCTCCTCCACGTCCCGGCGCCGGCAGGGGGAGCGGGACATGGAACTGCGGGACATGGAGCTGCCCGACGTGCACGGCCGCGACCTGCCCGGCCTCGGCCACCGCTTCCTGCCCAGCGAGCCCAGCAAGTGGAACGTGGAGGACGTTTATGAATTTATCCGCTCGCTGCCGGGTGAGGAATGCCCCGGGATCTGCCCACAGATAGCCAGCAGTGCGGTTTGGGGAAGATTTGTGTCCCTCAGGGTGTGTTCAAGGAGGGATCTGCTCAAGGATAACCCCAAGATTGTGGTTTTGGGGAGAAATTTATTCACAGAGAACCCCCTAGATATATTTTTGAGTAGGATTTACACACAGATAATCTCATAAATACATTTTTGGGGGATGATTTACTCACAGGGGAGGGGAGATTCTAATCACAAACCATTAATATGTTGGGGAGGGGGCAGAGGGACTTACAAATAAACCTAAGGAATAATTGGAGGAGGGGGTTTACATATGCTAACTCCCTAAATAGATTTTTTTGGGGGGATTTAAGCACAGAGAAACCCCTCAGTGTATTTTTGGGGGCTCTGAGAGGCTCTGCTGATGCTGCCCCTCCCCACAGGCTGCCAGGAGATCGCGGAGGAGTTCCGGGCGCAGGAGATCGACGGGCAGGCGCTGCTGCTGCTCAAGGAGGATCACCTGATGAGCACCATGAACATCAAGCTGGGCCCTGCACTCAAGATCTACGCCCGCATCAACATGCTCAAGGACTCCTGAGGGGGGGGCACGGGACCCCACTCCCCCCGTGGGACCCCCGACCCTCCCGGGAGCCCCGCAGGACCCCCGACCCCAAACGCGGCCCCGGGGAGGGGGCAAAGGGGGGGAAAGACACTTGTGAGCACACCCAGCCCCCCCTGCCCCACCCGGGGGTGTAAATAGCCCGTAGCTCTAGAGCCCCCCCTTCTCCAGCAGGGAGGGGGTCCCCACGTGTCCCCCATGTCCCCCCCAGGTCAGCAGAGCCAAGCAGGACGGTTGCCTTAACGTGTGCTCCCTCCCCCAGCTGGGATTGGGGTCCCCAGGGAGGTTTGGACTTCCCCCCCAAAGGGGGTCAGGGAGAGGTGGGGGGCGCGGAGGAGGCGTCACCCCCCATTCACACACACCCCCACTCACTGGGCTGGTTTTGGGGGCAGAGGACAGTGGTGGGGGTCCTCCCCCAGGCAGGTAAGGACCCCCCCACTGCCCCCTCAGCCAGCACGATCTTTTTAAGAAAAGAAAAGGAAAAAAAAAAAAATTGAAAAAAAAACACATGGTCCCACCCCCCGTTTTCCTGGTTTTTTTTTTTTTTGTTTTTAATAAACACTGAAAAAAAAAAACAAACCCCTGGGATTCTCCCAGTTTTCTTCAGTTCCCACCCCCAAATTTCTTCTCATGTAAATTAAGGCAGCAACTCGGGGATGTCTCCAAGTGCTACCGTGGGTGGTGGGACAGCGTTGGTGGTGTCACCTGGGGTCCCTGCTGCCCCCCAAGCTGGGACATGGGGTGATGTTCCCCTGTGGTGACAGTGGGACCCTCCACGCCCCCAGGTGACCCCCAAGTCCCAGTGCTTAGGGGGACACAGGGTCCCCAAGTTGCTGAGGTGGGGAGGTGGTGGCATGTCCCTGGAGAGGTGTCCCCAGAGCCGGTGGTGACACGGCCACTGACGTTGGTAGCAGTGTCCCAAAAGGTGCTAAGCACAAAGGTGAGCTGTCCCCAAAGCTGGTGGCCAGGGCGGTGACACAGCCCTAGAGCTGGTGACTCTGGAGATGGCAGCCACTGTGCCCTGTCCCTGAGGCTGGTGGCTGCTGTGTGGTGACCCCAGAGCTGTGGCCACCATGAGGTGTCCCCAGAGGTGGTGACAGCTGCTGGAGGGTGCCCAGACTGAGCTGTCCCTGGGCTTGGTGGCCACACTGAGGTCTCACCAGAGCTGGTGGCAATGGTGAGATGTTTCAGGCCACAGTGGAATGTCCCCAGAGCTGCTGTCCCCAGCAGTGGGTCACTCACCCCACACCAGGACCAGGAGCACCGTGCCACCCCTCTCCCCGGACAACTGGGGACAAGGCACCTGCTGAGGGTGACCCACAGCTGCACACCCCCTCCTGCAGCCCCCCACCTCTGTCCCCAGACATCCCCACAGGGGCGTCCCCTCCTCCCCCCAGACACAACCCCTCCGTTTCATTAATTCCTGTTCTGGTCTTTTTGTTTTGTTTTGTTTTTTCTTCTCTTTTATTCTCTTTTTTTGGAAAGGGGCTGGGCTGGGGGAGTTTCATTCCTTTTCCACGCTGTGAGGCCACGGCCTGCCCAGCTTCTCCAGGAACCACAATGCAGGATGGGGGGAGTGGTGACAACAGGGAGAGGGGCAACTTTTTGTCCATTTTTCTTCTCTTTTCTCTTTTTTTTTTTTTTTTTTTTCCCTTTTTTAATAAGGTACCAACTAGCTCTAGGGAGGCCTGGCCTGGCTGGGCAGCGAGGAAAATAAAAAAGCCCCAAAATTTGGGGGAAGGGGAGAAAAAAGTGGGGGCTAAGTGTATAAGAGGCATATTTACACAGTATTAACATGCTGACAAAAAAGGTTACAATATTGATATCGTACAACATTGAAAGGAGAAATAATGGGGGGTAAAAAATAAGGGAGCAGGGAGTAAAAATAATAGGGGGGGTAAAAAATAACAGAGGGGTTAAAAATTAATAAAAGGTAAATAAAACACCCTGAAAAAAAAAACAACAAAAACCCCAAAGAAACGCTGAGTTAAGGCTTAAAAAGTGTATAAAAAATAACACAGTTAATATCCAAAATGAACCAAAAAGTACAGAATATAGATGAGTTTGGGGGGAGTGCCCCCCGGCTCTATACAGGGGGTATGTACAGGCAGGCACAAGGCAAAGCAGGGGGACCCCCGAACCCCCCAAAACTGGGGCTGAGGAATGGGGGGCCGCCACCGGGGGGACGCAGCTCTGCCCGCGGCTTCGCCCTCGAAAGGGACCCCAAAAGAACACAAAAAACCCCCAAAATGCTTAAAAATCAACCCCAAATGGAGGCGCTTGGGCCCAGAGTCTTTGTGGGGGGGGTGGGTAGTGGGACTTTCCCCCTCCCCCAGCTGCTTTTTGCTCCATCCACGGTTCGTTTTTGGGGTGAATTTCTGGTCTTTAGCAGCACCAAGTTCTTGGCCAATAAATATATATATATATATTTGTATCCAAAAATGGGGGGCGGGGCCTGGCAGGGGGGACACCCCCAGCCCCACTGCCCCCCCCAAAGAAACCAAACCGCAGAGATTCAAAGTGCTCTGAAACCGTCTTTGGATGTCACCAAACCTGCGGGAGCCGGGCAGGAGCACGGCCCGGGCGCGGCCCGCGGCGCTGGGGGTCTCGTCCTCCTCCTCCTCCTCCTCCTCTTCTTCCTCCTTCTCCTCTTCCTCCTCCTCATGCTGGGGGGGTCCTGTCCCCTCCCCGCTTAGATGAGGGAGATCCGTACGGGAATGCCGGGTGACTCCGTCCGCTGCGGCGAGTGCTGGCTGACCAGGTGCTCCACCACCGTGTGTTTGGACATGTGCTTCATCAGATAGGTCTCCTGTGGGGGGCACAGGGGTGAGCGTGGGGCTGGGGGCTGCGGGCAGCTTTGGGGCATCCCCCATGCTCACCGAGGTGTAGGCACGGCCGCACATGCTGCAGCAGTAGGCCTTGGCGTGCTTGATGGCGTGTGCAGACAGGTGGATCTGCAGCGAGGCCGAGTCCGTGTACGCCCGGTAGCAGTTGGGGCACTTGTAGGGTTTATCCTTGTTGTGCTGGCGCTGGTGGGACTGAGGGGACACAGGGAGTCAGGGGGGGACCGTGGTGACCCTGTGCCCCCTGCCCTGGGTCCCCCCACACTGACCTGGAGGTTGGAGAGCTGGGTGAAGGCCTTCTCGCAGCCGGGGTGCGGGCACTTGTAGGGTCTGTCGCCGGTGTGGATTCTGGGGACACACGTTGGGTCACTGTCACCTCCCCTTCCACCACCAGGGACGGTGCCAATCCCACCCACGGGGTCACGCTGGAGTGGGGGGTTACAGTGGGCACAGTGACATCTGTGCCCCAGGAGGTGACAGAGAAGACATGGAGCAGAGAGGGGGACTGGGAGATGATGGAAGTGCTGGAAACTGGTGAGTGTGGAGGAGATGGACTGGCATGCATGGACAGGTGACCACAGTGGGGTGAAGTGAAGGTGGTGGGTGCATGGTGGAGATGAAGAAAGTGGTGGGAAAAAGCACAGTGGAGATGGCTGAGCATGGTGGGGGCAATAAAGGTACTGAAGATGATGAGCATGGTGGCAATGGTGAATGTGGTCAGAAAGAAGGTAGTGGAGACAATGGAGGTACCGGAGACTATGAAGGTGGTGGAAATGTCAGGATAATGAAGGCTGTGGAGTCAGATTGGCATGGTGGGGATGATGAAGGTAGTGGAGATGATGAGCATGGAGGAGTCCATGGAAGTGCTGAAAATGATGAGTGTGGCAGGGATGACAAAGGCAATGGGGACAGCCAGTGTGGGGGGGAATCAATGAGCACAGTGTGAAGGTGTGGGAGATGATGACAGCAGGACCAACAAGCAGAGCAGGGCCATAAAGGTGCCAGGAGGGATTGGTGGGTGTGGGGTGCCCTTCCCTGGGCAGCAGGAACACGTGCCCCAGCCCCTCGTGTCCCCAGCCCCTCGGCGGGGCGCTCACCGGGTGTGCTGCTGGAGGTGGGAGAGCTGGCGGAAGGACTTCTCACAGTAGGAGCAGTGGTAGGGTTTGACGCCCAGGTGGATGCGCAGGTGTTGGGCCAGGTAGGAGGCATTGGCGAAGGACTTGGAGCAGTGGGGGCACTTGTGGGGCTTGGCCTCTGTGTGCGACTTAGAGTGGATCTGCATCTCCGACTTGGTGAAGAACGTCAAGGGGCAGACCTTACACCTGGAGGGTGTGGGGGAGAACCCCGCAGGGACCGGGCTGGGGTGGGGGGGCTCCCCGCCACCACCCCCAGCCCCCACAGCGGGCGGGGGTGTGCCTACCTGTATGTCTTCCCCTCTTTGGCCGTCTCCCCTGAGGCCAGGATGGGGTAGGGCACCACCAGCACCGGCGGTCCCGAAGGGTTTTCCGCCTTGATCTTTTTCCGGCCCCGCTCAGCCTTGGGCGCTCCCAGCAAGCCGTGGCCCTGGATTGTCTTGATGGAGTCGAGGAGGGGGGGGCTGGTGATTCCTGAGATTAGGGTGGGCGAGGAGGCGATGAGGCGGCTCTGACTGGTGGAGGTGGGGGTCGAGGGGGTGGTGGTCCCTGTCCCTGGGCTGGATTCCGAGGTGCTGACGGCCGGTGCACGGGATGCCAGCCCCAGCCCTAGTGGGCAATGTGACAGTGTTAGTTCTGAGGGCACCCACATCCCCTCTGCCCCCCCAGACTGGGGGGACCAGCAGCTGTACCTGTGACGGTGCTGGTGGCCGGCCGGGCGTGCAGGGCCACGTCAGGCTGTGGCACAGCCTGGGGGTGCAGCCCCGGCACCTGCTGCAGCTTTGGCAGGGACATGATGGACTGGCCGCTCTCAGCAGGCGAGGGGGGCACCAGAAGGGGCTGCTGCGAGGCCACCGAGGTGGGAGGCAGGTGAGGGGGACGGATCTTCTCCGCCATCAACTGCTCCTTGATTTTGTTGATCAGGACCAGGTTGTCCAGCTGAGGGGGGAGAAGGCAGAGAGGTGGGTGAGGGCAGAAGAACTGGGATCCTTGGGACTTCCAGCCTCCCCCTCAGTGTTCTCCACATCCACTCATCCTCCCAAAATCCGGGGCAGGGGTCCTACCTGGCTGGGCATGGTGGGGGGGGGCGGCCAGAAGTAGGGGTTGTTGAAGCGAGGCTCCGCCATCCTGGGGAGAGAGGGGGGCGGTTATGGGACATCACTGACTGCCACAAGGTCCCCCCACCCTTCCACCTTGAACCCCCCAAAACAAACCATCACCTCCCCAAGAAGCAAGACCCAGACTCTGAGCAAAGGCAGGGAGCTGGCAGGGGGGCAGGACTGGGGAACCTCCCCTGAGCATCTTCCCAGATGAAAACTCCTGTAGGATTAGGGGGACACCAAGCACCTGCCTGCTCCAAGACCACAAAACACTGGTGAGTGCACTAGGACATTATTTGGAAAAGAAGAAAGCTGAAATTTGGGGAAAACCCCAAGTCTCTCAAGCTCTAGAAGTATTTCTCCCACCCAGGAAGGGATTAGAGGTGGATGGGATGCTGCCATGGGAGAGGGTGAGCACAGTAGCACATTGAACTCAACAGCAATCCCAGCTGAATCCCCCTAAAATACACCTCCAAAGCCAAGTGAAGTGCCTGTGACGCCCAGGAGCAGCTCAACAGGAACACCAGGAACCAGCAGGGCTGGGAGATTTATGGAGACGCTTGAAGGTGTTGGGAAAATTCATTCTAAATCCATCTTTGGGTAATGGGAAACAGCTGGAAGGGGGCAGCAAGAGGATGATCCCAGCAGAGCAGCCCAGCATCACCAGGCACCACCACCCTGACAAATCCCATTATGGGGACATGAGGGTAAGCATCTATAGGATCCTGATGAGATGTATGGGAGGGGGGGTCCCCCAGGAGCACTGGCTTCAAAATAAACCAGGCCACGGGAAGGATTCCAGGAGAAACTAGAGTGATGCCTCCAGAAAAGTGCATCCCCAAAAGCTTTGGGGGTGGCAGGATTTGGGGATGATGCTCTTCCTCCTCCTCCTCCTCCCACTTGCTGCCCCAGGTTTCAAACACACTCTGAGCTCCCCATAGGCAGGGGGGCAGCACGCAGAGAAAGGGAATCCTGGTCCCACCAGAATGTAACATCCCAGCAGCTACCCCAGCCTGAAGAAGCTGTGGGAGGGACCATGCCCGTTTGGGGAGGAAACCAAGGCAGGGAGGAAGGAACCACCTGCCCCTATGGAGCAGCCTGGCACAGGATGAGGTGTGTTCCAGGCTATCAAGGAATAGGAGCAACTTCTCATGGCAGCCCTCAACACCACAGACTGTCCAGGACACCAACCCAGCATCAGCTTTGGGAATTCCCCTTCCCAGTCCTGAACCACTCCAGGCCACCTCCCGACTACTCAAGCACCGAATTTGAGGGTTTTGAAGTGACAGCAGGTCCGGATCCCAGAGGCACAGGCGGAGGCCAAGTCCCACTCCATGCCACAGAACAGGAATTCGCTGGGGATGTTACATGCACTCCCCATACACGGACGCAGCCACTGCCAGCTATTTTGTGTAATTATATATGTACCCACAGGCCGCCCACAGCATGCATTTACCCACTGGCTACGTGTGTGTGTGTGTGTATATATATACACACATATATAAGATCTCTTGGGATAATGGGCACGGGATGAGGGATGCCAGTGCCAGCACGAGGGGCTGGACACTGGGAACCAGGGACAAAAGCAGAGCTGGCAGCAGGGAATCCCTTGTACAGAGGCAAGCAGGGAGCAGGAGCTCAGGCAGGAGGGCTCTGAGCCCCCCAGGCATGACCAAGCACCCCGGCACCAATCCCCACCCCAGAGCAGCCGTGGGAAAAACCGGAAACTGGAGCTATGATTAGAAAAGGGTTTTTTGGAGCTGATCCCCCGTCTCAGCAGGTGCCCCGTGACCTCTGTCCTTCCCATCCGTCCATCTGTCCATCCTTCTCCCTGTCCCGATGGCGTGCCGGGCTCCAGCGGAGCCAGCAGCAGCACCCGCACGGATCAAAGCCACGGCGTGGCCCCCGAGCCACCACCAGGACACGGCACCAACCCCCACATCAGTCCCAGGATCCTTCCTGCAAAGCTGGAGGGGGCTGAAAAGGCACGAAGGGTATTTTGGGGAGAAAAGCATAAATATCACGTGGTTCCCCACCCCCACCTGAGGAGGGCTTACTAAAGAAATGAGAAATTATTTGTAAAACCACCACGCTCGGAGCTGGATGAACAAGAGGGAAGAAATGGTCGGCATTGCCAAAATAATTATAAAAATCCCTGTTCCTGTCCCGATTTAATGTAACAAATTGTGCAGTGTTTCGTGGGGAGAGGCATCCCCTCCTCTGGGGCTGGGAAATGGAGTGGGAGGGGGAAGAAGGCAGATGGAAAAAAAACGTATATATATTAAAACTCCCTTTTTCTCTATTCTCAGCTAACTATGAAAAATGAAAGCTGACATGCAGCAAAGGTGGAAAAAAAAAAGAAAATCCATTAAAATGGAAATTATGAAGGGTAGGGAATGCTGCGGCACGTCTCCCCCCGGCTCTGCAGGGCACGGGGGGTGGTAGGGCTCTCTGTGCCCCCCCAGTTTTTGGCTGGGCGGGGGGTAACATCTCTTGGGTAACATCTCCAGTGGCGTGGGGTTCCGTGGTCCAAACCATGGTGGGAAGAGCCCCTGACATCCTCCACAGGCACCAGATTTGGCTGCTGAGGGGTTGTCGAAGGTTATCCCCAGAGACAAGGTGGGTGCCCAAAGCATGGTGGAGACCCAAGCAGCCCAGCCAGAGGAGAGGGATGTGGGAAGAGCAGGCAGGAAGATGCACAGAGCCCCAAAACCATGGGCTGAAACCCAAATTCCCCAGAACAGCACAGCACCCGGCACCACTGCTCAGCCGGGCCGAGGAGGGAAGCAGCAGCACCCTAAAAAGAGACCAAAAGCCTGCTGGCCTCCGCACCCACGGGGAGGGAAGAGCGGGAGAAGCCGGCAAGCCAGGGCTGGGGGTGGCGAGGGGAGAGCGGGGGCAGTGGCAGCGAGGGGCGGCAGTGCCGGGGCCGTCGGGGTTGGTACTCACAGGGTGGCCTCTGGAGCCAGGTGGGCGCAGCTGCCTGGGGAGACGTGTCGCTGAGGCTCCAGATTGATGGGAGGTAGATGATGGCACGGGTGGGCACGAGCTCACTAGAGCCTTCCAACTTCCTACCCAACTGCCGCTAAGTCAAGCTACAGTTCTCTAGGGAACGCCTCTACCTTGGCAGCCCTCTCTGTCTCGCCTTCGCTGAAATAAAAAGAAACAAGAGATTTCTTTTCACGCCACCGCCGAGAGAAAAGGGACCGGCGAGCGACCACCAACCTGGTACAGCCTGAAAGTGGGGGGTCTGGGAGGTGAGGAGAGGGATTTGGGGTGATCAGAGAAGCACTTGGTAGCTAAATGTGTCCTCGACCAAGCAAGACACTGAGTTTGGTGTCCACAAGTATCCCAGCAAGAGCACCAGGGCAGAGGTCCCACCCCCATGCCAAGCGGCGAGTGCAGGAAAGCCGGCGGCAGCCAGAGACGGCGCACTGGGGAGAACCGAGCGGGGGGCTGGATGCACCCTGCGCGCCCCCCACCCAAATCCCAGCGCGTCCTTCCCAACACAGGGATGGTCCCTGGGCCAGGGAACCCAGCTCTGCCTTTCACCATGTCTCAGTTCCTCCCCAATACACAAAGCCGTGGCCCCTGTCCCCTCTTAAGAGCAAGTTTCCCTGGGGTTCACCTGGGGCAGGAAGAGTTTTGGAGGGAAAGCAAGTGCCCATCCACAAAACTTGCATCCCAAGGCCACCAGGGTAGGAAGCAGCATCTAGCACCATCCTCAGGGAACACACATCCCTCCGTGCCCAGACGGGCCCCAGCCAGGAAGGATTCACCCCAAGGCGAAGGGGCAGAAGGCAGGCATGGCTGCGAAGCAGGAACGCCGGGCGAGCCCCCTGTGGCTCGGGGAGGGGGTGGCCCGCACGCCGCAAGAATTCACCCAAGATGGAACCAATTAAACCCCCGGCTTCCGCCCCCCGAAGGGCCCTGGGCTGGGGCTTCTCCTTCTGCATTTCCAGCAAAACCAACCCAAAACGAGCCCCAGCCTGGACCGAGGGTCCCTGTGCAGGAAAAGGGGTGCACGGGGCAGGGTGAGGAGCCAAGCACCAGTGGCAAGTGGGAGGGGAGGCAAAGCCACGCCAGAGACCCCCATACAGTGCCCAGCTCGGGGGTGGAGGAGCGGGGACCAGGGGGGCAACACTCCCAAAAGATGGGGGCCAAGGCGGTGTGACCCCAAATCCACCGTTTGGGTCCAGTGACCCAGAGAGGGGACACAGGGACAGCCTGCACGGAGAGACAGAGCCCATGGGGTGACACACCAGACACGGGGCACACACGCCCCACAAAACACACCACTCCCCAGCCTGAGGGGGTCCTGCTCCCCCAGACCTCAAATACACCCAGCCCCCCCAGAAGAGGCCAGCCAGGCACCCCACAAGGCAAAGGCAGCAACGCAAACCAGCCCGGGGCAACTGCCCACCCCCAGCAGCAAGGTGGGGGGGTCACTCCTGGGTGACAGCACACAGGGAAACCGAGGCACAGGCAGGGGATCACCCTGAGGAGGGAGTGAGAGCACCGGATCCAACATGCACTTGTCCTGACATCGCGCCCAATGACCAAAAATCCACATTTTTAAGGGAAAAAGCAGAAGGTGGGGGGAGTTGAGGGTGAACGTTATTATTTTATGCATATAAAGGCACATTTCTTAAAAGGGAAATATCAAGGGGTCACACATACGCCAGGAGAGAGGTCCCCTCCCTGCAGAGGGGGTAGGCAAAGAGCCCCTCACACCCCCAAAACACCCCAAAAAAATACCATGCCCCCACTTACATAGAAATATATACATACACATATAATACCTAGATTCTGGTGCGCATATGTATATTATTTTCATAAGCGCACATATAATTACATGCATGCACATCGTTACATTAGATGCTATTTTAAGACGTAAATGTATAAAAGCAGGGGTGTTTTTTTCTCTCCCTGTGATCCCCTCCATCCAGCCATCATGCCCACCTCTGCGAGTACTGGCGTTGCTTCCCCTTATCCGCGTCCATCTCCAGCTCTAGCTGAGACCGGGTGCTGCACGTGGGGCGTTTTTCTACGGGGGGACAAGGAGGAGGACAACTTCACACACCCCGAACCCCCCGCCAGCCCCCGGCGCGCGAGATCCCACAGCGGAGGAACAAAAGCGAAGCGGCTCCGACCTACCCGACCCGTGGGAACGTGGGGTTTTGCCTGAAAATAGAGAGAAAACAACAAAAAAAAAAAAGGGAAATAAAAACAAAACAACAAAAATAAAAAATAGTGGGTTTTTTTTATAGCCCCGCTCATCCCCAAGCTGTTGGGAAAGCTGAGGGATCGGGAGCTGGCTGGAAAATTGGGGGGTGAAATCCATCCCCTCGCCCTGGACCCTCCGCCTCTCGGCAAATCGCACGCCGTGAGGGACTTAAAAAACTTTTTTACCTCTCTGCTAAAATATCACTTTATAATCTCAAAGGCCTCGGGCTCGAAGCCGCTTTCACCTGCTTCATCCTCCCCAGGTTAAAAAACCCGGCTGCTATCCGAAGGACCGCAGGCTTGGGGGGGGGGGGAAATAACCCAACAAGGAGCATCCTCCAACCTTGAAGGGAGAAAAAGAAATCAAAATCATCAAATTCATCATTCCTGGGTTCAAATCCATCACTGTGGCCACGCCGGCTCTAAGCTCCCCCCCCAGTCCCCCCGACGTGGCCGGGAGATTATGGATGTATAAATAGTATATGGCTAAATATATGTTGGAGAGGGACAGACAGACCTCTGGGACACAGCCACAGAAATTTGGGTCCCTCGCTAAAGCTGCCGCATTCCTGCCAAAAACGCCATGAAAAAAATATCTCCCCCCCTCCATTAGACCTTCCAGCCAGCGAGACCACTTTACTAGACAAAACCAGTTAATGCAGAAAACAGCGAAGAAAAGGAGGAAAAGAGGAAGGAGAAAAGGAATTAAAATGGTGAAAATTATAATAATGGTGATTATGATGATGGTAATGATAATATTCAGCCCCTGCGCTGCTTCTGCCACCTCCTGTAAGCAAAAAAAGTCAGAAAAAAAGCCAAGAATGCATTAAAAAAGCAAACCCCCCCCCCCAAACATGCAACATCCACAAAAATAGGTACGTTCGGCTGCAATTAACTTTTCCATTAGACCATCCAGAGGGAAAGAAAAAGGGAAAATCCTGGTAAATGGGTATTTTCCTCGCTGTTTCCCCCCCCGCCCCCCCCCCCGCTTTTCCCCCCTTTTTTCTCTCTCTTTCCTTCTTCTTCCTGCTTGGAGGGGGGTTGGCGGAATAATGATGATAATAATGAAAAAAAGAGGTGGAAAAAGGCGAAGTTTGGTTAAGTGAAGTTGAAATCCTCAACCTGGGAGGGGATTTGGGGGGGGGGGGGAGGTTTGCCAGACAAAAAGGCCGGGGGATGGGGGGGGAAGGGGGGGTTTGGGGAAGGGGGGGTGGCCCGGCTGGGTGCTCCCCCCACCCCCCCTCCATCCGCCGCCTCTCCCACATTCTCAGACGTTTTTATTAAAATTCGCAGACAAAAGGCAAACAAAAATGGCAGCCCCGGCTTATTTTTAAAACGCTAGGACGGGGACGCCATGTTCTGCAGGGCTGAGGGGAGGGGGAAGGGGGGTGAGGGGGGAAAAAAGGAGGGAAATTTTTAAAAAATATTGATTTAGATGAAAAATTAATAAAAAGCAGCGCGGGGGGGGGGAGGGAGTGGGGGAGTATGTGAAGGTCCCTCTTTTCCCGCTCGCCCCCGGGGTGAGGGGGGTTTCGGGGGGTTTTGAGGTGTTTTAGAGAAGGAACGGGGGGGTGGAAAGGGAGGGATGAGGGATATAAAAAAAAAAAAAAAATAAAGCGAGGGGGGGAAGGTAAAAAAAAAAAGACACTTCCTATACCGACAGCCATGGTGCCCCGCCGTCCCGCCGGCTCCGCCGCACGGAGGAAGATGGAGCCCCGCGCCGCCCCCCCGCCGCCGCCCCCGCCTCCGGCCCGCCCGGCCCCGCCGCCGCCACCGCCCGCCCAAGGACGGGCTGGGCCGAACTGGGCTGGGGCACCCCGGCCCGAAGGGCTCCCCGGGGCCCGCAGCGCCCCGAAACCGCCGCAGCCCCGGGAGAGCTCCGCCAGGCTCCGCAGCCCCGGGAGCGTCCCCGGTGCCCGCAGCCCCGCAAAGCCCTCTCGGCTCCCCAGACCCCCTCAGGCACCCAAGGCTCCTCAGCTCCCCGCAGCCCCGGCAGGGCTCCCCAAAGCTCCGCAGCCCCTGATTCCCTCAGTGTCCACAGCTCCCCAGACCTCCTTATCCCCAGCAAGGCTCCCTCAGCCCCGCAAACCTCCTCAGCCCCAGCGAGGCTCCCTCAGTCCCCCAAACCTCCTCAGCCCCAGCAAGGCTCCTTCAGCCCCACAAACCTCCTCAGCCCCAGCAAGGCTCCCCGGCTCCCTCACCCTCCAAAACCTCCTCAGCCCCAGCAAGGCTCCCTCAGCCCCTCAAACCTCCTCAGCCCCAGCAAGGCTCCCTCACCCTCCAAAACCTCCTCAGCCCCGGCAGGGCTCCCCAAAGCTCCGCAGCCCCTGATTCCCTCAGTGTCCACAGCTCCCCAAACCTCCTCAGCCCCAGCGAGGCTCCCTCAGCTCCCCAAACCTCCTCAGCCCCAGCAAGGCTCCCTCACCCTCCAAAACCTCCTCAGCCCCAGCAAGGCTCCCTCAGCCCCACAAACCTCCTCAGCCCCAGAAAGGCTGCCCAGCTCCCTCAGCCCCAGCAAGGCTCCCCGGCTCCCTCACCCTCCAAAACCTCCTCAGCCGAGCAGTCCCCTCGGCCCCGTCAGGGCTCCCCAAAGCTGCTCAGCCCCTGATTCCCTCAGTGTCCACAGCCCCCCAAACCTCCTCAGCCCCAGAAAGGCTTCCTGGCTCCCTCACCCTCCAAAACCTCCTCAGCCCCAGCAAGGCTCCCTCAGCCCCACAAACCTCCTCAGCCCCTGCAAGCTCCCTCAGCCCCACAAACCTCCCTCAGCCCCGCAAACCTCCTCAGCCCTGTCAGGGCTCCCCGGCTCCCTCAGCCATCAAAACCTCCTCAGCCCCGGCAGGGCTCCCCAAAGCTCCACAGCCCCTGATTCCCTCAGTGTCCTCAGCCCCCCAAACCTCCTCAGCCCCAGCGAGGCTCCCTCAGCCCCGCAAACCTCCTCAGCCCCAGCAAGGCTCCCTGGCTCCCTCAGCCCCCAAAACCTCCTCAGCCCCAGCAAGGCTCCCTCAGCCCCACAAACCTCCTCAGCCCCACAAACCTCCTCAGCCCCAGAAAGGCTCCCTCAGCCCCAGCAAGGCTCCCTCAGCCCCGGCAGGGCTCCCCAGCTCCCTCAGCCTCCAAAACCTCCTCAGCCCCGGCAGGGCTCCCCAAAGCTCCACAGCCCCTGATTCCCTCACTGTCCTCAGCCCCCCAAACCTCCTCAACCCCAGCGAGGCTCCCTCAGCCCCCCAAACCTCCTCAGCCCTGTCAGGGCTCTCCGGCTCCCTCAGCCTCCAAAACCTCCTCAGCCGAGCAGTCCCCTCGACCCCGGCAGGGCTCCCCAAATCTCCTCAGCCCTCTCAGGGATCCCTTAGTCCCCCAAATCTCCTCAGCCCTCTGGTTCCCTCAGCTGCCTCAAGTCTCCTCACCCCCCAGATCCCCTCAGTTCTCAGCCTACCCCACTCCCTCAAGCATCACCAGCTCACCCAAATTTCTGCAACCCTCCAATCTCCTCAGCTCACTCAAATCTCAGCCCACTTAGTTCACCTCAGTACCCCCAAAATCTCCACAGACACTCATTTTCCCTCAGCCCACTCAAAGTTCCTCAATGCTCTGGATCTCCTCAGTTTTCCCCTGACCCTGGCAAGTCTCAGATCCCTCAAATCTCAACCACACGGTTCCCTCACTGCCTCCAAAATTTCTCAGTGTCCTCACCTCCCCAAATATCCTCAGAATCCCCCAAAATCTCCTCAAAGTCTCCAAATCTCCTCAGCCCCCCAGTTCCTCTTAGCCCACGCTAGGTCCCCCAGACCCTCAGTTCCACTCAGATCCCCCCAAATCTCAGATCTTCCAGATTCCTTCAGTTCCTTCCATTCTCCTAATTCTCCTCCAGCCCCTCCAAATCTCCTCACCCGCCAGTCCCTCAGCACCTCCAGGACTCCTCAATGTCCCCACCTCCCCAGATCTCCTCAGACCATCCCAAAATCTCCTCAGGCTCCTCATAATCTGCTCAGACCCTCCAAAATCTCCTCAGCCCACAGTTCTCCTCCTCTCCCCTAAAACTCTTCCACCTGATTCCCCTCAGCCTCTCCAAAAGCTCCTCATGCTCCCGATTCCTCTCAGCTCTCAGGAGCTGTCACCCGTCCATTTTCCCCTGAGCCCACGCAAAACATCTCAGAATTCCTGATTTCTCTTCAGCCTCCCTCAGTTCTCCTCGATCCCCCTGAACTCCCTTAGCCCCCCAAATCTCTTCAGCCCCCCCAGGTCCCAGCCCTTCCCAGTTCCCCTAATACCCCACCTCCCCAGTTCCTCTAGTCCCCCCCGGTTCTCAGTGCCCCAGTTCCCCTCAATTCTCTCCCTGGTGCCCCTCAGCTCCTCTCTCTGCCTCTGCCACCCTCAGTGAGGCTCCACAGCCCCCTCAGGGACACCCCCAAGTCCTCCCCGTACCTCCTCATCGTCCTGAGGATCCCTCCATTTCCCAGGGGTCTCCAGCCCCTCTCAGGGTCCCCCCAGCTCCTCTGTGGGTCTCTTGCAGCCCCCCAAATCCACCCACAGGGGAAGGAAGAGCGGGGCAAATCCCACCCATTCCTCTTCTCCTATGTTCAGGGGATTGACCCTGGAGCTTTTGAGTTGTCATTTTAAAAATTACTTTTAAAAAAAAAACCACAAAATTAAGGCTCTTTTTCATGTTTTCCCAAAATGTTCTGTCACAGAGGAGGATGGAGAGGAGAGGGCTGTCCTGGAAGGAAATGGTGCCTCCGAGAGAGGCGGGAAATGGGAAAGGATTAGGGATGGGATGGGATGGGCACCTGAGAGGTCTCCACCACAGAGTGGACATCGCTTTGCAGCTGCCCAGAGTGTCAGAAACCTCTGGAACAGGTCCTGGCCACAGCAATGGAGCTGGGATAGAGGAACCATCCCCTGTGGGACTTCTGGGCCTGTCCCTCCCCACATTCCCACTGCTCTGTCAGTCTCTAGCTGGGATCCCCCATCACCCAGCATTTCCCCATCCTGGAAGCTCCCCAGATCCATTAATTATCCATGACTCAACTGAGAACTTGAGCCAGCAGCTCCAAAACTCCCTTTTTATCTGGTTTTTGGATACTGACACCCAGAAGTTGCTGCCCAGCATTGGTGTCACCCCAAAAAGGAACACTGGGAGAGCCTGGATCCCCCCCAGAGCTTCCCTGATGTCCATGTTCGCCCTTGCTGGGTTAATTTCCATCAGGGCTTTCACTTTTGCTGTGGGATTTTTTTCCCTGTGATTAAGAAACTGGTGGTTTTAAACCTCGGCACCAATTTAGGCATTTTCTGATTTTTTTGCGGGGGGAGTGGAGTTATCCAATCCCAAATCTGCACTGGGAGGAGACAATGTGGGTCACTGCTGAGCTTGTGGGATCCACCAAGGATTGGTGAATATCTCTTGGGATTTTCCTTGTTGGGACTGGCTGGGATAAGTGACACTCCAGGCTTTTTTTCTGACCCTACTTTGGGTGAATTAATCTTGGGTGTGGGAAAGGGGCCCCTTTCCTGGGAAGGTGGTTGGTATGCAGGGAAAAAAAAACAAAAAAAAAACCAACAAAACCCATGCCCAGCTCCATCCCAGGCTGCAAAATGAAGGAAATTAGTGCTTGCCTGCCGAAAAAAATATGATTCCAAGGCTGGTTTTGCTCCCAGGATAGATCCAACCACAATTAAAAGAAACAGAAGGTGGGAGTGGAAGGAAATCATGCTGGAATCACCATCACAGGGTTTCGGCAAAGCCACGGGGCCGTTAGACCTGCACAGAGCAGTGTATCCTTCCCATTCCACCAGCACCAGGAAAACAAATCCATCCAGGACCTCCAGCTGAGTCAGCAGAGAAAATGAGATTTTTATGGATGGCAAGCTGGGATTTTCCAGTGAGAAATGTGGTTCCTGAGTGGTGATCCCCTAGAACTTTTCCAGTGTTCCCAAAGCCTGTGTCCCAGATCATGGCACACTGGAAAGGGAATTCTTTGGGAAACACCTTCATCCCACCCACCTACTTGTTTCCTTCCCCAAAAATCCCTTGTTTTCCATAAAAACATTATTGAAAGCACCTACCAGAGTGGGCTCCCCTGGGATGGGTGGGCACGCCAGACATTGGGGAGGCCAGTATTCCCAGTGACAGCTATCCAGATGAGGGAAAAGGCTCATTCCAGGTTTCTTGGCATTAGCAACCCCAAAAAGTAGGATTTTCTCCCTGGATTGGCAGCCATGGAGAGTACAAAGGGCACTGTCTGATGCTGGTGTGAAGCAAACATGGAGGTTTTGGGCTGGAAAAAAAAAAAATCCCCTGAGGTGCCAGAATTTCCCATCTCCCTGCAAAGGGGAGAGCCCTTGGGCTCTAATTAGGTAACGAGTTAATTAGGATTAATTAGTTACTGTTTGCAAAGCACTGCGGAGATGAGACCTGTCGGTGTGGGGCAGCTTCCTGCTTCCCCTATGGAGCAGAGCGGGATCCTCCTTAGGAAGGGGGTCCATAAACAAAGTGGGGGTTAAAGCCAGTGGGGTGGTGCACTCCGGGAGCATCCTGCCTGCTCCCGGCATTCCAGCAAGGATGTGTTTCCATGCCAGGATGGAAACACACACGCCAAGAGCCGAACGGGCACGTCCCAGCGTGCCCAGCAGCAAGGGGGAACATTCCAGCGCTGCGGCACACGCGGCACGCGTGGGGAGGAGACGGGTTTTCCCTGCCCGCCGGCTTTGCCGGATCACCCAGACTCTCACCACAGTATGGAACCCTCCAGCCTGCTGGAACCGCAGCAGGGAAGGGCTGGTATCCCATCAAAAGATTGGGAATCGAGGCACGGTGGTGCTCACACAGGGTTTACCGGGAGGTAACAAAGCCAATTTACTAATTAACTGGGATTAATTTCCCTGTTTGCCCAAACCACCCTGTGGTTTCCCTTCGTTGCCCAATGAGCCGCCAGGATGAGTGTTGGCAGTGCTGGCTGAGTGCCACGTGCTCTGGTGGGATGATGCTCTGCATTGCCCCAAATTCCTGGAAATTTCAGCCAAACGCTTAGGATACAATTAAATAACCCATGAACTATATGGGATGGGATCCCCTAGCACTGAATCTGAATCTGGGGTATAAAAAAGATTTTTCCTACTTTCCATGGTTATTTGATATCATTCCAGCTGTTCCTCAGTCCCCAGAGGGTCCCAGAGGGGAGACATGACCTGAATTCCTAAAGCAGGAAAACAAGCAGGAAAAAAAACCAAGCCCATGTGGGTTTGTTATATTTTTTTAGCTGTTTCCAAGCTTTTGGGGCCTAGCAGGAAGAGGAATAGAGCAGATGGTTATTCCCTGGAAGGGGATGGGGGATAACCGGGAGCTGGGGTGTACCTGTGTTTGGGGGGAGGAAAGGGGGTGCCAGCAGTGGGAGTGGGGTGACCCAGCGGTGAAAGCCAAGCAGTTTGTTCTTGTTGGCTGTTGGCCAGACGGTCACGCCTCTTCCCAAATATGCAGCTCAACTTTCCCTCAGGAATTGTGTCCCCTTCCCCGCTGCCCCTTCCATCCTCCAGCCCCCCTTACCCCCACCCTGGGGTTCTTCCTTTGTCTCTCTGGTCCCTCAAGGGGGGAGTGAAGGATCCCAGGGTGAAGAAACCTCATTATGGGGCAGGCAGTGCTGCTGCTGGTCCTGACTGGTCCCACCATGGCCAAGCATTGCAATGACACAGTAGATGCCTGGCACCCAAAACACCTCTCTGTGATTTTTGGCTAAACTGGTACTTTTGGGAGGAAAGCAATAGGTTTGTCAGTGTCAGCTGTGGGGTCATCTGGCTCTTGTCACTGGTGGGTGCAGAAAACTGGGAGGAAGAGAGGGATACAGGGGTAGGAGTACAGGGGCAAGGAAGGATAGACAGGATGGATAAACAAATGGAGAGACAGAGGGATTAAGGGATGGACAAGAGAAATGGATGGATGGATGAAGGGCAGGAAGGATGAAGAGATGAGAGTCCAGGAGGGTGGACAAATGGATGGATGAAGGTTTTAAGGACTGGATGGGTGGACAGGGTAACTAAGGAGATGTGGAGGGTTGGAGGGAGGGAGGAGTGGATGCACAATGAGAGGCGTGGATGATTGGACAGAGGAATGGACAGAGAGATGGGTGCATGGACAGATGGGTGGAGAGAGGGAAAAGACAGACAAATGGATGGATAGAGAGATTAAGGTCTGGAAGGGAAGAAGGTTGGACAGGGGACCAGGAGGTAGGTGGAAGGATGGATGGAAAGATCAGAGGACAGAGGGACAGAACAACAGACGGACAAATGGATGGATCAAGTGAGATGGCTGGGTGGACGAGAAAGGGCTGGACAGAGGGGCAGACAGGGATAGAAAAAGCGCCTAAGGTCAGGATGGGGAAGGGTCGGTGTCCGGCTGTCCGGACAGACGGACGGACACGGCTGGCGAGGCCGTGGCCCCTTTAAGCGCCCCCCCGCGGGCGGCGATGGTACGCGCCGTGAGGCCGCGCCGCGCGGGGGACAATGGGGTGGGGGCGGGCCCATTGTGGGCGCGGGGGGGGGGGGCGGGCAGGAAGTGCCGCGCGGCCGCGCCCCCTCCTGCTCGCCCACCCCCGGCCCGTGGCGGCGGGGCCGCGGATCCCACCGGGAGCGGGCACGGCACCGAAACGGCACCGGGCAGCGGCTGGGTGAGGGCACCGGCGGCTGAGGGAGGCGCGGGCTGGCACGGCACGGCACGGCACGGGGGTTGGTGTCGAAGCCCGGCGCTGCCGGGAGCGGGGGGCGGCTCGAACCCGCGGCTCCGCTGCAGCCCCAGCCCCGGTCCCCCCCATGGAACCGCAGCCCCGACCCCTCCAAGCCCAGCCTCACCCCCAAATCCGGCCTCAATCCTGACTGCTCAGCCCCACCCACCCCTGTGCCCCCCGTTCAGCCCCATCCCTGCCTCGCACCATTAAACCTCAGCCTGATGCAGCCTCAGCCCCGCACCCCAATGTCCCTGGTACCCCCAGCTCCCCGTCAGACCGGCCGGCATGCTCTGTGTCTGATTCACCCCAGCCTCACCCCTATTGTGTTCCCTCCCAGTGTTGCTTTGATCACCTCTATCCCACATCTGCCCCGCTGCCTCCTGATGCTCCCATTCCCCCCACTGCATCCTGATCCTCGAAATGCAGCCCCTCCAGTCCCTACAGTGTATCCTGACCCCCAGTTCCCCCCGCTGCACTGCAACCCTATTGCAGCTTGGTCCCCCCACATCCCCCTGTTGTGGCTTGATCTTCCCGTTCCCAGCTGCATCGTAACCCTCCCTGTTCCCCCTCTTCGTAAATCCTCCGGCCCCTCATTGCTTCCTGACACTCCCATTTCCCCCACTGCAGCCCCTCCAGCCCCCATTGCATCCCAACCCCCACCTCGCCCTCCATTACACCCCCCCATTCCCACCTGACCCCCATCCCCCTTATTATCCCATAGCCCCCCTTTTATCCTCTCCCCTCTGAGGCTCCCTCATTCATCCTCACCGCTCCACCCAAAGCCCCCTCTTCACACTCAGCACCCCATTCACCCTGTCCCCCTCTCCACCATCCCCTATTCACCCTCTCCCCAGCCCCCCTGACCCCTCTCCCCTGACCCCATACCCCTTTCCCAGGTCCCCCCGACCCCATACCCCTTTCCCAGGTCCCCCCGACCCCATACCCCTCTCCCAGGTCCCCCTGACCCCATACCCCTTTCCCCACTCCCCCCTGACCCCATACCCCTTTCCCCACTCCCCCCTGACCCCATACCCCTCTCCCCAGCCCCCTCCAACCCCATACCCCTTTCCTAGGTTCCCCTGACCCCGTACCCCACTCCCCCTGACCCCATACCCCTCTCCCAGCCCCCCTGACCCCGTGCCCCTCTCTCTGCCCCCAGCCATGGCGTCCAGCCTCAAGGACGAGCTGCTGTGCTCCATCTGCCTGAGCATCTACCAGGACCCGGTGGGGCTGGGCTGCGAGCACTACTTCTGCCGCCGCTGCATCACGGAGCACTGGGTGCGCCAGGAGCCGCAGGGCACCCGCGACTGCCCCGAGTGCCGCCGCACCTTCCCCGAGCCCACGCTGGCCCCCAGCCTCAAGCTGGCCAACATCGTGGAGCGCTACAGCGCCTTCCCCCTGGATGCCATCCTGGGGGCCCAGCGCAGCCCCTTCCCCTGCAAGGACCACGAGAAGGTGAAGCTCTTCTGCCTCACCGACCGTGCCGTGGTCTGCTTCTTCTGTGACGAGCCGGCCATGCACGAGCAGCACCAGGTCACCAACGTGGATGATGCCTTTGAGGAGCTGCAGGTGGGTCCCTGTGGGATTCCCTGCTCTGGGTGGCTCCTCGGGGCTGCTGTATCCTGCTGGTCCCTCTCACTTCCATGGCAGTGCCTTTCCCTTTTGTCCCTGCACCCGTCCTGAGCCCATGGGCGTCAGTCTTGTGGCTTCCTCCCATCTGTCCGTCCCTGTGCTCCTTTTCCCTCTCAGGGTCAGCCCTGTGCCTTCCTTCTGTATGTCTGTCCCAGCAGCCCATCTCTCACCTTTGGGGTCAGTCCTATGACTTCTTCCAGCCCTGTACTCCTTTTCCTTCTCAGGGTCATCCCTGTGCCTGTATCCTGTCATCCTGTCTGTCCCTGCACCCCTCCTGTCCCCGTGGAGGTTCAGAGGGGTCAGTCCCAAGGCTTCCTTGGGTCTATCTGTCCCTGCAGCCCCCCTGTCCCTGTTTTCCTGTCTGTCCCTGTGTCCCTGCACCTCTTCTTTTCTTGTTGGGCTCAGTCCCATGCCTTTTCCCATCAATCTGTCTGTCTGTGTGCCCCTCCTGTCTCCGTGGGGATCAGTCCTGTGGCTTCATCCTGCCCACGTGTCCCTGAACCCTCTATTTCCCTGTATTCCTTTTCCCCATTGGAGTCAGTGCCATGGCTCCCTTCTGTCTGTCACTCACCCCTCCTGTCCCCACTGGGGTCAGTCTGTCTGTCCCCACAGCCCTTTTGTCTGCATCAGGGACAGCCCATGCCTTCCATCCCTCCATCCCTCCACACTTCTGGCACTGCCCCCCTTCTGGGATCCCCCTTCCACTGCCACTGGAATTCCTTGGGAACCCTCAAATCACCCCATGGCTGAGCTGCCCCCCAAGTAGGACCTTCTAATCCAGGACCCTCATTCCACAGGGGCCACCCACGGCCTGGCCATCCCACTGCCCCATAACCCCATTTTGGGGTTGGTTTGGGTGGGAAAGCTCCATGTGGGATCCCTTTTCTCCCTGAATCACCTATTTATGGGTTTTCCATTCCTGTCCCCAGCGGGAGCTGAAGGAGCAGCTCCAGGGGCTGCAGGAGAGTGAGCGTGGCCACACGGAGGCCCTGCAGCTCCTCAAGAAGCAGCTGGCTGAGACCAAGGTACGTGTGAGGACACCACTGTCACCCCTTGGGACCCCCATGATTCCCCAGCCCCCCAAAGCAGAACTGGGGTCATCCTCATTGCCACCCCGATGACACCCCAGCCCTGACCCTCCCCAGCCTGCTTTTGGAACTTCCAAACACTCCAAACTGTACAATTTCATGGATTTGCTCCATTTTTTTTTCTTTCTGTGGTACCCCAATGGGGCTGCTCATCCCTCTGCAATTTCCCGCAGAGTAGCTTTGGTTTATCCTTTTAATTAATTTAATTAATTAGCTCCTCAGTCAGGAGTTCAGTGTCCAGTGAGGTGCAACTTTCTCCCCATCCCTACCAGCAACTGAGGTGGGGTTTTTTAGGGGTTATTTTAGGTGTCTTTTTTTTTTTTCTTTTCTTTTTTAGTTTAGGTTGGTTTATTGGTGGTTTTTTTTAGGGGTTTTTAAGGTGTGATTTGAGGGATTTCAGAGTTTATTTGAGGATTTTAGGGTTTTTTTTAGGGTTCTTAAAGGATCTCTTTAAAGGTTCTTTAAGAATTCTTTAAAAGCTCTATAAAGTTTTTTTGGGAGGTGTCTTCAAGGTCCTTTTGGAGATTGGCTTAAGATTCTTTGGAAGTTTCTTTTAGTGTTCTTCTAGGTTTCTTGGGGAGATTCCTTAAGGTGATTTTTTTTAAGATCTTTGGGAGGTTCTTTCAGGGTCTTCAGAAGATTCTTTTAGGGTTACTTTAGGATTCTTGGGGAGTTCTTTTAGGGTTCTTTCAGGTTCTTCAGAAGATTCTCTTAGGGCTGCTTTAGGGTTCTTGGGGAGTTCTTTTAGGGTTCTTTCAGGTTCTTCAGAAGATTCTCTTAGGGTTACTTTAGGATTCTTGGGGAGTCCTTTTAGAGTTCTTTCAGGTTCTTCAGAAGATTCTTTTAGGGTTACTTTAGGGTTCCTGGGGAGTTCTTTTAGGGTTCTTTCAGGTTCTTCAGAAGATTCTCTTAGGGCTGCTTTAGGGTTCTTGGGGAGTCCTTTTAGGGTTCTTTTTAAGGTTATTTGCGAGGTTTTTTTAGGGTTCTTTTAGGATTTTTGGGGGGGTTCTCCTAGGGTTCTTCATAAAGCTCTTTGGATGGTTCTTCTAGAATCCTTTTAGTCCATTCTTTAAGTGTGCATGATCAAATCCACCCTTGTAGCCCCCAGAACTCCCTGATCTGCTGCCCTTTTAGATATTTATTTGGGGATTAAGGAACTCCTGGACTGACCAGCAGAGCTTTGGGTGCTCCTAACCCCTGTTGCACCCCAAGTCCTCAGCCAAGAGCCTGCGGGCGACCATCGGGGAGGCGTTCGAGCGGCTGCACCGGCTGCTGCGGGAGCGGCAGAAGGCCATGCTGGAGGAGCTGGAAGCCGACACGGCGCGGACGCTCAGCGACATCGAGCACAAGATCCAGCGCTACAGCCAGCAGCTGCGCAAGGTCCAGGAGGGCACCCAGATCCTGCAGGAGCGCCTGGCCGAGGCGGATAAACACGTCTTCCTGGCCGGCGTGGCGTCCCTCTCCGAGAGGTGGGTGTGAGAACCCCGGCATTGATTCGGGGCTCTCGTGTGGTGGTAAAGTCTCTCCTCCAACCTTTGCTTCCAAAGAAAAACTCTGCAGCCTCTTGTTGTTCGGTCTCAAGGCAGTTTATTGCTGGTTATCTAAAAGATTGTCTTTGCCCGCTGTGGCTGTTTGGTCAGCGGCCCAGGCAGAGACACACACACTCCCGACACCCTCACTGCCTGCTGTCTTCTTCTCTCTCCCTGCCCAGGGCTGCTGCTATCTTTTATATGATATATTATGTATTATGTGTGTATAGATTTTCCCCAATACCTACTATCTATGTTACAAGGTGCTTTTCTACTCTAAACCAATCTGTGAGTGCCAACATCACCAAGAACATGGAGGTAAGGAAGAAGAAGGAGGAAGAACAGGATCAGGCCCACTTTCCTCCATCTTAGAACTCCTGACCCCCCTGTACAAAGTAAAACCCCCCTGTACAGGTACTAAAACCCCCCTGTACAATACTAAAAAATTTTACCCTCTAATTTGTGACTACTTTTACTGTACCATCTAACCCTCTGTGACCGCTTGTTCCACCTTCAAAGTTGGTAATTCATTCCATGGTTCAAACTCAAAATCACAGCTGTTTTCAACTGCTTGCCAGGGTCTAAAATGCTTCTGACCAAGGCCTGAAACCTCCCAAAATGTCTGAGGGACATTTTGGGTTCTGAGAGGTGGGTGGCAGTGAGGGGATGGCAGAGTCCCTGGTGTCACCCCCACCTCGGCACCGTGTGTGTAATTTCTGTAGTTTTCCCCCCTCTAGGATCCGACCAGCTCAGAGATATGGGGCTGTGAGGGGAGGAATACCAGGAGAGGGAAAGGTATTCAAAAGAGGCTCTTACCCCAGGGAAGTTGGAACAGCTCTCTTTATTCTGTCGTGTCCATGGAGAGCGGGGCAAAAGAGAAAGAGCAGGAAGTTTTAGGGGTCTATGTAGGTTTTGGACAGGGTGGACTTTTCTGGCTCCCCACCAACCCCGTTGGGGCAGGAAGGAGGATCCAGGGGTTATCTAGATCAGAGCCACAGAGGCCCTAGAAAAGGGGGAAAAAGGGGTGTCCATGAGCTCACCGTAACACGTGTGTTCTCTGCAGGCTGAAAGGGAAGATCCACGAGACCAACCTGACCTATGAGGACTTTCCCACCTCCAAGTACATGGGCCCGCTGCAGTACACCATCTGGAAATCCCTCTTCCAGGACATCCATCCTGGTGAGGGCGCAGGGATGGGGGAGTTGGATGGGGTGGGGAGGTCAACAGGGTGGGAACACACCAGGGAGGGATGGGTACACGCCAGTGAGGGATGGGGAAGGGGACGTCACCTGGGAGGGAACGGGGTGTCATTGATGCCCCTTGTCACTGAGAAGGGATGGGGACATTGCTGCCAAGGGTCTGGGACATCGGTGATGAGGAGCAGGGACACACCAGTGAGGGACAGGATGAGCGTGAGGACGGGACACCCCGGTGAAGGATGGAGACAGGTCGGACAGAGCACCTGGCTGTCTCCAGTGCTGTGCTAACCCTCGTTCCCCCTGTCCCTGCTGTCCCAGTGCCAGCAGCACTGACGCTGGACCCTGGCACTGCCCACCACCGCCTGATCCTGTCGGACGACTGCACCATCGTGGCCTACGGCAACCTGCACCCGCAGCCGCTGCAGGACTCGCCGCGGCGCTTCGACGTGGAGGTGTCGGTGCTGGGCGCCGAGGCCTTCGGCGCTGGGGTGCACTACTGGGAGGTGGTGGTGTCCGAAAAAACCCAGTGGATGATCGGCCTGGCCCACGAGGCCGTGACCCGCAAGGGCAGCATCCAGATCCAGCCCAGCCGCGGGTTCTACTGCATCGTGATGCACGACGGGAACCAGTACAGCGCCTGCACCGAGCCCTGGACGCGGCTCAACGTCAAGGGCAAGCTGGAGAAGGTGGGCGTCTTCCTGGACTACGACAAGGGGCTCCTCATCTTCTACAACGCCGACGACATGTCCTGGCTCTACACCTTCCGGGAGAGGTTTCCCGGGAAGCTGTGCTCGTATTTTAGTCCTGGGCAGAGCCATGCCAACGGGAAGAACGTCCAGCCGCTGCGGATCAACACTGTCCGTATCTAGCGGGGGTTTTTGGGGTGTCCCCCAGCCCCAACCGGTGGTTTCCCGCTCCAGGAACTGGTCCCGGTGCTGGGCAGGATCTGGCATTCCGCCTGCTTCTCTCGGTCCTGTGCTTCCAGGGAATCCCAGTGCGGGGGGCTGGGGTATGGCAATAAAGGATTTGGAGAGAAGGGGCTGGGTGGTGGAGAGCCCCAGGGTGGGGGTAATGGGCTGGGGGCACCCTGGGGTGCCACGGCAGGGGTCTGTCACCGTGCTGGGGACACTGTGCTGGGGAGACTGTGCCATGGCAGGGGTCTGTCACCGTGCTGGGGGTGCCACTGTGCTGGGGACACTGTGCCTGGGTCTGGAACTGTGCCATGGCAGGGGTCTGTCACCGTGCCGGGGGTGACACTGTGCCTTGGTCTGGCACTGTGCCATGGCAGGGGTCTGTCACCGTGCTGGGGGTGCCATGGGTGTCACACCGTGCCGTGGGACATGTCCTGCACCCCGTGTGCCACACGTACAGCGCCGTGCCCCGCTGTGCCGTGCCACATGTGCTGTGCTGGGCCAGGCTGTGCCACGCTGTGCCAGCCCTGGGCAGGGCTCTGTGTGCAGTGTGGGGGACACTGCGTGTTTTGGGGTGTACAGGAGCTGGGCTGTGTGGGGTGGGCTGTACAGAGGGTTGATATGCGCAGGAGGTGCTGCAGGGGGGTGCTGTGAGATATGTTGGGGTGGGCTACAATGGGATGTGGTGTATAGGGGTTATACATAGGGGCTGGGCTCTATGGGGCTGTCGTATAGGGAGGTGGGCTGTACAAAGGTGTGGTATATGGAGCTGTGTGGGGAAGTGGTACATAGGGGTGGGCTGTACAGCAGAGTGATATAAGGGGGTGATGTTTAGGGCCTGGGCTGTGCCAGGACTATGGTATAACAGGGGACATACACAGCTGTACAGGGGATGAGCTGTGTGTCGATATATGGTGATATATGGGGCGGGCTGTTTATAGGAACACTGGATAGGGGGTGGTATGTAAGGGTGGGCTGTGTGGGGGGTGATGTGTGGGGGAGGGTGGCACACACCAGTAAAGGACAGGGGGACGATGTGTGGGGGGTGGCACACACCAGTAAAGGACAGGGGGACGATGTGTGGAGGGTGGCACACACCAGTAAAGCACCAGTACAGCACTGGGGGCGATGTTTAGTGGTGGCACACACACCAGTACAGCACCAGTACAGCACTGGGGGCGATGTTTAGTGGTGGCACACACCAGTACAGCACCAGTACCGCACTGGGGGTGATGTTTAGTGGTGGCACACACCGGTACAGCACCAGTACCGCACTGGGGGTGATGTTTAGTGGTGGCACACACCAGTACAGCACCAGTAAAACACCAGTAAAGCACCAGTACAGCACTGGGGGCGATGTTTAGTGGTGGCACACACCAGTAAAGGACAGAGGGGCGATGTTTAGTGGTGGCACACACCAATACCGCACTGGGGGCGATGTTTAGTGGTGACACACACCAGTAAAGGACAGGAGGGCGATGTTTAGTGGCGGCACACACCAGTAAAGGACAGGAGGGTGATGTTTAGTGGTGGCACACACCAGTAAAGGACAGGAGGGCGATGTTTAGTGGTGGCACACACCAGTACCGCACCAGTAAAACACCAGTACCGCACTGGGAGCAGTTCTCGCCCCCGCCCGCCAGGGGGCGCTGTGCCGCCCGCCCCGCGCCCCGCGCGTGCGCCCAGGCCGGGCAATCGAGCGCCGAGAGGCGGACGGGGCCCGCTGCCATCTTGCCCCGGGCTCAGCCCCTCCGGTACCGGGGGGGGCGCGGGGCCTGAGGGGGCACCGGGGCCTTGGAGGGGGCTGAGGGAGTCAGGGGGCTGAGGCGTCGCTGTGGGGCTGGGAAGGACCTTGTTGGGCGTTAAGGGTGGGGACTGTGGGGCTGGGATGTGTGTGGGGCACTGAGGGCGGTGGGGGTTGTGATTGATGAGGGGATGGGGGGGGCTGTGAGGATGGAGAGGGGCTTTGGGATTGGGGTGTCTGTGAGGTTGGGGGGCGGAGTGTGAGGAGATGGGGCCGCTGAGGGGAATGAGGGGTGACGGGGAGAGACCCTGTGGGGTGTGACAGCACCTGCGAGGGTCAGGATGGGGTGGTGGGGGGGATGTCTCCTGTGAGTTTTAGGATGCATTTGGGGGTCACCTGTAAGGCTCGGCATGAGTTTGGGGGTCAGCTCGGGCCGCAGGAGGGATTTGGGGGAGTCCCCCATGAGGATGCTGTGGGGGCAGCCCGCGTGTGGGGTCCCCGGTGATCCCCCCCCGTGTCCCAGCCATGGATCCGGGCGCGGGGGCACGAAAGGAGCGGCCGAAGCCGCGGGAACCGGCGGCTCGCCTGGAGAAAGCCAAGCAGAGGTCGGCGCAGCAGGAGCTGAAGCAGCGGCAGCGGGCGGAGGTGGGAATGAATGCGGGAATGCGGGAATGTGGGAATGCGGGAATGGGGAGGGACACGGCCCAACCCGCGGCCGAGCCCCCTGTGCCACCCGCCCTTTCCCAACCCCAGATCTACGCCCTGAACCGGGTGATGACGGAGCTGGAGCAGCAGCAGTTCGACTCCTTCTGCAAGCAGATGCAGGGATCCGGGGAATGACAGCTCTGCCCTGCGCCCCCCTTTTCTAACCCCCCAATATTTATTATCAAACCGTCCTTTTTATATCAATAAAATCTGTGCTGGTCCTTTGTCTCCCTGCCTCCTGCTTGCTCCGGGTGCGAATGGCGTGGGGGAGGCCAGAGCGGGGCGGACGCCAGAGCAGCTGCAGTGCCGGGTGCCAGCTCCAGCCGCGGCCCCATCCCCACATTCCTGCCGCAGGGAAGGGTCCTGCCCTCCCGGAGCTGCGGTTTATCCCAGGGGGACACAGCAGGAGCCACATCTCGCACCTGCTCCTGCCGCCAGAGCCTCCCCGGGGATCCTGAGTGTTTCTCCAGCACCAGGTTTGACCTTCGCTTCCTTCCTCCACCCACACCCTCTGTGCTCCAGCCGCCGCTGTCCGGCAGCCTCCGGCTCTGCAGAGACTTTGGATCGAGTCCTGCTTCCCCCTTTCCCTGCCCCAGCGGTGTTGCACTGACAGGGTGAAAATAAACCACATTTGGGATGGTGTTTCCCTGCAGCCACGGATTAAGTGGTGAATTCCAAACTGTTCCCAGTGAATCCCGTGTCAGAAACCCTCTGGAAGTTTGATCAGCATCTTCCTGCTCCCACCCGGGGAGGGCTTTCCGTATTTTTGGAGTGTGAACCTCCCTTTGTAATGAGTTCCCACCGGGCAGTGTGAGTGATCCCTAAACTTCAGTTTCCTGCGCAGAGAAGAGCTTGGGGGTCTCTGAGCAGAACAAACTCTGGGTTTCCTGTTTGTCAAGCATTTGGAGGTCTCTGCTGTTGGTGTGGGGGGATGGGGGTTCCCTCCATCCCCCCCAAAGGACAGGGATTTTGGGGCTTCCCTGAAGTTGAGCCTTTCTCTTTTTTTACCTTAGCAGGCTCCTCCTGCCACCCAATGGGAAAAGCGAAGGGAGGAAGCAGCACCCAAAGCAAGGACGAGGAGGATGAGGATGAGGATGAGGAAGGCTTTACTAGGCTCTAGGGAGGGCTCAGGCCTTGCAGCTCCAGAGGGCGAAGGGGAAGACGATGTAGGACGTGGCCCAGGCCAGGCAATAAACCGCAGCCACCGCCGTCGGTGCCAGCAGGACAGCCACCACCCCTAGGGAGCGGGAGAATCCTTGGGGATCTGCTCTCCCTCCCCTTCCACCACCATCCCCAGAGGTTCATCCCCATCCTTACCTCCAGCATAAACCAGTTTCTTCCAGAGCTGTGACTCCAGCACCTTGTCGTGGGGGTAGAAGCCGCAGTCGGCCATGAACAGGATCATGGCAGCCGCGGCGACGCGGAGCAGGGCCACATGTCCCCCGGTGAGCAGGAAGGTGCTGGCCAGCAGCGCCGAGGCGTAGGGGCAGGGCAGCCCTCGGTAGGTGAAGGGGATCCCTGTGGGGTGTCAGCAGTTCAATATGGGGGGTACAACCCCAAGCCCCCCACCCCTAGGGGCTCATCTTACCGCTGGAGAAGAAGCAGAGGCGGGCAAAGACGGCCAGCGCATAGGCGAGGCTCAGCAGCCCCCCCAGCACACCCTGGGGCTGCAGCAACAGCGCCGTGCCCAGCCCAAACGTGGTGAAATCCGCAAAGTCATCCAGCTTGGCACCTGTGGGGGCAGCGAGGGGCAGGTGCCAGGTGGGCACCGGGCACAGGGGACACCCCTGGGGTCACCCCTGGGCCGGGGGGACGCACTCACCCAGTGCCGAGCAGGCGTCAAGCTGCCGGGCCACGGCCCCGTCGGCCAGATCCAGCAGGAAGCCCAGGAGCAGCAGCCAGCAGGAATACTGGTATTGCCTGGGAGGGAAACTCCACTTCTCAGCCCCTGTTCCCCTCTTTTTCACCCCATTTCTCCTTTGTTCACCCCAAATATTGAGGGGGAAGATAAGCTGAGCCACCAGAGAGAGCAAAACTGGGGTGATCTCCACTTTTCATCCTGTCTTTGCCCTATTTCCTCTTTTTGCCAGCAGAAGCACTGTGATCCCCACTTTGCAACCTGCTTTTTCTTTTTTCTCTTTTTTTTTTTCCCCATTTCCCCTTTTCCCCACCCTCCACTTGCTTTGGATGGAGGAGCGCCTGACCTCAGAGGTTGGCACTGGAGGGAGCAGATCCAGGGTGACCCCCACTTCCCAACTCTTTATCACCACATTTACACCTTTTTCAGCCTATTTCCTCCTTTTTCATCACATTTCCCGAATTTTCCAGAAAAATTGGGGTGATTCCCATTTCTCAACCCTCTTTATCACCCATTTTCAGCCCATTTCCTCAATTTTCCCCCCTCGTCTATTGCTGATGCAGAGGCCAAAGGTGAGGAGCCTTTGACCATGGAGAGAGCCAAACCACAGTGCCCCCCACTTTTCATCACCCTTTTCCCCCCTATTCCCCTGCTTTTCCAGCAAAACCAGGCTGGCCCCTACTTTTCTACCCAATTTTCACCCTATTTCCATCTTTCCTCCCCTCCTTTCCTCCTTTTTCCAGCAAACCAGGGCAAACCACACTTTTCTACCATCTTTACCCTCCCTTTCCCCCATTTTTTCCAGAAAAAACAGGGTGACCCCCACTTCTGTGCATATTTTTCCCCACATTTCCTCTCTTTTTATCCCTTTTTTCCCCACTTATTGAAGCTGCAGAGGCTGGAGGGGAGCCTGGCCACCACCTTGGCCACAGGGAGAGCACAACCAGGGTGACCCCCGCCCCCCAGCCGCATTTTTCACTTCGTTTTTCCCAATTTCCCCCCACCTGTTGATGCTGCAGAGGATGGAGGAGAGCCCAGCCAGGAGGTTTGCCACGGAGAGCCCGTTGGCCGCGTTTTTCCGGAGGAATTCCAGTGCCCGGCCCCGTCCCGCTTGCTCGCTCAGCACCAGCTTCTTGGTGGACTGGAAAATACCTACAACCCCCCACCGTGTTCCAACCAGGGAGGGGCTGCAGCCCCCCCAAAAACATAGCAGGTTGGTGCAGGGGTTCCCCCTCCTTAAACCAAAATCCCCCAAAATCTGTTTAGGAAGCAGCAGGGGATTGATTTGTGCAAGCTCTGCTGCTGAGCTCCCCACCGGCGGCCAAAAATGGAATAAAAGAGGCCAAAAAAAGCAAAGAAACGAATAAAAGAACAGTAAAATATAATAAAATAAAGACAAATTAAGCCAAACCCAAGCTTAAACTAAAAGCACAACCCCGGTTTAAGCTCTATGGATCTTATATACCTATCGGGCTAAGCTTTAGGGAAAGAATTTAAGGGTCCTGTCCTTTGCCCCCCGCTTTTGCCGTGTCCCAAAGCCAGGCAGATCCTTCATCTGAAAGAAAACAGGACGTCAGAGCAAAACAAACCCCCCGAGCCCCCTCAGAGCCCCTCCCGAGCCGAGCCCGTGCGGGCTGATCGCCGGAATTCCTCCAGAACAGCTCCCCAGGTGGGAAAAGCGGGAAGAGCCGCGGGAGGAGCGGAGTACCGGGGGTCGGTGCCAGCGACCTTTGGACACCGCGCCCGGAGCCGCCGGGCCGGGCTGAGCCGGGCAAATCCCCCCTGAGCCCCGCACGGCTGCTCCTGCCTCTGCCAGAACCGGGCATTTGGGTTTTGGGGGGTTATTGGGGGTCTAAAGCCGTGCTGCGCCCCACCTTTTATCCCATAATTCGGGGTGAGGTTGGGGGATTTTAGAAAGCGACATTTGGGGGATCTTGGAAAGCGACATTTGGGGGATCTTGGAAAGCGACATTTGGGGATTTGCCGGCCCTTCCCGGCCGCCAGGCAGGATCGGGGCTCCGGGAATGTTCCGGAGTGTCGCAGCAAAGGATTTGGGCACCTGTGAGCGTCACAGCGCCCGGGCACAGCCGGGGCTCCCCAACCCGCCCGCTCCCGGCGTTTCTCACCCCAAAATCAAAGTGCCGGGATAGAGGGAATTATTTAACCCTGCGCCGCTCCCGCTGCTTTTATCACTGCTTTAGGGGGGGAAAAAAGGTGGTTTTGGTGCTTCCCAGGTGTGTTACGAGGGGGTTGTGCCCCCAGGGCTATCTCACCCCCCTCCAAGGCGCAGGGAAAAGGGGTTTAGCCACAGGAAATGCAAAGTTAACCTATTTTTGTGGGGCAATGCGTGTATTTTACGCTTTTCTGCTCCGATAACCCTAATTTTTCTACTAACCCCCGCCAAATGATGATTTTTTTTTTAAGGTATGGAGGACACCTCGCAAAGGGGCCGAGTGGCATCCGGGTGGCACTTACCGACCGGCGGTGACACCATCCACATGGCAGCGGCGGCTGTGGCGGCAGTGACAGTGACAGTGACGTCCCGGTGAAGGGAAACTGAGGCAGGGGCCGCTCCGTGGGGCTCCGCGCGGTGCCGCGTTATATAAGGAAAAGCCTCTCGGGCTGAGTCACCCGGCGGGGGTGGGTCCGGCCAGAGGCCACGGACACGGACACGGGGGGTTCGCAGCCGCTTGGCACCACCGGCGAGGGAGGAGCTGCCCCGGGGGGCCGGGGGACCGTGCCAGGCTCGCGGTGCCCCTGCCAGCCTCCCAGCGCCCACGCCAGGCTCACAGCACCGGTGCCAGGCTTGCAGTGCTTGTGCCAGCCCTGCAGCGCCGGTGCCAGGCTCGCAGCACCCGTGCCAGGCTTGCAGCACCCACAGCGTGCCTGCGAGAGCAGGGCCGGGCTGGCAGCACCCATGGGGCACTGACAGCACCTGTATCACACTCCCAGCACGGGTGTCTCACTGAGAACACCTGTCCGGGCTCACAGCACCCTTTTGTCACCCTGCACACACCTGGATCAGTCTCACAGCACCAATTCCAGGCTCACTCCTCTCCTTCTCCAGGTATGGCCCACCCATGCCATGCTCACAGCGCCTTTGCCAGCTTTGTAGCCCCTTTGGCAGGCTCACACCACCCACACCCAGCTCGTGGCACCCATCCCACACCCCCGGCACCCATCCCACACTCCAGCACCCATCCCACACGCATGGAACACATGCCAGGCTCTCAGAGCCCATCCCAGGATTGCACCATCCGTGCCAGGCTCTCACCACCCATATCCTGCTCACAACACCCCTGGCAGGCTCACTGTGCTCACACCATGCTTTGTGTTGCCCATGCCAGGCTCACAGCACCCATGCCACACTCACAGCACCCATTCCACACTCACAGCACCCATTCCACACTCACAGCACCCATCCCACACTCACAGCACCCATTCCACACTCACAGCACCCATTTCACGTTCACAGCAGCCATCCCACACTCACAGCACCCATCCCACACTCACAGCACCCATCCCACACTCACAGCACCCATTCCACACTCACAGCACCCATTTCACGTTCACAGCAGCCATCCCACACTCACAGCACCCATTCCACACTCACAGCACCCATTCCACACTCACAGCACCCATCCCACACTCACAGCACCCATCCCACACTCACAGCACCCATCCCACGCTCACAGCACCCATTTCTCTCTCACAGCACCCACCCCACACTCACAACACCCATTCTAGGTTCACAGCACCCATCTCACGCTCACAGCACCCATCCTACAGTCACAGCACCCATCCCACGCTCACAGCACCCATTCCACGCTCACAGCACCCATTCCACGCTCACAGCACCCATGCCAGGCTCACAGCACCCATTCCATGCTCACAGCACCCATCCCACACTCACAGCACCCATCCCATGCTCACAGCACCCATCCCACACTCACAGCACCCATCCCACACTCACAGCACCCATTCCACACTCACAGCACCCATCCCATACTCACAGCACCCATTTCTCTCTCACAGCACCCACCCCATACTCACAACACCCGTTCTAGGCTCACAGCACTTATCCCACACTCACAGCACCCATCCCACACTCACAGCACCCATCCCACGCTCACAGCACCCATTCCACACTCACAGCACCCATTCCACACTCACAGCACCTATCCCACACTCACAGCACCCATTCCACGCTCACAGCACCCACGCCAGGCTCCCAGCACCCATCCCACACTCACAGCACCCACACCAGGCTCACAGCACCCATTTCTCTCTCACAGCACCCTCTCACACTCACAACACCCATCCCACACTCACAGCACCCACGCCAGGCTCCCAGCACCCACCCCTTTCTCACAGGACCTCTTCCAGGTGTGTACCACCTGTATTGGCACTGTGCTCGTAGCACCCATGGCAGCCTCACAGCACCCACACCAGTCCCATGACACCCACACCAGCCCCACAATACCCAGAACAAATCCCACAGCCCCACACCACCCCCCTGGCACTGCCACACTCCTGTCCCTGCACCCCACTGCCACCACAGGGTGATTGCACCCAAAAGGCGTCACCACCCGGTGCCATCCCAACAACAATTCACACCAGTGGCACCGTGGGCACAGCTGGTGCCCCCCACCCTCACCCCCTGCTTGGCTGGGTCACCTTTTCTGCCAGCCTGGACCTTTGCCAGGTGGCCCCAACTTGTGCAAGGGTGTCACGAGCTGGGGGAGCCGGGCCTCCCCCCCCGGAGCAAAGGGCCGGCGATAGCGAGGGGCTGCCGGGGCAGGGGACACTGGGGCCACCAGCGGGGGAGCAAAGGTCCCCGAGGACACGGTGACAAGGGGCCCATAAAACTTATACAGCCCTGGGGCTGGAATTTTCCACCCAGATCCCAGCGGGGATTGGGGGTGCTGTGACTGTGGGTCTCTGGGTGGGGGGAAGGCCCTGGGGTGCCCCGCTGGGGGGTCCCAGGGTGCTGGTGACAGCGGGGGCACCGCTGAAAGGGCTCTTTGTTCGCTGGTCACGCGCCGGTGCCGCCGGTTGCGAAGCGACGGCCGGGCCAGGAGGGCCACGGGCATGGGCGTCCGGCCCTGGGGCACCCCGAGGGGGCTGTCCCACAGCCTGGGGGGGCCCAGCCCCACGGGGGGGACAGGATGGCACTGGGTGCCCGTCACCGTGGCACTGAGGCCATCCCGGTGTCCTCAGGGCGCCCAGAGCCACTGCGCCAACGTGGCTTGGGGCGCCTTTGGCAGCAGGGTGCCCACAGCCATGGCACAGGGCACTTTGGGGTGCTTGGCGTTGTGTCACCTGAGTGTCTGAGGCTACCCATCCCTCTGGCACTTGGGTGCCCATCCCTATGGGATCTGGGTGCCTGAGGGTGCCATCCCCATGGCACCTGTCTGGGCACTTCTCAGTGTCTGTCTCCATTGTGTCTCTGGGTGCCCCATCCCTGTGACACTGGAGTGTCTCTGGGTGCCCCATCCCTGTGACACTGGAGTGTCTCTGGGCATTCCTGTGGCACTGGAGTGTCTCTGGGTGCCCATCCTTGTGACACTGGAGTGTCTCTGGTGCCCATCCCTGTGACACTGGAGTGTCTCTGGGCATCCCTGTGACACTGGAGTGTCTCTGGGCATCCCTGTGGCACTGGAGTGTCTCTGGGTGCCCATCCCTGTGACACTGGAATGTCTCTGGGTGCCCATCCCTGTGACACTGGAGTGTCTCTGGGTATCCATCCCTGTGACACTGGAGTGTCTCTGGTGCCCATCCCTGTGGCACTGGAGTGTCTCTGGTGCCCATCCCCGTGACACTGGAGTGTCTCTGGGCATTCCTATGACACTGGAGTGTCTCTGGTGCCCATCCCTGTGGCACTGGACACATCAGGGTGCTCCCAGTACTATCCACTGGTAATGGTGCAGCCTCTGCTGCCCCCAGACCCCTCCCCAGCACAGGGACACACTGGTGCCAGCAGTTGGTGGTTTATTTGCCTGATGCCAGGCCGAGGGGTCGATGACAAGGACGCTGCCATGCTCAGTGGTCTCTCATGGTCTGGAAGGGAGAAGCTTCTAAGACAGGAGGACAGTACCCCAACACCCTGGCACCCCAACACTCAACCCAACACCCTGGCACCCCAACACCTCAGCACTATGGCATCCCAACGCCCCAACAGCCTGGCACACCAGTGCCCAGCACCTCAGCACCCCAGCACCATGGCTCCCCAGAACCCAGCACCCTGGTACCCCATCACCCCAGAGCTCTGGCAGCCCAGCAACCTGGCATGCCAAGGACCTGTGCCATGGTACCCTGACTCCCCAGCCCTTGGTCCCCATTCTCCTGCCATCCCAGCAATTCAGGGTGCTTGTGCCCAGCCACCCCAGTGCTGTGGCACATCTGTGCCCTGGCACCCCGCAGCCTGGTACCCTGGCACTCCAGCATCCCAGCACCCCAGAGCACTTTTACCCTGGCACTGTGCCACTGACACCGGGTACCTCAGCACCACGGCACCCTGACAGTCCCATCCTCTGGTACCCCAGCATCAGAACACCCCAACACTCTGCACCCCAACAGCCTGGTACACCAATACCCCGGCACCATGGCAGCCCAGCAGCCTGACCCCTTTCCCCCTGGTGCCCTGGTGCCCCAGCACCCCAGAGCCCTGCTGCCCCATTGCCCTGGCACCCAGCAGCCTGGTATGGCATCCCAATTCCCCAGCACCACGGTGGCCAAGTTCCCTGGCATCCTGACACATGATTCCCCAATTCTCTGTCACCCTTGCACCCCAACAACCCCATATCCCATTCCCCAGCCCCTGGCAGCTGTGCCCACCTCTGCAATCCAGTCCTCGAAGGCGGACACGCGGGTGAACACGGTGGGTCTCCTGGCAGCGTTGCAGCCCAGGGCCGACACGAAGCTGGCGATGCCATGGACCTCCCAGGTGCCATCCTCAGCCTGGCAGTTCAGGGGTCCCCCGGAGTCGCCCTGAGGTGTGGGATGAGGCTGGTCAGCACCAGAGGGGGCCCGGGATGTGCCCCCCTCCCCCCGGCGCGGCACCCACGTTGCATCCGGCCTTCTCGGCGCCGCCGGCGCAGATCATGGTTCGGCGGATGGCCAGGGCGCCCCACCAGCCGGGCTGGGTGCAGTGCTCATAGTCCACCACGGGCAGCTCTGCCTGCTGCAGCCGGTCCGGCAGCGGCCCCCCAGCTGTGGGATCAGAGCACCCGGGCATGGGCCTACAGCCTCCATCCATCCATCCATCTGTCCATCCATCCAACATCCATCCATCCATATGTCCAACCATCCATCCATCCATCCGTCCATCCATCCAACATCCATCATCCATCCATCCATCCATATGTCCAACCATCCATCCATCCATCCGTCCATCCATCCAACATCCATCATCCATCCATCCATCCATCATCCATCATCCATCCATCCATCATCCATCCATCCGTCCATCCACCTATCCATCATCCATCCATCCATCCATCCATCCATCCATCCATCCATCATCCATCCATCATCCATCCATCATCCATCCATCCATCCATCATCCATCCATCCATCCATCCATCCCTCCCTCCAGCCCTCCTTCCACCTCCCCATTCATCTCCTCACCCATTCCTCTCTCCCTCCACCCAACCCTCCCTCACTCCCCATCTCACCATCCCTTCAACCATCTCCCTGACCACCCCTCCCTCCATCTCCCCATCCATCCCCCATCCATTCCCCATCCATCAACCCCTGTATTCATCCCGCGTCCAACCAATTCTCATCCATCCCTCATCCCCTCCCTCCATCTCCTTATGTGTCCATTCCCCACCCCTCCCCTCATCTTCCCAACCATTTCCCCACTCTCCCCGCCACCTCCCGCTGTCCCTCACGCACTGCTGAGCCGTCCCCAGCCGCTGAGCACGCAGGGGTACCCGTTGGGCAGGATGGAGCCCGCGGGCGGCAGCCGCCCCACCTGCACCTCCGCCGAGAGCGTGGCCGGCCGCTGCAGCCTCAGCAGGGCGATGTCATTTCTGCGCGGGGACACGGCTCAGAGGGGCGGCCGGGGGGGCGCGGTGTCCCCAGCCCCCCCAGAGACCCCTCTCACCCGCAGGACACGCAGGAGCTGTGCCACTTGGGGTGCACGAAGATGTCGTCGGAGCTGACGGGGATGCGCTGCTCGGGGCCCTCCCCGGAGCTCATGTCGTACTCGCCCAGCACCACCTGGTACGTGAGGGATTTGCTGCCGGGAAAGGGGGGGGGTCAACGCTCTGCCCTGCACCCTAAATCCCTGCCCTGCACCCTAAATCCCTGCCCTGCACCCTAAATCCCTGCCCTGCACCACTCCCTGCACCAAATCTGCACCCAAACTCGCCTCTCTGCAGCCCCAACCCCATCTCTGCATCCTAAACTTCTTCCTGCACCCTGAGCCCCCTCTCTGCACCTCCCCGCGCACCCACCCTGTGCCCAAACTCACCTCCCTGCCCTCTGAGCCCCCTCCCTGCACCCACTTTGCACTTTTCACCCCATCCATGCACTCCTTCATGCATGTGTCAGCCCCTCCCTGCTCCCAGAACCCCGCCTTGCACTCAGAATTCCCTCCCTGCGCCCCACTGCACCCCTCCTGTACCCAGGACCCCCCTGTACCCCCATGAACCCTCTCCATGCGCCCAATCTTGCAATGCTGCATTCCCCTGCATCCCTCCTGCACCTCAGCACCCACCTGCACTCTCCATGCGCTGTCCCTGCACCCTTCTGCATCCATCTCTGCCCTGCAGCACCCATCCCTGCACCCCACATCATCCCATCCTACACCCATCCCTGTGCCCCACATCCCCTCCTGCCCCCATCCCTGCACCCCACATCATCCCCTCCTGCACCCATCCCTGTGCCCCACATCCCCTCCTGCACCCATCCCTGTGCCCCACATCCCCTCCTGCACCCATCCCTGCACCCCACATCCCCTCCTGCACCCCACATCATCCCCTCCTGCACCCATCCCTGCACCTTGCACCCATCCTGCAGCCCTTCTTCACTCCCTTCACCCCCAACTCCCACTACACCCACCTCTCCACCCAGCACCCTTCCTTGCACCCCTCCCTGCACTCTGGCACCCTCCTGCACCCTTCCTGCACCATCCCTGCATCCCGCACCCACCCCTGTGTCCAACCCCCACTTCTGCACCCCGACACCCATCTCTGCGTCCCGCATGCAGCTCCCTGCCGCCCTCCCTGCCCCGCAGCCCGGTGCCCACAGCCCGGTGCCCTCATCCCCGGTGCCCACAGCCCGGTGCCTGCATCCCCGGTGCCCTCATCCCCAGTGCCCGGTGCCCGGTGCCCACAGCCCGGTGCCCTCAGCCCGGTGCCCACAGCCCGGTGCCTGCCGCCCTCCCTGCCCCGCAGCCCCGGTGCCCGGTGCCCTCATCCCCGGTGCCCGCTGCCCGGTGCCCTCACTCGATGCAGTGCGCGGCCGTCATCACCCAGTTGGCAGCGATCAAGGTGCCCCCGCAGGTGTGGTGGAAGGAGCCGTTCCGCTCGTACTGCAGCGAGATCTGGGAGGGGGAGACACCTCTGGGTGCCACCCTCCTGCCCCTGCCCCTGTCCCGCTGTCCCCCTGTCCCCTTGTCCCCTTGTCCCCTCACCTGCCAGGGCCAGCTGTAGGGCTCTGCATCTTGCCCGTTGACCACGCGGGGGTCCGGCAGTACCGCGGCGTGGGCACCTGCAGGACACGGCCCCGTCACCCAGCGGGCACCCACCCGAGTCTGGGGACACGGAGGGGCTCGGGGGACACTCACCGCCGGCCACCAGCAGCAGGACGAGGCTCAGCATCGCGGCCATGGCTCGAGTGTGGCCGTCCCGGGCACCTGCTGCCCTTAAATCCCCGCTGGCATTGGGAGCGCCCAAGGGCACCCCTGGGAATGGGCACCCGGTGCCCAGCTGGGTCTTGGGGAGGGGTTAAACATTAACCTTGGCTTTGGGGGGACGTGGCACTGGCACCCGGCCAGTGGGGACCCTACAGATCCTGAACCCTTTGTCCCTGCTGCTGCCACTGCCTCTGTACCCCCAGTGTACCCCCAGAGTGCCCCATGTCCACCCCAGGCCCTCTGCCCCCCCAGTGCCACCCCCAGTCCCTCAAACTGCTCCCGAGCCCCCCTTAGCCCCAATGACCCCCCCCCGTGTCCCCCATAGTCCCCAGACCTCTCTGTGCCCCCCATAACCCCCACAGTCACCTCTGTACCTCCCGGAGCCCCTACGACCCCCCTGTACCCTCATAGTCACCATCACCACCCCGTGCCCCCCACAGTGCCCCTATTCCCTGTGCCCTCCATAGAACCTTAGAACGCCCAAGCCCCTACAAGCACCCCTGTCCCCCTATATTCCCTGTGCCTTTGGTGTGCCCATATGGCTCCTATAGCCTTCATGGGCTCAGTGCCCCATATATCCTCCCCTCCTGGACCCCCAGAGCCCCTACAACCATCCCAGGTGCCCTCCATAGTGTCCCCATATGGCCCCTATAGCCCCCATGGACTATATGGCCCCATATATCCCTCCTCCCAAACCCCATAGCACTTCCAACCACCCCTGTGCCCCCACAGCCCCCCAATCACCTCTGCTGCTCCCACAGCCCCTCCCAGCCAGCCTTGTGTCCCCCATATCACCCCTGTTCCCATACAGGCCCCCATATACACCCCCTCCCACAGCCCTGTGTCCCCCACATACCCTCTGCCCCTGGCAGCCCACTCTGACCCCCCTGGCCCTCACACACAGCCCCGTCCCAGAACCCCCAGACCCTTTAAACCCCTGTGCCCCCATAGCCCCCCTATATCTGCCATGCTTCTTGTGTTCCCCACATACCCCCTATAGTGTGCCCCAATAACTCCCACAGCCCCCCTGCACCCCTATAGCCCCCACCCTCATATCACTTTATGTCCCTGGTGTCCCCCACAGACCCTACAAACCTCGTGCCCCCATAGCCCCTCGCCCATGGTGCCCCCATAGCCCCTGTAGCCCCCCTGTACCCCCATAGTCCCCCCTATGCCCCTTCCTAGTTCCTATAATTCCCCCATAGCCACATTCCCCGGTACCCCCAGAGCCCCATAACCCCCCACCCATGTCCCCCTTTGCTCCCAAACTTCCTCACGTGCCTGGAGGGTTGTGGGGTCCCCACGCACCCCAGAACCCTCGTGGAAGTCCCCACAGGAGTCTCCCGTTCCCCTCCAGTGTCCCCACACACTCCCATGGCCCTGGAGAAGTTCCTAGAGGTGACCCCATAAAAGTTCCCAGCGGTGTCCCAAGGTGTTCCCATGTCCTTGTAAAAGTTCTCAGGGGTGACCCCCGTGTCGCCCCGTGTCACCTGCAGGTGCTCCACAGTGTCCCCACGCAGCCCCGTGTCATCCTGCAACTGTCCCCACGCACCCCTTGTCCCCAAAAAAGTTCCCAGAGGTGCCCCCCCGTTCTGCCCCCACACAGTGTTCCCATCAAGTTCCCACGAGTGTCCCACGCTGTCCCCACAGTGTCCCTGTGCTAATTCCCACAGCCGCCCCATGGTGTCCCCATGCGCCTACATGGCCCGGGAGAAGTTCCCAGCGGTGTCCCCGTGTCCCGGTGCCGGTCCCCAGGGGTGTCCCCATGTCCCGGTGTCAGTTCCCAGGGGTGTCCCCGTGCCCCAGCGGTGTCCCCGTGTCCCGGTGCCGGTTCCCAGGGGTGTCCCCGTGTCCCAGTGCCAGTCCCCAGGGGTGTCCCCGTGTCCCAGCGGTGTCCCCGTGTCCCAGTGCCGGTCCCCAGGGGTGTCCCCGTGTCCCGGTGCCGGTCCCCAGCGGTGTCCCCGTGTCCCAGTGCCGGTCCCCAGCAGTGTCCCCGTGTCCCAGTGCCAGTCCCCAGCGGTGTCCCCGTGTCCCGGTGCCGGTTCCCAGAGGTGTCCCCGTGTCCCGGTGCCGGTCCCCAGAGGTGTCCCCGTGCCCCAGTGCCGGTTCCCAGGGGTGTCCCCGTGCCCCAGTGGTCTCCCCATGTCCCGGTGCCGGTCCCCAGCGGTGTCCCCATGTCCCGGTGCCAGTTCCCAGGGGTGTCCCCGTTGCCGCCCCGCCGTGTCCCCGTGCCCCAGGGGTGTCCCCGTGTCCCAGTGCCGGTCCCCAGCGGTGTCCCCGTGTCCCAGGGGTGTCCCCGTGTCCCAGTGCCAGTGCCCAGCGGTGTCCCCGTGTCCCAGGGGTGTCCCCGTGTCCCGGTGGCGGCTCCCCGGAGTGTCCCCGTGTCCCGGTGCCGGTCCCCAGGGGTGTCCCCGTGTCCCAGTGCCAGTTCCCATTTGTGTCCCCGTGTCCCGTTGCAAGTTCCCAGCGGTGTCCCCGTGTCCCGGTGCCGGTTCCCAGGGGAGTTCCCGTGTCCCAGGGGTGTCCCCGTGTCCCAGTGGTGGCTCCCAGGGGTGTCCCCGTGTCCCAGCGGTGTCCCCATGTCCCGGTGCCGGTTCCCAGGGGTGTCCCCGTGTCCCAGGAGTATCCCCGCGTCCCGGTGCCGGTTCCCGCCGCTGTCCCGCCGTGTCCCGGTGCCGCCCCGCCGTGTCCCCCGCGGGCACGCGCTGCGCGGCCCCGCCCCGCGGACCGGGGGGGGACCGGGGGTGGGGCGGGGCGGCCCCGGGGCGGCGGCGCGGCCGGAGCGGAGCGGAGCGAGCGGAGCGATCTCGGCGGGGCCGCGGCGGCGATGGGGCGGCGGGGCCCGGCGGCGCTGGGGACCCTCCTGCTGCTGGGGACCCTCCTGGGGGTGAGTGGGGCCGGGGGCGCGGGGGTCGGGGTCCCCTCGCCGAGCTGGGAGGTCCCGGAAAGGAGTTGGGGGGCCCGGAGTTGGGGTCCCGCCAAGGAGTTGGGGACCTCGAAAGGATTTGGGGTAGCTGAAGGCAGCTGGGGGTTCTACCCGCGGATTTGGGGTCTCTTAAAGGAGTTGAGGTCCCTTGCAGGAGTTGGAGCCCCCCCGAAAGGAGTCGGGGTCCCGGAGTTGGAATTGGGGTCCCCTACAGGAATTGGGGTCCCCTACAGGAGTTGGGGTCCCCCAGTCGGGAATTCCACAGAGCAGTTGTGAGCCCCCTGTGGTTTTGGGATCCCTTAAAGTACTTGGGGCCCTTAAAAGAGTTGGGGTCCCCACATGATTTTGGGATCCCCTAAAGGATTTGGGTACCACGGAGCTGGGGTCCCCTGAAGGAATTTGGGGTCCCCTAGACGAGTTAGGACCCCCTCCCCGGAGTTGGGGATCCTTCTAGGAGTTGGGGTTCCCCACGGGGTTTATGTCTCTTGAAGGATTTGAGGATCCTCGTTATCACGGAATTGGGGTCCCCCAGGACACCAAGGAGATGTGGGGGTCCCTGTTCCTTAAGGGATTGGGGTGTCCCCCCTGTACCAGGGGATTCCTGGCACCCTGCCCCCCTCCCTAAAGGACTGGGGGTCCCCCCCCTGTACCGGAGCCACGTGGAAACCCCAGAACCCACCCAGTCCCATCTGGGAATTGCAGTGTCCCCCCAAAGGAGAGGTGGGGTCCCTCTCCCCATGCCCTGTCCCACCTGGGAATGGGGTGCGTGGGGACTCCCTGCCTGTCCTCTATGGGGCTTGAGGTTCCCCAGGGACTGGGGGTACATGGGGACACCCATCCCTACACCCCTGGGGTCCCCATGACCCCCATGTGAGGGCCCCGGTCGGGGGGGGGTCGGTCTCCATCACCCCACCCTGTTCCTTCAGGGAATTGGGGTCCCCCGTGACCCCAGAGCGGGGATGGTTCCCATCACCCCATAAAGCCACCCACGGTGGTCCAGCCCCCTCCCCCCCGCCCCCACACCCTGCCATGGGTGGGGGTCACTTATAGGGACACTTATATCCTGTTTTTGGGGTGCCCCCCGCTCCTGTCCGCACCCTCACCCCATCCCCCGCCCCAGCTAAATTTAAAGGGTGATGGTGGCGCCGGTCACCCTAAAAATAACTGTCCCAAAATACCCCCCCGGGGGGGGGCGCTGCGTCTGGGGGTGCCCCTGGGGGGGTCCCCACCCTGCTGGGGGGCAGTGGGGCAGGGGGTGACACCTCTGGGTACCCCCGGGGGGTGCAGGGGGGTTGCGCCGTGGGGCTGTGATTTCTGGGGGGGTCCCTCGTGGGGTGCGGGGGGATGGGGGTGGAGGGGCAGGGGGTGGTTTGGGGTTGGGCGGGTGCCCGGGGTGGAGAACAGAGGGGGCCTTGTGCTCGGGGCCGTGCTGGCAGCGCTCCCCCCGCTGTCCGTGGGGCTCCCACCCACGTCCGGGGGGGTGGCGGGGACAAAGGGGGGATCCCCACTTTATAATCCCCCACCCCCCATTCTGCTGAGCCACTTGGGGGGATCTGGGGACCGAGCACCCCAATAACCCCCCTGGCTGGGATGCTGGGCCGTACATCCCCCTACAAACACGGGGTGGGGGGGGGTCCCACGCGGCCCACGGAGGGGTTTGGTGCAGGGTGGGGCACTGGGGTGCCACCCCAAGGGCTGCGAAGGGTTAATTTGGTGGGGGGGAAGGGGAGGGCGAAGCAGGAATGTGCGATAAGATCACCCTGCCCGGGGGGAAGGGCTGGGAAGGGGGGGACACCCCACGCACACCTCCTGCACACTCGTGTGCCCGGGGCACGCGTGGAGGGGGGCACGGCCACGGCGCTTTGGGGGGTCCCGAGCTGTGGGGAGGCTCCTGGCACACCTGGGGGCATCTGGGGACACCTGGGGGCATTTGGGGACCCTCCGGGCCGCAGCGCACATGGCCTCTTGCCTTCGGCTCTTTCCCATCGCCAAAGATGGCCCGGCTGGGATGAGGGGGAGGAGGAGGAGGAAGGCGGGGAGGAAGGTCAGCTCAGACGCTGGGCCCTTGCCAGGACTCCTGGGTTTCCCCCTTCGCCAGGAAAACCCGACATTCCCCCAAAAAGTCTTGTTATCCCACCAAAAAAAAACACCTATTTCCCCAAAAATTCCCCGCCAAAAAAATCTGTATATCTCCCCCCCAAAAAACCCCATATCCATCTCCCCCCCCAAAAAAACCCCATATCCCTTCTCCCAAAAATCCATTTGCCCCCCAAAACCCATCAACCCCACAACTCATCTCCGCTCTCCAAAACCCATCTCCCTCCCCAAAAACCCATCACCCCCCACCAATCTCCCCCCAGAAAATCATCCCACTCCCCAAAAAAAACCCCCCAAGTCTCCCCTCCCAAACCCATTTACCCCAAAACCGTCCAGGGGGATCGGCCCCCCCATCCCGAGTCCTTTCGGGATAAATTAGGCAATGCCAGCAGGGAGGAATGCAGGGGGGGAGGGCAGAGGAATATTTGGGGCCCCCCTGCCTGCCCGGCTGTGGCTTTGACCCCGCAGCTGTTTCACCCCCAAATCCCGGGGGTGGCTGGGTTGGGGGGGGGAGGGGGAGAGCAGCTGCCTCTGTCCCCCCCCTCGGGACCAGCATCCCACCAGCTGTGCTGGCAGCCCCCCCAAATCCTGGGGTGACCCCCATCCCCCCAAACTGGAGGTGGCTCGGTCTTTGGGGACCCCCGGGAGGGGGGAGGAGGGATTTTTCATGGGGGAAACACCTTTTAGCACGACCTTGGGGGAACAATAAACCAGGGGGGAGACTGCTATTAATAACCCCCCACCCTCCCCCGTTATTATTCCTGTGCTGCGTCACCTCCTCTTCCTCACCCGGATGAATTAACGGGGGGGGCACATCCAGATTTGGGGGCCACTTCAAAATTTGAGGAGCCACATCCAGATTTTAGTGAGGGAAGGTCCAAACCATTGCGAGCAGACGTTCAGATTGGCGGGGCACACCCAAATAAAGGGGGTTTGAGGTGTCCCCCCAGTTTTGGGGTGACGTTTGGAACGGGAGGTGGGCAGGGTGGTGCTTCCTCAACCTCCTCTTCCTCGCCCCCCTCCCCCCCAACTTTTCCCCAGGGTGCGGGGCAGGATTTGGGCCGGGGAGTGGAAAATGTGAGCGGCGGCGTCCGGCCGGGCGCGGTGCCCCGGCGGCAGCGGGGGGGACCCGGGTGGCCCGGGGGGGCCCAGGCGTCCGGGGGTGCGGGGCCGTGGCGCGGAGAGGCTTCCGGTAACCGGAGAGGGGGATTGTCCCCGACCCTGCCTGGACACCGCCGGACACGCAGCTGCCCTTCCTGCGGCCGGGGCTGGGCACCCACGGGCTCGGTGTGAGAGTGGGGGGTGATTCCAGGGCACCCAGGGGCTGGGGAGCAGGGGCTGGGCACCCACGGGTGCGCTGTGCGAGTGGGGGGCAATTCCAGGGCACCCAAGGGCTGGGGAGCAGGGGATGAGCACCCATGGGTGCGCTGCACGAGTGGGGGGTGATTCCAGGGCACCCAGGGGCTGAGCACCCACAGGCTCGCTGTGGGGTGCCGGGGCTGAGCAGCCCCACGCGTGGGGACAATGGCAGAGCACCCACACGCGGTGGGGTACACGCGTGGGGATTTGGGGCGACCGAGCACCCACTCACTCACACGCTCCGTGCGCATCTGGGGAGCGGCAGAGCCACCCCCAGCGCTCATGGCCTCGTGCCTCAGTTTCCCCTCGCACGGGGACCCTGACACCCACGAGTGGCCTCCACAGCCAGACCCCTCGGGATGCCATCCGCGTGTCCCCCTGTGTCCCCCCCTTGTCCCCCCGTGTCCCGTCCCCCCCCAACACCCGCCTAATCCCCCGGCGCTTGTTTGCACAGCAAAGTGCTGCCGCGACGGATTCCTGATTCCGCGGGGCCGGGCCGGGGGCACCGCGTGTGCCCGGGCACCGGGACACCGGGGCACCGGGGCACACCCGCCCGGGGCACACGCGCGTGTCAGGGTGCGGCGTGGCGATGCGCAGTCCCCCGTGGGCGAGTGTCGCGGGGTGTGCGCTCACACACACGTGTGTCCCCGCGTCGGTGCACACGCGTGATGCTGCGAACACGCGTGCACGGCCGGCTGCGGGCCCGCCTTTGTGTTGGTGCACAGCCACGCGTCAGCGTGAACGTGGGGCACGCGTGTGCGCGGTGCAAACCCGCGTGTGGCGGCGCAGACGTGTCCCCATGGCACTGAACACGCCCGTCCCCGTGTCAGCGCACACGTGGAGCGGCCTAAACATGTGTGCGCACACTTCCCGTGCCGCTGCACACGCGTGTGCGCACCGGGCTCCCTGGCACACGCCTCAGCACCTGCAAACGCATAGCTCGGTGCCGATGGAGCCGGTGCCCGTGATCCCGGTGCCAGCGGTGCCGGTGCTGGTGATCCCGGTGCCGGCAGTGCCCCTGGTGCCCGTGATCCCGGTGCAGGCGGTGCCCGTGATCCCAGTGCCGGTGATCCCGGCGCCGGCAGTGCCCATGATCCCGGTGTTGGCAGTGCCCATGATCCCGGTGCCGGCAGTGCCCCTGGTGCCCATGATCCCGGTGCTGGCAGTGCCCATGATCCTGGTGCAGGCGGTGCCCCTGGTGCCCGTGATCCCGGTGCCGTTCGGGGCAGGAACGCTGAGTGTGTGATGAGCTCATCCCGCTCCCTTTTCCCGGTGACGCCACCGCACAGCCATGCACCCCACCCCCCCCCAGGGGTGACGTGTCCTGCGGGTGGCCCCGGTGCCATCCACGGTGGCCCCATCCCGCAGGTCACCGGCAGCGCCCGCGGCTGGGCCGACGCCTTCCCCGAGGACACGGTGGCCGATCACGTCGGGGACACGCAGGGACGGCGCTACTACCGGCACCTGTCCGATGACGAGGACCTGGTGGCCTCTGGAGGTGAGGGGACCCCGGGGGGCACCAGGGTGGGTGGCTGGGTGCTGATGCCACTTGCACAGTCCCCACTGCGGATGGCACTGGGACCTGATGGTAAGGTGGCACTGGGTGGGTCGGTGCCACCAGGAGTGGGAGTCGCTTTGGCTGAGTGTCACTGTGGTGTGACGTGAATGGTGTCACCAGGTGGGGGGTGTTACCACTGTGGGTGCCACTCACTGTCCCCACTGCAGATGGGAATTGGACCCGATGGCATCCAGCACTAAGGTGGCACTGGATGTGTGAGTGCCACCTTGGATGCTGCTTGCACTGTCCCAGGCACCCTGGTGGCATCTGGGTGGGTGGATGTCACTGTGAGTGAGTGCCACTCATGCTGCTCCCATCATAGATGCCACCAGGATTTGGTGGCAGCCAGTGGAAGGGTGGCAGCGGGTGGGTGAGCGTCACCGTGGGTGAATGTCACCATGAGTGGGTGTCACCATGGGTTGATACCACCCCAGGTGCTCCTGTGTTGTCCCCAGGGCAGATGGCACTAGGACCTGGTGTCATCTGGATGCAAAATGCCACCAGGTGGTGGCTGCCACGGGTGTGTGTGGCACAGGTAGATGCCCTCAGGTGCCAACACACGGTCCCCGTGGTGGATGGCCCTGGGATCTGGTGGCATTTGGTGGCAAATGTGGCAACGGGTGCCACCACGATTGGGTGGGTGTCCCCGTGGGTGGGTGTCCATGCACGTGGGGGTCCCTGCGGGCGGGTGCCACCCTCACGCTGTGCCCACGGCAGATGGCAGCGGGGAGGATGGCAGCGGTGTTCCCTGGCCACCGACAGTCACAGCCACGGCTCCCGGCAGCGGGCTGGCACCCACCGGTAAGGGGACACCATGGGTGGCACCTGGCCCTGGGCTGGTCCCCGCTGGCACCGCTCTCAACCTCTGTCTCCTCTTCATCCTCCTCCTTCCTCTTCCTCCTCCTCCTCCCTGGGGGCAGCGCCCGGGCCCCGCCCCGCGCCCGCGGGCATGGTGGTGGCCGAGCCCGAGGACGACCCCCCGATCAGTAAGTGACGCTTTTTGGGGACCCCCCCTTTGCTGCACCCCCACTTTTCTTCCTCCTGTGCTTTATTGGGTGGGATCCCAATCACCGGGGTGGGGCACACGGGAGGAACATCTGGATGGGGGGCTCACAGCTGGGTGAGGGGATTTTTTGGGTGTGTAGGTGCCGCTCCCCCAATTTTGGCACCCCATCCCCCAACTTTGGCACCCCGCACCCCCAGTTTATTTCCGGGCGCTGGTGAACTTCACCCGCAGCATCGACTACAGCTCCCGGCTGGAGGACCCCGATTCCGAGGAATTTCGGGAGATTTCTGAGGCCGTGGTGGATACGGTGAGAACTGGGGGGACTCAGGGGGTGCTGGGGTGGGGGGCACCCAAGGGACCATCCTGACCCCTCGTTTTCTGCCCCCCAACAGCTGGAGTCAGAGTATTACAAAGTGCCTGGGGAGCAGGTGGTCAGCGTGGTCTTCATCAAGTGAGTGGGGGGCCTTGGGGAGCTTTGGGGGGCTTGGGGGAGTCTAGAGGGGCTTAGAGGGTTTGGGAGGGCCCAGAGGGTTCTGGAAGATCAGGAAAACAGGTGGGGCAGGGGGGCCTGGGGGAGCAAGGCGTCACCTGGGGAGATTTTGGGGTGTAACGAGGAAGTTTGGGGATGCAGCAAAGAGCTTTTGGGGGTGCAGGGAGGTTTTGGGGATGATGGAGATGTTTGGAGGTGATGGGGCAGATTGGCGGTGAAGGGGCTTTTGGGGTGCAACGAGGAGATTTTTTGGGTGCAATAAGGAAGTTTTGGGGTGCAATGAAGGGTTTTTGGGAGGACGGAGATGCTTTGTGGACGTTGGGGTGGTTTGGATGTGACGGAAATGTTTTGGGGTGCAAAGGGGGGTTTTGGGTTGCAGCGAGGACGTTTCTGGGTGCAGTGAAGAGCTTTTGGGAGTGCAGGGAGTTTGTGGGGTGGCAGAGGCATTTGGAGGTGGTGGGGTGGATTGGAGGTGATGGGAATATTTTGGGGTGCAAAGAGGGGTTTTGGGTTGCAGCGAGGACGTTTCTGGGTGCAGTGAAGAGCTTTTGGGAGTGCAGGGAGTTTGTGGGGTGGCGGAGGCATTTGGAGGTGGTGGGGTGGATTGGAGGTGATGAGGATTTCTTGCGGTGCAGTGTGGAATGTTTGGAGGCTCAGGGCTGATTTGGGGGTGCAGTGTGGCTGTTTTGGGACGCTGACCCCTTGTCCCCCAGGCAGGTGGACGGAGATGTGTTCGTGGAGCTGGATGTGGGCTCCGAGGGCAACGGGGACGAGGCGCAGCTCGGGGGGGTCCTGAGGGACCTGTTGGCCGGTGGCTCCATCGCCTCCTACCTCACCTCCCCTCAGGGCTTCCAGTTCCGTCGCCTGGGAGCCGGTGAGCCCGGGAGGGGCTCTGGGGGGAGTCTGAGGGGGTTTTGGGGTGCTCTGGAGCAGCTTGGGGCCAGGGGGTTCAGAGCACCACATCCCAACCCATGTTACTCTGCTGGCTCTCATGTCCAGCTAAATTCAGGGGGAGGGGGGTATATTTCGGGGTGACCCCCTGACCGTGTGCCCCCTCCCCGGCCACAGTGACCCCCCAGCCACGCGTTTGCACCGTGGAGGAGTTCTCCTGTGGGAGTGGGGAGTGCGTGGCCCTGGAATATCGCTGTGACCGCCGGCCCGACTGCCACGACGCCTCCGACGAGGAGGGATGTGGTGAGGCAGCTCTGCACCCCCAAAACCTCCTCTGCTCCCTGCCCCCATTCCCCACCCCATGGCCCTACACTCCCCCTCTGCACCCCCACTCTTGCCTATACTCTCCTTCTGCACCCCACTTCCCCCTTTAACCCCATAAACATTCCCTGCAACCCCCTTTTCCCATGCCCCCCTTATACTGTACTGCGCCCTCATTTCCCCCCAAGCCCCCTGCATCCCATAAACGCCTCCCACACCCCTTTTTCCCTCTATACCACCCTGCATACCCATTTCTCACTTTAATCCCCCTGCACCCCAATTTTATCCCTATGCCCCCATAAACGCTCCTCACACCCCCTTTTTTCCCCATATACACCCCCCCATAAGCCCCCCTTGCACCGCTCTGCTCCAGACCCACCCTCTTCACCCCCACTCCCCCCTAAGCCCCCCATAACCCCATTTTATCTGCCCCCAGAGCCCTCCCCACGGCCACCCCCCAGCACCGCCCGCCCGGCCACCACGCGCCCGCCGAGCACCGTCGCCGCGGGCACCACCCCCGCGTCCCCCCTGCGCCCCTTCACCCCACGCCCCCCAAAACTGGCGCCCGGGGGGTGCCAGGGGGGCGAGGCCGCCTGCAGGGACGGGCGCTGCATCCCCCGGGATTACCTGTGCGACGGAGAGCGCGACTGCGCCGACGGCTCCGACGAGGACGCCTGCGGTGAGTCCTGGGGGACGGCGAGGATTTGGGGGGGCTCTGCCCGTGCTTCTGCAAACTGTGCCCCGTGGCAAACTCCTGGAAAGCTGGCAGGCCATGGCTCGGGCAGGTTCGCTCTGGGAGATGGCTGATGGAGATGGTGCAGTCGGTGTCTGGTCACCAGATGTGTCCCCCAGGTGGGCCCAGAGTCCTCCTCGATCTTTACTGGTGATCCAGGCGAGGGCATTGAGATCCACACCAAGCTGGGTGCACGTGTGGGTCTGCTGGAGGGTCAGAGGGACCTGGACAGGCTGGATCCAAGTGATGGATCCATCGATGTGAGGTTTGACAGGACCAAGTGGCGGGTCCTGCACTTTGGCCACAACAACCCTGCAACGCTGGGTTGGGGACAGAGTGGCTGGACAGCAGAAAGGGACCTGCAGGGACTGATGGACAGCAGGCTGGACATGAGCCAGAGTGTGCCCAGGTGGCCAAGAAGGCCAATGGCTCCTGGCCTGGATCAGGAATGGTGTGGCCAGCAGGAGCAGGGCAGGGATTCTTCCCCTGTGCTGTGTCCAGTTCTGGGCCCCCCAATTTAGGAAGGACATGGAGGGGCTGGAGCGTGTCCAGAGAAGGGCAACAAGGCTGGTGAGAGGTCTGGAGCACAGGTCCTGTGAGGCTGAGGGAACTGGGGGTGCTCAGGGGGGGTCTTATCACTCTACAACTCCCAAAATGAGGGGACAGCCCGGTGGGGGTTGAGCTCTTCTCCCAGACATCCGGGAACAGGATGAGAGGACACAGCCCTGAGGTGTGCAGGAGAGGTTCAGGCTGGGCATTAGGGAGAAGCTCTAGGCAGAAAGGGTGACTTGGCACTGGAAGGGGCTGCCCAGGGAGGCGGTGGAGCCACCGTCCCTGGAAGTGTTTAAGGAAAGCCTAAACCCAGTGCCATGGTCTGGGTGACAAGGTGATGTTGGGTCATCAAGGATCTCAAAGTGATTCTGGGATTTGGGGTGCGACCCCCCCCGTGCCCCCAGGCACCCCATCACCCTGCGAGCCCAACGAGTTCAAGTGCGACAACGGGCACTGCGCCCTCAAGCTCTGGCGCTGCGACGGCGAGAACGACTGCGGCGACGGCTCCGACGAGAGCGACTGCCGTGAGTACGGGGCCGGGGACGCGTGTGGGGACGCGGGGATGCGGCTGACACCGCGCTGTCACCTCCTGCAGCCACCAAGGCGCCCGGCGCGGCGTGCGGGCCGGCGGAATTCCGGTGCGTGTCCAGCGGGAGCTGCATCCGAGCCAGCTACCAGTGCGACAGGGAGCCCGACTGCCCCGACCGCAGCGACGAGGTTGGATGCGGTGAGTGACACCGCAGGGGACACGGGGACTAAGGCTGGGCTGGGGATGTTGTGCCAGGGGTGATGTGGCACCAGGATGGGGATGCTGTGCTCAAGCTGTCCTCGGGATACAGGGCTGTGTCTGAGCTGTGCCAGGGACCCTTTGATGTGACACCAGGCTGGGGACACTGCCCAGGGGCCGTGTGCCGTAGCAGAGGGCTGGGGACATTGTGTCATGGCACTGGGCTGGGGATATTGTGTCATGGTACCAGGCTGGGGACATTGTGTCATGGCACCAGGCTGGGGACATTGTGTCATGGCACCAGGCTGGGGACCCTGCACTGGGAGTTTGCCCCCAGGTGGTGCCATGCTGGGGACATGTCGCAGAACCAGGCTGGGCATCACACTGGGGACCCTGTCCCCAGGCTGGACTGGAGACGCAGTGCCAAAGAACCTGTCCTGGGTGGGTCTGGGCTGGCGGTGGCAGTGTCCCCATCTTCCAGTAGTGCCACACAGAGCACTACCAGTGGCAGTGACAATGACAATGACCCGTGACAGGGTGGCAGTGGCAGTGTCCCTGGTCCCCGGGGTGCTAGCAGGGCAGGTGGTGCCAATGGCAGTGGCAATCCAGAATGACAGGGGTGACAGTGACAGTGTCCTTGACACCTGGGCTGGGTGGTGACTGCATCAGTGGTAGTGGCGGTGCAATGACTGGGTGGCGGTGGCAGTGCCCCCGTCCCCCGGGGGTGCTGTGTGGTGGCAGTGACAATGGGTGGCTGTGGCAGTGTCCCTGTTCCCCGGGGGTGCTGTGCGGTGGCGGTGACAATGACTGGGTGGCGGTGGCAGTGCCCCCACAGGTGGTGACGCTGCCGCGGGAGTCGGTGAGGGCGGTGCCAGGCCAGACCGTCACCTTCACCTGCGTGGCCACCGGGGTCCCCACCCCCATCGTCACCTGGCGCCTGAACTGGGGACACACCCCCAGCAGCCACAGGTGGGCGGGGCCTAAGGGCTGCTGGGCGCTGATTGGAGGAAGGGGCGCGGCTTGCCATGGGAGGAACTTGTGATTGGGTGCGGTCTGTGGTGGGCGGAGCTTCTGTGCAGGGTGTGGCTGTGTGGGCGGGGCCTCTGTGAGGGGTGTGGCAGTGTGGGCGGGGCCTCTGTAGGGTGTGGCCGTATGGGCGGGGCTTAGCGATGGGCGTGGTCAGCGGCTATGTGTGGCGGTGGGCGTGGCTTGTGCAATGGGCGGGGCTTGAGATTGGGGCGGGGCCGAGGTGTGAGCGGGTGGTGCGGAGGGAGCGGGCGGCTGTGCGGGGTGCTGGGTGTAATGGGTGTGCGGGGCGCTGGGTGTAATGGGTGTGCTGGGTGCAGGGTGTGCGGGGTGCTGGGTGCTGGGTGTAATGGATGTGCTGGGTGTAATGGGTGTGCGGGGTGCTGGGTGTAATGGGTGTGCAGGGTGCTGGGTGTAATGGGTGTGCGGGGTGCTGGGTGTAATGGGTGTGTGGGGTGCTGGGTGTAATGGGTGTGTGGGGTGTGCTGGGTGTAATGGGTGTGCGGGGTGTTGGGTGTGCGGGATGCTGGGTGTGCAGGGTACTGGGTGTGTGGGGCACTGGGTGTGCAGAACACTGGGTGTGCGGGACACGGGGTGTGCAGGGCGCTGGGTGTGCGGGGTGCTGGGTGTGTGGCGCATGGGCTGCTGTGCTGGGGCTGGGCACTGGATGTGCAGGACACTGGGTGAACTGGGTGTGCGGGGCACTGGGTGTACGGGGCGCTGGGTGTGCAGGGCACTGCGTGTAATGGGTGTGTGGGGTGCTGGATGTGCGGGACAATGGGTGAACTGGGTGTGCAGGACACTGGGTGTACTGGGTGTGCGGGGCACTGGGTGTAATGGTTGCAGGGTGCTGGACGTGCAGGGCACTGGGTGTACAGGGTGCTGGGTGCCAGGTGTGAAGGGTACTGGGTGTATTAAGTGTGCAGAGCACTGGGTGTGCCCGGTATCAGGTGGTGTGAGGGTGCAGGGCCCTGGGTGCACTGGGTGTGCGGGGCACTGGGTGTGCCAGGTGCTGCGTGCACTCTGCACGGGGTGTGTGTGCCTCCTGGGTGTGCCGGGCTCCACTTGTGCCAGGCTCTGGGTAGCAAATGTGCCCCACAGGGTGTCAATCGTGAGCGAGGCTGGGCAGGGCACCCTGACTATCCGGGACGTGAAGGAAGCTGACCAAGGCGCCTACACCTGCGAGGCCATCAACACCCTGGGCATGGTGTTCGGCATCCCTGACAGCATCCTCACCGTCACCCGCCCCGGTGAGCGGCCTCTCCCCTCTCTGTGCCACCAATCCCACCGTAGCACTGTCACCATCACCCGCTGTCTCATCTCCCACAGGGCCATGTCCCGAGGGCCACTTCCAGGTGACAGGGACATCCCGCTGCCTGCCCTGCTTCTGCTTTGGCGTCACCACCTCCTGCCGTGCCACCTCCCGGCACCGCCACCGCCTCCACCTGCGCTTCGACCGCCCCAACGACTTCAAGGGTGAGTTGTGGGGACAGGGGACGGGGCAGGGGACACAGCAGGGGCTGAGCGTTCTCCTTGCAGGCGTCAACGTGACGGTGCCAGCGGCGCCGTCCGCACCGGTGCTCTCGGCCACCCAACTCCACGTGGATGTGGGCACTGAGGAATTCCAGCTCCTGGACCTGTCCCGCCGCTTCCTGGCGCTAGACGCCTTCTGGGCACTGCCAGAGCCCTTCCTTGGGGACAAGGTGATGGCGGGGTGGGGTCAGGGCTGGGCACACCAGTGGCGTGGCCGCTGACAGCCCGCTGTGCTGCCAGGTGGACGCCTATGGGGGAGCGCTGAGCTACGGGGTGCGGTACCGGCTGGGCCGGGGACCCCCTGAGCCCACCGCCCACCCCGACCTGCTGCTGAGGGGACACGGGCGGCAGCTGCGGGCGCGTGCCGGTGACACCCAGCCGGACATCCTCAACCGGCGGCACGTGCCCCTCACCGAGGTGGGTGTGAGACGGGATGGTGGTGGTGGTGGTGGGGAGGAGGTGATGGTGGTGGTGGTGGTGGTGGGGAGGAGGTGATGGTGGTGGTGGTGGTGGGGAGGAGGTGATGATGGTGGTGGTGGTGGGGAGGTGATGGTGGTGGTGGTGGTGGTGGGGAGGAGGTGATGGTGGTGGTGGTGGGGAGGTGATGGTGGTGGTGGTGGTGGTGGGGAGGAGGTGATGCTGGTGGTGGTGGGGAGGAGGTGATGATGGTGGTGGTGGGGAGGAGGTGATGCTGGTGGTGGTGGTGGGGAGGAGGTGATGATGGTGGCGATGGATGAGTGGTGGTGGGTGATGCAGGCAGGGGGTGGGTGACACTGGTTATACTGGTGGGTGGGTGATGCCAGTGGTGATGGCTGCATTGGGTAGTGGTGGGTGAATCCAGGGATGGCAAGGAGAAATTGATGAAGGGTGGGTGACACCGGTGGTGGGTGGGTGATGCCACCATTACCATCACCCCGCTGTGACAATGCTGTCACCGTCCTGGCAGGACCACTGGGAGGACGAGCAGGGTGCCCCGGTGAGCCGGGAGCTGCTGCTGCTGGTGCTGCAGGGGCTGGAGGGCATCTTCATCCGGGCGGTGTACGACGGGCGCATGGCCAGCGTGGGGCTCAGCGACGTGGCCATGGACGTCACCAGCGCTGCGGACACCGGCCTGGGGCCGGCTGGTGACATCGAGGAGTGCAGGTGAGCACTGGCAGCAAGGCTGTGGGCTCAGTGCCACTGCTGCTGTGGTGCCACCGTCACTCTGCTCTGTCCTCAGGTGCCCCGTGGGCTACACGGGGCTGTCGTGCCAGCGCTGTGCCCCCCGTTTTGAGCGGGTGACGAGGGGACCCTACCTGGGGACCTGCTCTGGCTGTGGCTGCCATGGCCACTCCAGCACCTGTGACCCCGTTTTTGGGCACTGCTTGGTAAGGAGTGAGGGGTGATGAGGGGACAAGGGGACAGGGACACGGCACAGGATCACCACTCCCCTGTGACACGTGTCCCCCTCCCAGAACTGCCAGCACAACACGGAGGGTCCCCAGTGCGAGAAGTGCAAACCTGGCTTCTTCGGCGATGCCACCAAGGGCACAGCCACCGCTTGTCACCCTTGTCCCTGTCCCTACACGGAGCCATCTCGCAGGTGGGTGCCGACCCCAGGGACCAGCCCCTGATGTCACCGCCCTGGTGTCACCATCATTGTCACCCACAGGTTTTCCGAGTCCTGCTTTTTGGACACAGATGGCCAGGCCACCTGTGACGCCTGTGCCCCTGGATACGCCGGCCGCCGCTGTGAGAGGTGGGTGGGGGGTCCCTCCCTATAACCCCCCCACCTCACACCCCCCACCCATCACCCACCCATCACCCACCCATCCACAGGTGTGCCCCAGGCTACGAGGGAGACCCCATCCAGCCAGGTGGCAAGTGCACCCCGATTGGTGAGTGAAGGGTGCTGCTTGGGGGGGGTCCCTGCACCCTTGGGTGCCCCCCACCCTCACCCTTGCTCCCTGCAGGCCAGGAGCTCGTCAAGTGTGATGCCCGCGGGGGCCAGGACGAGGCGGGTGGCACTTGTCGCTGCAAGGTGAGGGCTGAGGGGACAGTGGGGGGCAATGGGGGGCTGGGTGTTGCCATCCCCCACTGCACCAGCCTGGTCCCAGGTACCCAGTCCCTGCCCTAGCACCCATCCTACCTCTGTCCCATAGCACCCAGCCCAATCCCTGGGGTGCCCAGTCCATCCACCCAGCACCAATCCCACCCCCTGCCCCATGACACCCAGCCCAACCCCCCAGTAGGACCCTCTCCAATCGCCCATAACACCCAGTCTGACCCCTGGGGGCACCCAGTCCAATGCCCCCAGCACCACTGACAACCCCCCATGGCACCCAGTCCATGCCCCATGTGACCCACTCCAATCCCCCATAACGCTCAGTCTGACCCCCCGTGGCACCCAATCCGATCCCTGGGGTCCCATCAGCCCCCCAGCATCCCTCCCCCCCATTTCCCTGCTCACCCCTGCCCACCCTGTGCCCCCAGCCCAACGTCCGTGGCCGTCTCTGCGACTCCTGCGCCGCTGGCACCTTCCACCTGAGCGCTGCCAACCCCGCGGGCTGCCTGCCCTGCTTCTGCATGGGGCTGTCCCGCTCCTGCGCCAGCTCCGCCTGGCACCGCCACCAGGTACCCCCGGGGCCGGCTGTGCCATCCTGGGCCATGGCGTGCCATGTCCTGTCCTTGTCCTGACGTGCCATAGCGGTGCCATGCCATGCCGTGTTGTGCCGTGCAGTGACATGTCATTGTATGTCGTGTCGTGCCATGTGGTGCCATGCCATACTGTAACGTCACATCTCACATGCCACAGCATGCCAAAACCCTGGTGGTTCTAGGACCGGCAAAAACCCCAGGATCCCGAAAAACCCACCCAAAACCACCAAAAACTCAAGATCTCAAAGATCTTGGATCTTTGTATGTCGTGTCGTGCCATGTGGTGCCATGCCATGTTCTGTCACAACACACGTGGCATGGTCTGTGGTGTCACACTGTGCCACACCATGTTGTGCCATGTTGTGCCATGCCATACTGTAACGTCACATCTCACATGCCACGGCGTGCCAAAACCCTGGTGGTTTTAGAGCCACCAAAAACCCCAGGATCCCAAAAGAACCCACCCAAAACCACCAAAAACTCAAGATCTCAAAGATCTTGGATCTTTGTATGTCGTGTCGTGCCATGTGGTGCCATGCCTTGTGCTGTCACAACACACGTGGCACAGTCTGTGGTGTCACACTGTGCCACGCGATGTTGTGCCATGTTGTGCCATGCCATACTATAATGTCACATCTCACATGCCACAGCGTGCCAAAACCTGGTGGTTCTAGGACTGCCAAAAACCCCAGGATCCCAAAAAAACCCACCCAAAACCTCAAGATCTCAAAGATCTTGGATCACCAAGACCCACCCCGGGGGGCTGAACGTGGGGTTGAAGTTGGGGGTGGGTAGTGCCACGCCGCACACGTTGCGCCTTGGCACGTCATACGGCGCCACGCTGTGCCAAGCGATGCCACGCGGTGCTACGTGACATCACGTGGTGTCCTGCCATGCCATGCCCACCACAATCCCTCTGCCAGGTGCTGCTCAGCTCTGAGGACTCGGCGCCGCTGCCCCTGGCCAACCTGTCGGGCGCACGGTTGGTGGCAGCCGTGCCACACTTCGTGTCCCCGCGGGAGCTGCGCTTCGACTCCTTCCGCGAGCTGCCCCGGGGTGTTCACTACTGGGTGCTGCCTGCACCTTTCACCGGGGACAAGGTGACACTGCGCTCCAGGGGACACCTCCGCGCCTCTCCGTGTCCCCACCGCCCGGTTCGGGGCGCGGGTGACCCCGAGCCATGCTGAGTGTCCCCACAGGTGACGGCGTACGGCGGGGAGCTGCGGTACACGGTGACACACCAGGCCCCGGCTGGCGCTCCCCTGCCCCCCCGGCACCCTGACGTCCTGCTCCAGGGCAACGGGATCCTCCTGGAGCACTTCTCCAGTGCCACCCCCCCGGCTGGTGTCCCCACCGCTGTCACCGTGCCCATCCGTGAGGTGAGGGGGTCCCTGTGTGACACCCGGCGAGAGGGGTCACGGTGGGGGGGTCAGACTGGGCGCTGTGGAGGGGGTGCTCTGTGGCCCCAGGGGCTGGGCTGGGTGCAGGGGTGGATGGCAGCCCCAATGTCACCCCGGTGTGGCACAGGGCTCCTGGCGCCGCGCAGATGGGCACGATGCCACCCGCGAGCACCTCCTGATGGCCCTGGCTGATGTGGACCTGCTCATGATCCGGGCGTCCTACTCAGAGCAGCCAGAGGAGAGCAGGTGAGCCCCTGGTGGTGTCAGGAGGGGACAGGGCAGGGTGGCAGGGTGGCAGGGCAGTGCTGAGTCCCCTCCTGTCCCGCAGGCTGGCCGATGTCACCCTGGACGTGGCAGTGCCACACGCCACCGGCCGCCCGCCCGCGCTGGAGGTGGAGGATTGCGCCTGCCCCCCTGGGTACCGCGGGGCCTCGTGCCAGGTGAGACCCTCGGGTCCCCTCACCGCCACTGTGGGGATGCTGAGCCGTGTCCCACCCCACTGCCACTGTCCCCTCCAGGACTGTGACACCGGCTACACCCGCAGCAGCGCCGGGCTCTACCTGGGCACCTGCGAGCCGTGCCAGTGCCACGGCCATGCCAGCGAGTGCCACCCTGACACCGGCGTCTGCCAGGTCAGCTGGGGACACCCAGGGGACTCCCCGGGGGCCCCCATGGTGGGGACACCGATGCCATCACCCCCTTTCTTTGCAGGGCTGCCGGGATCACACGGAGGGTCCCCAGTGTGACAAGTGCCAATCTGGCTACTACGGCGATGCCACCCGGGGCACTCCAGGCGACTGCCAGCCCTGTCCTTGCCATGGACCCCATGGGGACACCCAGTAAGTGCCATTCCATGGTCTGTCACGTCCCCGAGGACACCGACCGGGTGTCACCTGTCCCTTTGTCCCCTCCACAGGGTGACAAAGATCTGCTTTGAGGACACGGACGGGCAGCCCACGTGCAGTGCCTGTGCCCCAGGGCACAGCGGGCGCCTCTGCGAGAGGTGACAGGGACACTGGGGTGGGGCAGGGGGTGTTTTTGGGGCGAACGCTCCTCTCACTGCCTCCTTTGGGTTTGTCCCCCCATAGGTGCTCGCCCGGGTACGTGGGGGACCCGCTGCGGGGAGAGCCATGCCGAGGTGAGTGTCACAGGGCAGGGACAGGGTGGTGTCCCCTGTGGTGGCACTGACTGTGTGTCCCCCCTCAGTGCCTGGTGTCCCCGGTGCTCAATGCCAGTGTGACCCACGAGGCAGCGCCGCTGAGGGCTGTGATGCCAACGGGCAGTGTCACTGCAAGGTGAGTCCTGTGTGTGTGCCCCCAGCCCCGGGAAGGGTGCCAGGGCAATGTCACCATGCTGTCTTCCCCCCCCAGGCCAACGTGGAGGGTCCCCACTGTGCCACGTGCCGTCCCCACCACTTCCACCTGAGCGGGGATGAGCCAGCTGGGTGCCTGCCCTGCTTCTGCATGGGCATCGTTCAGCACTGCACCAGCACTGCCTACGCCCGTGGCACCGTGAGTGTACCCTGCTGTCCCCACGTGTCCCCAGGGTGTCCCCACCTGCCCCAGACCCCTCTCACCCCTCAATCCCGCAGATCCGGACGTCCTTTGCCTCGGGGGATGCCCAGGGGTTCGCCCTGGTGAACCGCCAGCGCAGCACCCGCGTGGGCAGTGGCTTTGGGGTGCAGCTGGGGCACCCCCAGCCCCACCTGAGCTACGAGCGCTTTGGGGAGCTGCCCCCTGACTCCTACTACTGGCAGCTGCCACCCCCCTACCAGGGGGACAAGGTAACAGGGTGACCCCTGGGAGGACAGGGGTACCCATGGGAGCCATGGGAATGCCCCACCAGGGGCTGCACCCCCTCCCCATGGGCACCCTGGGCACTGTTGGGGGTGGGGGTGTTGGCACAACCTCCTTGTCTCTGCCCTTCTCCTTTTTCTCCTTCCTTTTCCCCTTTCCCTTCCCTTCCCTTTTTCCTATTTTCACCTAATCTTTTTCCCCTTTGCCCTTTCTCCTTTCCCTTTTCTCTTTTTCTCATAATTTTTGCCTTTCTCATCCCTGTCCCCATCATCATCCCCATTCTTTTCTTTCTCCTCTTTCCCCATCATCATCCCCTCCCCTCCTCTTCCCTTCCTCATCCCTACCTTCTTTCTTTCCCCTCCCACTTTTCCCTCTCCCTTTTCCCTCTCCTCTTCCTCATCCCTATTTCCTCTCATCCCCATCCCCATCCCTGTGCCCATCATGCCCTTCCCTGTGCCCATGCCACCCCGCCCTGCTGCAGGTGGGCTCCTACGGGGGTCGGCTGCGCTACACCCTGACCTACACCCCGGGGGCACAGGGAGCCCCCCAGCCCGACGCCGACATCCAGATCACAGTAAGGGGGTGCTGGCTGGGGTGGGGCAGGGCACGCAGGTGACACCAGCACCCCCTGACCCCCTTGACCCCCTTGTCTGCAGGGCAATGACATCACCCTGGTGGCCTACCAGCCTGACCTGCCCCCACGGACCCCCCAGGCCTTCGAGATCATTTTTCGGGAGGTAGGAGGGGGTGGGCACCTTTGTCCCTGCTGTCCCCCTTCCCCACAGCGTGTCCCCCGCTCACCCCCCGTTTCCACAGCAATACTGGCAGCGGCCAGACGGGCAGCAGGCGACGCGGGAGCACCTGCTGATGGCACTGGCTGACCTGGACGAGATCCTCATCCGAGCCACCTACTCCAGCAGCACGGCCGCGGCCGCCATCGCTGACGTGGCCATGGACACGGCCGTGCCCCCCCAGCCCGGCTTGCCCCCAGCCCCCGAGGTGGAGGAATGTCGCTGTCCCCCCGGGTACCACGGGCTGTCCTGCCAGGTGAGCCCATCCCCTCCCAGTGCCACCCCCCTACCCTCCTCACCAGTATCTCCTCATCATCCTCACAATCAGCATCCCACCATCAGCCCGGGGTGACCCTCCATCACCGCCATCACTTCTTTTGTCATTGTCCCCATCATCAACTCCAGCATCCCCTGATCATGCCCAGTATCACCCTCCAACCGCCCATCAAGCCCCCCAGCATTCCATCATCCCCCCATCACCCCCCGCCATCATCCTCTCATCCCATATCAAACCCGTTATCACCCTGCCAGCCTCACCCCTGTGACCCCTCCGTTCTCCCTGCAGTGTCACCCCCCATCACCTTCCATCACCCCCCAGCACTCCCCCTGTCACCCCTCCATCATCACCAGCAGCCCCATCATTGCCCATCAGCCCCCAGCACCCCCCTATCACTCCATCACCCCCCGTATCACACCCCATCATCATCCCCCATGACCCCACATGAACCTCCCCATCATCCCCAACATCACCCCTACATGCTCCCACCCAGCATCGCCCCCAGCATACTCCATCAGCCTCCCCCAGCACACCCATCATCATTCATCTGTCCCCCAGTCCCCTCCCTCATGTCCTCATCGTATCCTTCAGCATCCCCAGCACCCCCCCATCATCCCCAGGATCACCCCTATCCCCCAGGATGTCCCCCATCACTCTCCATCAACCTCATCACCCCTTCAGCCTTCCCCCAATATCACCCCATCACTTTTCATCACCCCCATCATCACCCATCTGTCTACCCATCACCTCAGGATCACCCGCATCACCCCTCAATTCTCCCATCAGTAGGGAGGATTGATCCCATCACTCCCCATCATCCCATCACCGCCATCGCTCCCCCATCCTCCCCCAGCATTGCCCCCATCGCTCTTCATCACCCCCCAGCACCCTCATCACCCCTCTGCCCCCCAAGGCCCCTCCTCAGCCCTGCCCAGCCCCTTGCTGGGGCTGTGGGGGTCCCAGCGCTGTCCCTCCCCGCAGGACTGTGCCCCCGGGTACACACGCACCGGCGGGGGGCTGTACCTGGGCCACTGCGAGCTGTGCGAGTGCAACGGCCACTCCGAGAGCTGCCACCCCGAGAGCGGCGCCTGCTCCGTAAGGCCCCACATTCCCGACGTTTTGGGGGGAGCTGTGGCCTTAGCCCAGCGCTGACACCCCCAATTTGTGTCCCGCTATCTCCCAGGGATGCTCGCACAACACGGCAGGGGACTTCTGTGACCAGTGCGCCCCCGGCTTCTACGGGGACGCCACCGCCGGGACCCCCGAGGACTGCCAGCCCTGCGCCTGTCCCCTCCCGTTCCCCGAGAACCAGTGGGTGCCCGCACTGCGCTGGGGGTGCTGGGTGGGGTGCCAGGGAGGGGACGTGCTCTCACCTTGCTCTGTCCCCACAGGTTTTCCAGGACCTGTGAGAGCCTGGGAGGCGGCGGGTACCGCTGCACCGCCTGCGAGCCGGGCTACACTGGGCAGTACTGCGAGCGGTGAGGCTGCTGGCACCTCAAAACCTGCCCCAAAAACCCACCCCGTGGGCTCATCCCCAATACCCACCCCCAAACCTCATCCCAATATACCCCTCGCCAAAACCAACCCCAATATACCCCTCCAAAAACCCACTCCGTGGGCTCACTCCTGTATACCCACTCTGCTATGCCTGCCCTGATGGGTTCACCCCCATATACCCACCCCAAAACCCCCACCCTGACTGAGTCACCCTTATATTTCCCCAAAACCCATCTGCATTGCCTCAGCTTCACATACCCTGATGGGCTCACTCCCATCTATCCACCCACACGTACCCACCCCAATGTACTCCCAATGTACCCGCCCAGTGTGCTCACCCCTATGAGTTCACCCCAATACCTGTATCCTAAAGAGCATCTTGAGTTCACCCCAATACATGTATCCTAAAGAGCATCTGGATACTCACCCTGACGTATGCACCCCAATATGCTCACCCCATCTATATACTCACCCCGATATATGCACCCCAATATGCTCACCCTAAATTATGCACCCCGTTATACCCACCCTGATGGCCTGCCCCTTACAGACTCACCCCAAAATGCTCCCCAGTATACCCACCCTAATACACCCACCCCAACAGAGCCACCCCAATATTTTTCGGCTACACCCACCCTGATGTACTCACCCTTATGAGCTCACCCCAGATTTTGCATCCTAAAGGGCTCGGTGCTGATATAAGCACCCCAATACACTGTGCACCTACCCTGATGGCCTCACCCCAATGGAGATGCCCCAAAATGCCCACTCTTATACCCACCTCGATGCAGTCACCACCCTGCTATATTCACCCTGATGTACTCACCGTGATGCGCTCACCCCAAAATACTCACCCTGCGTACCCCAAAACGCTCATCCCCATCCACACCCCAAAGCACCCACCCCAAAACTCTTCCTCCCACCCGCACCCCACAAACGCCGCGCCCCCGTTGCTCCCCGCAGCTGCGCCCCGGGGTACGTGGGTGACCCCACGGTGCGGGGGCAGGGCTGTGTCCCCGCGGGACCCCCGCCCGCGCTGGCCGTGCGCGTGCACCCCCAGCGCACCGCGGTGCCGCAGGGCAGCGCCGTCACCCTGCGCTGCCACGCCGCCGGGGACCCCCCGCTCTACTTCCACTGGGTGCGGGAGGACGGGCAGCCCCTCCCCGAGGGCGCCCAGAGCCGCCGGCAAGGTACTGGGGGGCTCCTGGGGGGGACATCGGGGTGTCCCCAAGGCGTGGGGTGACACCTGCGTGTCCCCCCAGGTGAGGAGCTGCACTTCCCCAGCATCCAGCCCTCTGAAGCCGGGGTCTACGTCTGCTCCTGCCGCAACCTCCGGCACAGCAACGCCAGCCGTGCCGAGGTCATCGTCACGGGTAGGTCGTTGTCACTGAGAGGGGGGGACGTGCACGGAGGGGAGGCAGGAGAGGGGCTCACCTCTCTGTGTGGTTGCAGAGACCCCCGACAAGCCCATCACCGTCACTGTGGAGGAGAAGCGGGTGCAGCGGGTGCAGCCCGGTGCCGATGTCACCTTTGTCTGCACCGCCAAGAGCAAGGTGAGGGGAAGGAGGCACAGCACGGCTGTGTGCAGGAACATCAAGGGTGTGGAGATGCCCCTGGATGCCCACCTGGTCCTAGAGAGGAAAGGGACACCCAAGGATGTACTCATGGGGACATCCAGAGCACAGGAACCGCTGTGCCCCATATGGACCCCCAACCCCCTTGGGTCCTTCTGTAGTTCTATGGGACATCCCTGGGTGCCACCTCTCCCCCATGGGTGCACAGCTGGGTATGTGCCCCCCATTGGGCCCATCCCAGTGGCCTCAGGCCTCCCCACCTCTGTCCCCCCAGTCTCCTGCCTACACCCTGGTGTGGACACGGCAGAACCACGGGACGCTGCCGGCGGGCGCCGTGGACTTCAACGGGATCCTGACGCTGCGCGGCGTGCGGCCCCAGGACGCCGGAGTCTACGTCTGCACCGGCTCCAACATGCTGGACATGGACCAGGGCACCGCCACGCTCTACGTCCAGGGTGAGCCCCACACTGTGGCTCACCCCATGGTGATGGGCAGCACCAGGGTGATGGGCAGCACCAGGGTGATGGGCAGCACCAGGGTGATGGGCATGTTGGTTGCCCATACACGAGGGCGGTGGGCCAAGGCACCGTGCAGTGATCGCACTTGGCCCCCCAGTGCTGAGTTTGATGGGCACGCTTTCTGTTTGGAGGTCGATGCCCAGATGAGGGGTGATGGAGACATTCAATGCCTGGATACCAGGGTGATAGGTTTACTTGGTGCCCAGTCCTTCAGGTGATGGGCACACTCACCACCCTGGCTCTGTGGTGATGGTGCCCAGATGCCGGGGTGATGGGGACACTGAATGCCCAGACACTTGGTGCCCAGACACCGGGGCAGTGGGTTGTTTTGGTGCTTAGATGCCAAGGTGATGGGTAGGTTTGGTGCCTGCACATCAGGGTGGTGAACACACTCCCCTGAGACCCACCCCCTCTGCAGCTGCCTCAAAGACTCAGATGTTCTACGGACCCATTGAGTTCATGGAGGGGCACAGACCGGGTAAGTCACCAGGGGAGGGTTCCTGGGGGTTTGCATGCTCCCCCCACCCGCTGCATGCCGGGGCTCCACGTGCACCCCGCTGCTGGCTGTGCCACGTCACCCCGCTTCCCACCGCCCCACCGCCTGGGGACAGCACTGGGGGGGCCTGGCGAGCCCTAAACCCTCCCGGGTCTCACTGCAGCTGGCACCGCCAGCGCCCCCACTGCCACCGTGGAGCCGGCCCAGCTGAGCGTGGCACCGGGGCAGCCGGCTGAGTTCCGCTGCGTGGGCACCGGCAGCCCCCAGCCCACCCTTGAGTGGCTCGGTAGGTGCCCCTGGGGACGGGGAGGACACTGGGAGCGGGTGGGGGGACACAGGGAGCAGGGGTGATGGCAGGCCATGTCCCTGCAGGTGCGCTGCCGCCGCAGGCCGTGGTTCAGGGCGGGACGCTGCGTTTCCCCGCGGTGGAGCCCGCTGACGCCGGGCACTACGAGTGCCGGGCACGGAGCAGCGCCGGGCAGCACACGGCACGCGCCTTCCTCCGTGTGCAAGGTGAGCGGCATCACCATCGTCCCTTTCATCTCCATTGTCTTCACTGTCAGTCACCCCATTGTTGCCATCATCCCCATCTTCTCTATCGTCCCCGTCGCCCCATTGTCCCCATCACCCCCATCCCCATCCTTTCCATCATCCCCATCTTCTCTATCGTCCCCGTCGCCCCATTGTCCCCATCACCCCATCCCCATCCTTTCCATCATCCCCATTACCCCAATCATTCCCATCACTGCTGTCATACATCACCCCTATTGTCCCCATTGGCCCTGTCACCTCTCTTGCTCCCATCATCACCCATCATCTGTGTCACTCCCCATCATCCCTGTTGTCCATCTCCACTGTCTTCATGGTCTGCATTGTCACCTCCCATTGTCCATCCCCCTCATCCCCACCATCCTATCATCTCATCATCCCCTTTGCTCCCATCATCCCATCATCACCACCGTTGTCTCTGTCACCTCTCATTCACACCCTTCATTGTCCCCACCATCCCTGTCACTCTCATTGTCCCCACTGTTCTCTTCTTCCCCTTCATCCCCGGTTGTCTCCTCAGCTCCATCATCCCATCGTCCCTCATCATTCCACTCTTTCCATCACCCTTATCATCTCCATCATCTGCATCATCTCCATCATCTCTATCCACCCCATTGTCCCCATTGCCCCCAACACCCCCATAGTCTCTCTTGTCCCCATCATTCCATTGTTCCCACCACCCTTATCATCCTCATCATCTCCATCACTCTCATCGTCCCTCATAACCCCATCACCACCATCGTCCCCTGGTGCCCTCCACCCTCATCATCTGCACCGCTCATGTCACCCCATTGTCCCCATCCCGCCACTGCCCCCAGCACCGCCCTGATCCCGTCCCCGCAGGCGCAGGCACCCCCCAGGTGCAGGTGAGCCCGGAGCGGACGGAGGTGCAGGAGGGCTCCACGGTGCGGCTCTACTGCCGCGTCTCGGGGTCTCCCACCGCCACCATCACCTGGGAGAAGCAGGGGGGCACTCTGCCGCCGCAGGTGAGCAGGCTGCTGGCACCCGTGGGTGCTCCAGGGGGTGTGGGTGCACCACAGGTGCCACTGACACCCACCCTTGTGCCACAGTCCCGCGCTGAGCACGGTGACATTGCCACGCTCGTCATCCCTGCTGTGACAGCGGCTGATGGTGGCATCTACCTCTGCGTGGGCACCAGCGCCGCTGGCACGGCCCGTGCCGCTATTGAGGTGGCCGTGGTGCCAGGTGAGGAGGGTGGGGGACACCAGTGGTGTTTGGGGATGGATTCTGGGGGGCTACAACCCACCCATGTCACCCCTTTTGCCCCCCACAGCGGTGGCGCCGCCTGTCCGCATCGAGTCCTCGTCCCCATCTGTCACCGAGGGACAGACCCTGGACCTGGACTGCGTGGTGGCAGGCCCCAGCTCTGCCACCGTGGTGTGGTACAAGCGTGGGGGCTCCCTGCCCGCTGGCCACCAGGTAGGGCACAGCAGGGTGGGCAGCACCCCAACCGCTGCCCCGTCCCCTGCTGTGTGACACCAAAGCATGTCCCCAACCGCAGGTCTCAGGGTCCCGGCTCCGTGTCCCCCACGTCACGGCAGCTGATTCAGGGGAGTACGTGTGCCGGGCAAGTTTGGGGACCGCTGTCCGAGAGGCATCTGTCATTGTCACCGTCGTGGCCGCGTCAGGCTCATCCTATGGTGAGACGGGGCTCAGCAGCACTGGAAGGAGCAGCTGGTTCCAACAGACGGTCACAGCTGCTCTGTCCTCCCCTGCAGGACCACCAGCTTCAGGTGTCCCCGTCCGGATCGAGGCATCCTCATCCACCGTGGCCGAGGGACAGACCCTGGACCTCAACTGCATCGTGGCCGGGCAGGGACAGGCCACTGTCACCTGGTACAAGCGCGGGGGGTCCCTCCCAGCCAAGCACCAGGTAGGGGATGCAGGGGGTGATGCTGCAAAGGGTGGCTGGGGTGGATGCACAGCCCTGTGCAAGCCCTGGTGGCCCGTGTGTCCCCTCCCCGCAGGTGTCTGGCTCCCAGCTGCGGCTGCTGCAGGTGACAACGGCCGACTCGGGCGAGTACGTGTGCCGGGTGACCAGCGGGGCCACCACCAAGGAGAGCGCGGTCATGGTGACCATCCAGCCCAGCAGTGCTGGGGCCTACTGTGAGTGGGGACAGGGCGTGGGTGGCAGTGCCAGCGGGGAGTCCTCACGTGTCACAGCCGTGGCTCAGTGCCCATACTGGCGAGGTCCTGCTGTGGTCACTGGTGTCACCCTCCTGTCTCGGTCCCCAGCCCCGGGCAACACGACTCCCCTGCGCATCGACTCTCCGTCCTCTGCCGTGGTCGAGGGACAGACCCTGGACCTGAACTGTGTCATTGCCAGCCCCACACAGGCCACTGTCACCTGGTACAAGCGTGGGGGAACCCTCCCAGCCAAGCACCAGGTAGGGACACAGAGAGGGGATGTCACCAAAGGGGGTGGATGGAGGTGACCAACAGCTCTGGGGAAGCCTAGGTGGCCCATCCAAATCCTGTTGGCCCATGCAAGGCCAGCTGGCCCTGGGCAAGCCTAGGTGACCTGTGCAGATGGTCTCATGGAAGCTCAGGTGGCCCCTATAAGGCCAGGTGACCCCATACAAGACCAGGAAACCCCATGCAAGCCCTGGTGGGCCATGAAAAATTAGGTGACCTATGGAAGTCCACATAGTTCATGTAAGTCCGTGAAAGGTTAGGTGCCCCATCTAAGCCCTGGTGGTCCCATTCGAGTCCACATGGCCCCATGGAAGCCCAAATGTCCCCAGTAGCCCCCATGTCCCTCCCCACAGGTGTCTGGCTCCCGGCTGCGGCTGCTGCAGGTGACAGCGGCCGACTCGGGCGAGTACGTGTGCCGGGTGACCAGCGGGGCCACCACCAAGGAAACCTCCATCATGGTGACCATCCAGCCCAGCAGTGCCAGTGCCTACTGTGAGTGGGGACAGAGAACACGGGAGGTTTCCCACTGGGGGGTGACCCTGGGCGGGTCACACACACAGTGGTGGTCACAGTCTCTAACCCATCTTGGTCCCCAGCCCCAGGCAGCAACACCCCACTGCGCATCGAGTCCTCGTCCCTGTCATCCCCCGTGACTGAGGGACAGACCCTGGACCTGAACTGTGTCATTGCCAGCCCTGCACAGGCCACTGTCACCTGGTACAAGCGTGGGGGGACCCTCCCAGCCAAGCACCAGGTAGGGGACACGGAGGGGGGATGTCACCAAAGGGGGAAGATAGGGATGACATGCAGCTCTGGGCAAGACCAGGTGGCCCATGCAAGTCCTGGGGACCCCATCCAAGTCCTGGGGACCCCATGCAAGTCCTGGGGACCCCGTGCAAGTCCTGGGGACCCCATGCAAGGCTGGCTGATCCTGGGCAGGCCCAGATGGCCCCGTGACTGTGGAAGCCTAAATGACCCCATGGAAGAGCAAGTGACCACAAGGAAGCCCAAATGACCCTGTATAAGTGCAGGTGGCCTGTTCAAGCCCAAAGTGGCCCTGTACAAGCTCAAGTGGCCTTGTGCAATCCCAGATGACCCCTTGCCACAGCTGATGGTCCCTGTGACCCCCGTGCCCCTCCCCACAGGTGTCCGGCTCCCGGCTGCGGCTGCTGCAGGTGACAGCGGCCGACTCGGGCGAGTACGTGTGCCGGGTGACCAGCGGGGCCACCACCAAGGAGATCTCCATCGTGGTGACCATCCAGCCCAGCAGTGCCAGCACCTACCGTGAGTGGGGACAGGAGGAGATGACTGAGGACTAGGGGACAGTGCTGCAGTCTTTGGGGTGACCCTCCTGTCTCTGTCTCCAGCCGCTGGTGTCACCCCTCCGGTGCGCATCGAGTCCTCATCCTCCTCCGTGGCTGAGGGACAGACCCTGGACCTCAACTGCATCGTGGCCGGGCAGGGACAGGCCACCATCACCTGGTACAAGCGCGGGGGGTCCCTCCCAGCCAAGCACCAGGTGGGGGACACTGAGGAGTGTTTTGGGATGGAAAAGGGATTTTTGGTGGTGTTGAGGGGTTTATATCTCCATTCTCACATGTGTCACCTCTCCAGGTGTCGGGCACCCGCCTGCGCATCCCCCAGGTGACAGCAGCTGATTCAGGGGAGTACGTGTGCCGGGTGACATCAGGCAGTGTCACACATGAGACATCCCTCATCGTCACCATCCAGACTGGCGTTGGCTCCTCTTATGGTACTGAGATGGGTGAGAGGTGACATAGGGACATGGTGAGGACACCGTGGTGACCCCATGGACCCTACTGCCACCCCCAGCCGTTGGTGTCACGCCACCAGTGAGGATCGAGACCTCCTCCGCTGCTGTTACCGAGGGACAGACGCTGGATCTCAACTGCATGGTGGCAGGACAGGGTCATCCCCAAGTCACCTGGTACCGGCGCGGGGGGGCTCTGCCACCAAACAGCCAGGTGGGACATCGGGGAGGTGGCTTTGCCCTGCAGGCCACAACCCACATCAGGTACTGATGTGTCCCCAACTTGTCACGTCCCCAGGTGGCAGGGACCCGCCTGCGCCTTGCCCAAGTGGCAGTGGCCGATTCAGGGGAGTACGTGTGCCGGGTGACCCTGGGGACTGTCACCCAGGAGGCATCTGTCATCGTCACAGTGCCCAGCAGTGCCGACAGCTATTACAGTGAGTGTGAGAGCGGGCAGCGCTCGGGGACAGTCGGGTGTCACCTTGGTGATAAACGTTCCCTTTCCCTGTCCTCTCTCAGCCTCTGGCATCTCCCAGCCCCTCCGCATCGAGTCCTTGTCCTCGGCCATCGCTGAGGGACAGACCCTGGACCTCAACTGCGTGGTGGCAGGGTCCGGCCCCACCACCGTGACGTGGTACAAGCGTGGTGGCTCCCTGCCTGTTGGCCACCAGGTAGGGGACAGGGGAGAGTCACTCTGAATTGGTCCCTTCCCCTGCTCTATGGTGCTGACTTGTCCCCTAACTGTTCCCTCCAGGTGTCAGGCACTCGCCTGCGCATCCCCCAGGTGACAGCAGCCGATTCGGGGGAGTACGTGTGCCGGGTGACATCAGGCGGCATCACGCAGGAGACGTCCCTCATCGTCACCATCGATGACGGAGACAACCCACCCCACTGTGAGTGCCACCCTCCAGGAGACAGGTTCCTACTGGTCTCAGGGACCACTGGGGCCATTCACCCTCAACCCTGCCCATGCAGCCGCCAGCATCACGCCACCCATCCGCATTGAGTCCTCGGCGTCCTCTGTCACCGAGGGACAGACTCTGGACCTGGACTGCGTGGTGGCCGGCCAGGGACAGGCCACCATCACCTGGTACAAGCGCGGTGGGGCCCTCCCAGCCAAGCACCAGGTAGCTTGGGACACTGGTGGGGTGGGGGACGGTGGTTGCTTTGCTTGGCTGGGTGATGCCACCACCTTATGTCCCCAGATTTCGGGGTCCCGGCTGCGGCTGTCGCAGCTCTCGGTGGCCGATTCAGGAGAGTACGTGTGCCGGGCTGACACGGGCAGCGCCTCCCGCGAGGCCATTGTCTCTGTCACTGTCACCTCCCGTGACAGCTCCAGCTACCGTGAGTGCGGCAGCAGGGTGAGGGAGGATGCTGAGAGGAGATGGCTGATGTGAGTGACCTCATGGCCTCTCTGTGCCTTTGTCCCCGCAGGTTTGCAGAGCCCCATCATCTCCATCGACCCGCACAGCATGGCGGTGGCACCAGGTGAAGATGCCACCTTCAAGTGCCGCGTCCACGATGGCGCCCGGCCTGTCAACATCACTTGGCGTATGGGGCCTGGCCAACACTTCCAAGGTATGGCAGTCCCCAGAGTGGTTCTGGCATGGTCCCCAGGGTGGCCCTGGTGCTGATGGCTTCTCCTTGCCCAGACAATGTGAAGATCAGTGCCAATGGCTCGGTCATCTCCATCACCGGTGCCCACGTGAGCAACCAGGGCGCCTACCACTGCGTGGCCTCCAACCGCTTCGGCGTCGCCAGCAGCGTCGTCAACCTCGTGGTGCAAGGTACGAGGTGGCCATGGTGAACCTGTCCCTCCATCTGCTCCAGGTGTCCTCAGGGCACATGTGTCCCCATCCCCGTGTCCTACATGTGCTCCAGGTCCCCTCAGGGTGGTCTTCCTGTTACCATGCTGGTGTTCTCTATCTCATCCAGATAGCACTGGGGTGATGGTGTCCCTATCCCCATCTCCCTTCCATGCTTCAGGTGCTCCTGGAGTGATGGTGCCCATGTCCCCATGCTGGTGTCCTTCCAGGGGCCCTAGGAGTTGTGATGTCCCCATCCCAGTTGCAGATGTCCTCCATGGGCTTCAGAATCTCCTGAGATGTTGTGTCCCCATCCCCACACTCATGCTTAATTCCTCCCATGCTCCCAATGCTCCCAGGGTGATGGGTGCCCATATGGCCAGACACCTTCCAGCTGCCCTTCATGGTGGTGTCCTAATCCCCACCACAATGCCCTCCTCCTTCTCCAGGTGCCCCCACAGTGTCCGTGATGCCACCAGGCCCTGTGACAGTGAAGGAGGGCAAATCCCTGAGCCTGGAGTGCTTGGGCCGCGGCGAGCCACGGCCGCTGGTGCGTTGGAGCCGGCTGGGCTCCAGGCAGAAGGTGGAGCACCAGACACTGCTGCACATGGACAGCCAGGCCATCCTGCAGGTGAGGGGACACCCAGGGGTGCCATGGGGCACCCAGGAGTGCCTGGTGCTTATCCCCACCCTGTCCTCCCCAGCTCTCACCAGCCAAGCCGGAGCACGCCGGGACCTACGTGTGCACGGCGCACAGTGCCCTGGGCTCGGCGCAGGCACGGGTGGATGTCAGCGTGGAGTCAGCACAGCAGCACCCTGGGGCCCCCGAGGTCACCGCGCCGTCCACCGTCACCGTGGTGGCTGGGGACACCGCCACACTGCACTGCACGGCCAGAGGTAGGGCAGCCTGGAGGGCAGTGGTGGAGAAGGGATGTTCTGAGCAGTACCTGACACCAGGGTGATGGGCACGGTGTGGTCGTAGGTGACCCAGTGCCCCGGATCGAGTGGTCGAAGCTGCGGGCACCCCTGCCCTGGCAGCACCGCGTGGTGAACGGCAGCCTGGTCATCCCTCGTGCCGCGCAGCAGGACTCGGGCCAGTACATCTGCAACGCCAGCAGCCCCGTTGGTTCCACCGAAGTCTTTGTCACCCTCGATGTAGAGAGTAAGAAGGGGACAACAGGGGATTGGGGTGTCCCTGTGTTCCTGCTGCCACCTCCTCTGTGGCCATCACCCGTCCTTCCTCTGGCCACCTCCACCCTTACATCCAGCCCTTCCTCATGAGACCATCCTCACTCCACTGCAGCGCTCATTCTCCTCCTCTCAAGCTCTGTCACCAACCCTTCCCATGGGTGTGTCCACCTGCTTGTCCTATCCCTGTGCATGTCCCTCTCCACTTCTGCTCTCTCATCCACCCATCTAACCATTCATCGTGGATCCATCCATGGCTCATCCATCCCAGCTCAAGCCCATCTCTCTATCTCTGTTTATATCTCTCCTTCCATCTTTTCATCATGGATCCATCCATCTCATTCATCCCCAGCACATCTCTAACATCCCTTTCTTCCTTGAGGATTCACCCATCACTCATCCATCACAGCTCATGTCCATCTCTCCATCTCCTCTCATGCCCTCCTGGTGGACTCATCCATTGCTCACCCACTCCAGCTAACATTCCTCTCTCTGTTTCCTCTCACACCCCTCCATGCATCTCATCCTTGTGCATCCACCCATCTCTTGTTCATCTTAGCACATCCCATCTCTCCATCTCCTCTCACACCCTTCCATCCATCCCTTCTTAGTGCATCATCCATCTCATCCATCCCAGCACATGCCCAACTCACCGTCTGCTCTCAAACTCTGCCAGTCATTGATCCACCCACCCACCCACATACCTACCTCTTCCTTGTGGATTCACCCATCACTCAACCATCCCCGTTCATATCCATCTCCTGACTCTTCTGCCCATCTCTTCTTTGTGCATCCATCCATGTGATCCATCCCAGCATACACTTGTTTCTCAATCTCCCCTCAAATTTATCCATCTGTGCCTTTCTAGTCCATTCATCCATCATTCAATCCTTCCAGCTCACATCCAGCTCCGTATTTCCTGTCTCCTGCATCCATCTTTTCCTTGTGCATCATCCATCTCATCCGTCCCAGCACGCAGCCAGCTTGCCATCTCCTCTCAGACTCTCCATCCATCCATCCATCCATCCACCCATCCACCCATCCACCCATCCATCCATCCATCCATCCGCCCATCCATCCATCCATCCACCCATCCATTCATCCATCCATCCATCCATCTGCCCATCCATCATCCATCCACCCATCCATCCATCCATCCATCTGCCCATCCATCATCCATCCATCATCCATCCATCATCCATCCACCCATCCATCCATCCACCCATCCATCCATCATCCATCCATCCACCCATCCATTCATCCATCCATCCATCCATCTGCCCATCCATCATCCATCCATCCATCCATCCATCCGTCCATCCATCCCTTCCTGGTGGATTCATCCATCACTCCCAGCCATCCTAGCCATCCCCATCTCCATCTCCTCTCACTCCTCTATCCACCCCTTGCCCATGAATCCATCCTACTCTCATCCATCCCAACACATGTCCATTTCCATCCCCCCCTACACCCCTCACCGACACCCTCCTTGCCCATGGCTGACAGCCGCTCCCATCCCACAGCACCTCCCTATGCCACCATCCTCCCGGAGGACGTGGCGGTGCGGGCGGGTGACGCGCTGCAGGTGCAGTGCCTGGCCCACGGCACGCCCCCGCTGCACTACACCTGGGACAAGGTGAACGGCAGCCTCTCGGCACGCGTGGCACACCGCGCCGGCCTCCTCCGCCTCAGCCCCGCGGCCCCCGCCGACGCCGGCACCTACCGCTGCCTCGTCAGCAACCGCGTCGGCACCGCCGAGGCCTTCGCCCGCGTGGCTGTTCATGGTGAGCCCACCCCCGTTGGTGCTCTGTGTTGGGTGGTGGCAGTGCTGCCGGGTGCCCTCGGAGCTCTGCCTCCTGCCCAGGCGATCCCGGTGCTGATGGGACCTACTGGGGCTCCACATCCCCCTGGGTGCTGCCGTTGGGTACCGCTGGGGCTCTGCATCCCACCCTGCTTATCCTGGTGTTCCTGGCTACCACTGGGGCTCTGCATCCCTTCCAGGTGATGCTGGTGAAGGTGGGGACGTCGCTGGTGGTCCCTTGGTGGTGCGGGTGACACCAGGGAGCCTCGTCAAGGGGGTGGGTGGCACTGCTGAGTTCGCCTGCTCTGTCTCCGGGGATCCCCGTGCCCGTGTGGAGTGGCTGAAGGAAGGTGGGGAGCTGCCCCCCACCCACAGCGTGCGGGATGGGGTGCTGAGGTAAGGAACATGGCACAGGGACTCCCACAGGAGGTGGGACCCCCACGCTGTCCCCCATGGGGTCCCTCACCCTGGCTGTGTCCCCGCAGGATGCCGGAGCTGGCGTCGGGGGCGCAGGGCGTGTATGTGTGCCGGGCCAGTGCCCCGGGTGGACAGGCGGAGGACAGGGCCACCCTCACTGTCCAGGGTAGGAGCATCACCCCAGCACCAGGGGACATGTCCACCCCCTGACCTGTTCCCCACCACCAAAGGTGCCCCGGGACCCCCATGTCCCCACACTGAGGGACCCCCAGCACCTTCCATTTCCCTACACACACAGGTACTCTGATAGTCCCCAGTGCCCATGGTGACCCAAAATCTCTCCTCAAGCCTACAGGCACCCCAATACCTCCCACCCTTCCCCATGCCTGTGGACATCCCAACACAATCAGTCTCTCTGCACACCCATGGACACCCCAGTGCACCCTGTCTCTTCCCACACCCGTGACCACCCTGGTAGTCCCCAAGCCTCACCATGCTCACGAGGACTCCCAACACCTCTGACCTCTCCTCCTTTCTACAGCCACCATAATTGTCCCACATCCCCTCAGGAACCCCGTTTCTCCCTATCTCCCACTCCAGTGCCAGACTGCAATGCCTCCCTGTGCCAGGGGTTCACCCCAAGTCCCCACTGTCCCCCCAGCTCTCCCCAGGGCCCTGATCAACATCCGGACCGCAGTGCAGACAGTGCTGGCAGGGACAACCGTGGAGTTGGAGTGTCTGGGCTTGGGGGAACCCCGTCCCCACGTCACCTGGAGCAAAGTGGGGGGCCGCATCCGCCCCGGGGTGCTGGTCCGCGCCGGCACCCTCACCATCGAGCAGGTGGAGCGGGCTGACGCCGGCCAGTATCGCTGCACCGCCACCAACGCCGTGGGCACCGTCCAGTCCCACGTCATCCTCCACGTGCAAGGTGAGCACGGGGACACAGCGGTGGGGATGCACACGGTGTCACTGCAGGCTGGTGACACCTCCGTGCGTCCCCAGCCGCTCCTCAAATCGCCGGGCAGCCGGAGGTGAAGGAGGTGTCCCTCGGATCAGCAGCTGTTTTGCCGTGCTTGGCATCTGGCTTCCCAGTGCCAGAGATCACCTGGAGCAAGGTACAATGGAGGGGTGGGGGTGGCAGGGGATGTGGGGGCTGCCTGTGGGGGCTGACCCCGCTCTGCTGTGCCACAGCTGGAGGGAGAGCTGCCGGCGGGTGCCAGGGTGCAGGGGAACGTGCTGACGCTGCCGGCCGTGCGCCCTGAGGACGCCGGTGTCTACACCTGCGTGGCCGCCAACCACCGGGGCCAGCAGACAGCGTACTACGTGCTGAAGGTCCAAGGTGAGGACAGACAGAGGGAACAGATGGATGGATGGGATGGGGGTGGTGTGCCCTGCTCCTCCTTACCCTCCCATCCCTGCAGAACATGTGGTCCCCTATTTTGGGCAGTCGCCCCGCTCCTTCCTCCCCCTGCCCACCATCAAGGACGCCTACAAGAGGTTTGAGATCCTCATCACCTTCCGACCAGATGCTGCTGATGGTGAGTCTGTGTGCCCCAATTGTCCTCTGTGTCCCACTTCGTGTCCCTTCCATCATTTCCCCCTCCCTTCCCTACCTTCATCCTCCCCTCCCTTCATGCTCCACTTGCCCTACTTTATCTCTATTCATCTGAGACCTCCAGTTTATGGGGGATTTCTCCTCCATTCTGGGAGGATTTTGAGGTCCCCTAGGATGTGTCCCCCATCTCAGGATGGGAACCATCCCATCTGATCCTCTGACACCCCTCAGGGCTTCTCCTGTACAATGGGCAGCGGAAAAACAGCGGTGCCGACTTCATCTCCTTCGGGCTGGTGGGTGGACGCCCCGAATTTAGGTGAGACCTATGAGTGGGTGTATGGGAGAGGTGGGAGATGGGTGCCAGCACGCACCCACACCCCTTGTACCTCCAAAAACCCAGGTTTGATGCTGGTTCGGGCATGGCCACCATCCGTCACCCCACAGCGCTGCGGCTGGGCGAGTACCACACCGTGCGGCTGCTCCGCAACCTCACCTGGGGCTCGCTGGGCCTCGACGGGCACCCCGCTGTGAATGGCACCTCCCAGGTAACACCTTGGGGTGGGCTGTGCGGCGGGCTCAGGGCGCTGGAGCCGGTGCCCACCCTCGTGTGCCCGCAGGGGAAGTTCCAAGGGCTGGATCTGAACGAGGAGCTGTACCTGGGGGGGTACCCCGACATCGGCGCTGTGGCAAAGACGGGGCTCAGCCGGGGTTTCATGGGTGAGTGAGGGGTTTTGGGGGGCACAGGGGTGAGGGGATGTGGGCATCATGTGACAGTTCTGCCCATCTCCACCACCCCACAGGCTGCGTGCGCCAGCTCCGCATCCAAGGGGAAGAGGTGGCCTTTGGAGACATGGACCTGCAGGCACACGGTGTCACCAATTGTCCCACCTGCCAGGACCGGCCGTGCCAGGTGAGGATGGAGGGGAGGAGGTGATGCCCACTCATCCCTGCCCACTGCTGACACCCGTGTCACCCCTCACCCAGAACGGCGGCGTGTGCCAGGACGACGAGAGTGGCACCTACGTCTGCCGATGTCCCCACGGCTTCACTGGCAGCAACTGCGAGTACTCGCAGGCTTTGCACTGTCACCCGGGTAGGTGACGCCACTCCCTCCATGGGGACATCATCCCATGTCCCTTCAGGATGGGTGCTCATGGCTTCCCGCCCCACAGAGGCATGTGGGCCTGATGCCACCTGCGTCAACAGGCCGGATGGGCAGGGCTACACCTGCCGCTGCCACCTGGGCAAGACTGGGGAGAGGTGCACCGAGGGTGAGAGACACAGGGACACAGCTGGCACCATCCTGGGGCATGGGGATGGGGTGGGGACCACCCAGGGAAATGGGGACACGGCTGGGACCGCCCTGGTGAAGTGGATGTAGGATTGGGGACCGCTCCATGGAGATGGGGACGTGGCTGGGACCACCCTGGTGACATGGGGATGGGGATGGGGTGGGGTTGGGTACCACCCTGGGGACACTGGCAAGAGGTAAAGACCAGCCTGGAAAGATGGGCACCATGGGGATGGAGGCTGGTGTCCCGTCCTGGGGATGTAGGTTGGGTCTCACCATGGGGTTGGACATTGGGCCCCACTGGGGGTTGGAGGTTGGGGATAGAGGCTGGGGATGGATGATGGGGTCCCATCATGAGGATGAAGGCTGGGGATGGATGATGGATGGATGGATGGATGGATGGATGGATGGATGGATGGATGGATGGATGATGGATGGATGGATGGATGGATGGATACATGGATGGATGGATGCATGGATGGATGGATGGATGGATGGATGGATGATGGATGGATGGATGGATGGATGGATGGATGGATGGATGGATGGATGGATGCATGGATGGATGGATGGATGGATGGATGGATGGATGGATGGATACGTGGATGGATGGATGGGTGGATGGATGGATGGATGGATGGATGGATGGATGGATGGATGGATGATGGATGGATGGATGGATGGATGGATGGATGGATGGATGGATGGATGGATTGGATGGATGGTTGTCCCACCTTGGGGATGAAGGCTGTGGATGGATGTTGCTCTGAAGATGGAGCTGGAGGTCCCACCCTGAGCTGGTGGGGTCCCACACTGGGCACTGACTGGGATGTGCAGGTGAGGTGGTGAACGTGCCATCGTTCGATGAGGAGGGAGCCTTCGTCTCGTACCCGCCCCTCACCAACGTGCACCATGAGCTGCGGCTGGAGGTTGAGTTCCTGCCGCTGGCGCCCGACGGACTCCTGCTCTTCAGTGCCGGCAAAGCCGCCCCTGTCGAGGACTACGTGGCCTTGGCCATGATCGGTGGCCACCTCGAGTTCCGCTACGAGCTGGGCTCAGGTGGGTGGCACAGGGCAGGGGGCACTGTGGGCAGGTGGCACCGGGGACCGTGGGAGTAAGGGAGCGACACAGCATTACCAGGGTGCACTGCCATGAAAGGGGTCCCTGAGCCACAGTGGGGTCCCCAAATGTCACTGGGATCCTTGGGAGTCACTTGGGGTCCTTGGGTGTCACTCTTGTCCTCAAGCATCACCCATGGCACATCTCAGGTCCGTGAGTATCCCTGCTCGTCCCTCAGTGCCCCCCATAACACCACCCCCTGTCCCCACAGGCCCGGCAGTGCTGCGGAGCGCAGAGCCAGTGGCCCTGGGCCAGTGGCACTGGGTGACAGCTGAACGGGTGCACAAGGATGGGACACTGGTGGTGGACGATGGTGCCCCGGTGAAACGCTCCTCACCCGGCAAGAGCCAGGGGCTGAACCTGCGCAGCCCCCTGTACCTGGGGGGCACCGAGCCCCCCCTGCGCCCCCCCACCAACGCCTCCTTCCGCGGCTGCATCGGAGAGGTGAGTGAGACCCCCTTTGTGTCCCCTTGGAGGGCAGGTGAGCCCCCTCGGGTGGGGAGGGGATTCCCCCATACTGGGAATGGGATCCTTTTGGTGAGGAGGGAGGTGACCCCACTGATGTCCCCTCGTTGGGGGGATGACCCCTCTTGGTGTCCCCTGGGGAAAATGACCCTGTTGATGGTGTCCCCGTGGTTAGGAGGTGACCCCGTTGTTGGGGGGGTTCCCTCACTGGGTTGGCTACACCTCGTCTTGGTGTCCCCTTGTTGATGTCCCCTCATTGGAGAGGTGTCCCTCCCTGGCGTCCCCGTGTCCCAGTGACCCCGGTGGCAGGGCGGTGACAGTGGGCAGTGTCCCCGCAGGTGTCCGTCAGCGGGAAGCGCCTGGAGCTGCGGGAGCGCTTCCTGCGCAGCCGGGGAGTGCGGCCCTGCGGCCACCGCGCCCCGTGCCGGCCGGGGACCCGCGGTGAGAGCGGGGACGGGGCTGGGATGGGGCGTTTGCACGCGTGTGTGCAGTGAGTGTGCGTTATTGCATGTGCTGCACGTGTGTGTGTGTGTGTGTGTGCAGTGTGTGTGCATTGCTGCATGTGTGTATGCATGTGTGTGTGTGCAGTGCATGTGCATTGCTGCATGTGTGTGTGTATGGGTGTGTGCAGTGCATGTGCATTGCTGCATGTGTGTGCTGCATGTGTGTGTGTGTGTGTGTGTGCACTGCGTGTGCATTGCTGCATGTGTGTATGCATGTGTGCAGTGTGTGTGCATTGCTGCATGTGTGCTGCACGTGTGTGTGTGCGCAGTGCGTGTGCATTGCTGCGTGTGTGCAGTTGCGTGTGTGCAGTATGTGTGAATTGCTGCCTGTGTGTATGCGTGTGTGCAGAGCGTGTGCATTGCTGCATGTGTGCTGCACGCATGTATGCATGTGTGCAGTGTGTGTGAATTGCTGTGTGTGTGATGCACATGTCTATGCATGTGTGCGCTGCCTGTGCATTGCTGTGTGTGTGCTGCAGGTGTGCGCGCACTGCATGTGTGCTGCATGTGCATTCCTGCAGGTGTGCACTGCACCTGTGTATGTGTGTGCGTTGTGTGTGCATTGTGTGTGTGTGCGTGCTATGCACACACAGTTCACACCTGTGCCATGCACACACCTGTGCCCCACGTGTGCCTGTGCGTGCCGTGCACACTGACCCGTCACCCGCAGTGACCGTGTCCCGCTGTCCCCAGGCCCACGCTGCGAGGACGAGGAGGAGGAGGAGGCCGAGGGCTGTCACCCCTCCCAGCCCTGCCTGCACGGTGGCTCCTGTGTCCGTGGCTCCTGCCGCTGCCCCCCTGGATACGGCGGGGCCCGCTGCCAGCACCGTGAGGGGACAGCACAGGGACATGGGGGCACACCTTGGGGACACAGGGAGCAGGCAGGGACACTGCCGGCACAGTGAGGGGGAACACATGGAGGGGCAGGGGGGGACACCTGGGGACACTTGGAGACACAGAGGGAAATCTCAGGTCACTGGAAGAAAAAGGAAAGACACGGGGACACGCAGGGACACAAGGGACACGCACACCTGGGAACACATGACAACATTTGGAGACACCTGGGGACATGGGGGGAACACCTGGGGATACCTGGAGACCATTGAGGACTGACTGGGGACACAGGGGGACACCTGGGTACACGGCAGGGACAGGCACTTGGGGAATACTTGGGAATACCTGGGAATAAGTGAAGCCACCTGGGGACATGGGGGACACCTGGGGACGCTGTTGAGGATATACACTTGGGGAATACTTGGAGATACCTGGAACTACTGGAGACACCCGGGGACATGGTGGGGGGACAAGTGGGGACACCAGGGGGATACATGTCCCCCCTTTACCCCCTCTTCTCCCGCAGGCTCAGCACTGGCAGAGCTGGAGCAGGACTGGCAGGAGGGCAGCGGGGGTGGCGGTGGGTCCCTGCACCCATTTCCCCTTTTTCCCCCCAAAATGCAGGAGGGGGTGGGGTCCCCTCCTCCCATCCCCCCCTGACTCCCCATCTTCCCCCAGACGCCCCCGGCCAGTTCAGCGCCGCGTTCCAGGACGGATCCTACCTGGCCCTTCCCGGGCACCTCTTCCCTCGTGGGTGAGTGACACGGGACACCCCAAGCGGGTGCTGCATCCCACCCCCCCCTTGCACCCCGTCCATTTTTGGGGTGCTGCACTCCCCCCATGGCATCACCCCCTTTTTGGGTGCTGCCCCCCATCACCCCCTCCCCCGGCAGCCCCCCCGAGGCTCCCGAGACCATCGAGCTGGAGCTGCGGACGCGCAGCGCCCAGGGGCTGCTGCTGTGGCACGGCGCGGTGAGACAGGGGACAGGGGCACCGGGGGCACCGGCTGTGGGACCCCCTCGGGCTGGGGGTCCGGGTGCCCCCTGCTCACCCCCCGCTGCGCCCGCAGGAGCCCGGCGAGGGCGGCAAAGCCAAAGATTTCCTTGGCCTCGGCTTGAAGGATGGGCACCTGGTGTTCAGGTGAGGGGGGACCGGGGTCCCCTGGCGTGACGTGTGGCACCGGGGGTCCCCTGAGCCCACAAGGTGCCCCCTGAGGTGCCCTGCAGGGTGACACCGTGCCCCCCCCCACAGCTACCAGCTGGGCAGTGGCGAGGCCACCATCACCTCCGAAGACCCCGTCAATGACGGCGAGTGGCACCGGGTGACAGTGACAAGGTGGGTGAGGGGCTGGGTGGAGGGTGGGGTGGGGTGGGGTGGGGTGCGGGTGCTGACAGTGCCCCACAGGGAGGGCCGGCGTGGGCAGCTCCAGGTGGATGGAGAGGAGCCGGTGAGCGGGGAATCACCCGGATCCAACGTCATGGCAAACACCGAGGGCAGCGTCTACGTGGGTACGGTGGGACCTGGGACACGGGGGGACACGGGGGGCACGGGGGGCACGGGGGGCACGGGGGGACACGGGGGCACGGGCTGGGACACAAATGGACACGGGGTGGATGTGGGATGGACGTGGAACGGACACGGGGTGGATGTGGGATACATGGGGTGAGGCATGGGATGGACATGGGGTGGGACACAGGATGGACATGGGGTGGGACACAGAATGGGACATGGGGTGGGACATGGGATGGGCATGGGGTGGGACACTGATATGGGATGGGATATGGGACACAGAATGGGATGAGATGGACATGGGGTGGGACATGGGATGGACACGGGGTGGGACATGGGGTGGGCATGGGGTGGGACACAGATATGGGGTCGGATATGGGACACAGAATGGGACGTGGGATGGACACGGGGTGGGACATGGGATGGACACGGGGTGGGACACAAATATGGGGTGGGATATGGGACACAGAATGGGATGAGATGGACACGGGGTGGGACAGGGGGTGGGACACAGAATGGGACATGGGATGGACACGGGGTGGGACACACATACAGGGTGGGGTATGGGACACAGAATGGGACATGGGATGGACACGGGATGGGCATGGGATGACACCTGGGATAAGGCACCAGGTGGAACACGAGATGGGACACGGGATGGGGCAGGGTGGAACAGAGGATGGGAGACAGGGAGAGACTTGGGGCGGATGCAGGATGGGACATGGGGTGGGACATGGGGTGGGGACACCTGAGGGGACAGAAGACAGAGGTGGGCAGGTGTCCAGGGGGTGGTGCCCCTGCCCAGTGCCCGCCGTGTCCCCGCAGGCGGTGCCCCCGACCCCCGTGCCCTGACCGCTGGCAAGTTCAGCTCCGGCCTCTCGGGGTGCGTGCGGGGGCTGGCGCTGGAGTCCGCCGGGATCCCCCGACACCCCATCGACCTCCGGCACGGCGCCCTGGGGGGCTCCCCTGTGCCTCCCTGCCCCTCCTAACCCCCCCCGAAACAGAGTTTGGGGGGAATTTGGCCAATTTTATTCTTTTCCAAAAAAAACCACCAGGAGGAAACGGTGCTTCGCTGCCCCGGGGTGACTCTGGGGGGGGGGCCGGGACCCCCCAAAAATGTTTACACCCCCCTTCCACCGGCCCCCTGAAACTGTGCTGGGGCGGCCGGGCCGCTGACGTTACCGGGGTGCGAGGGACAATCAGGGTGCTGGCGGGGACCCCCCTGTGGGGACAGCTATTAAAGGAGAGACAACCAGTGTGGCTGCCGTGTTTGGGGGCTGCGCCGGGGCACTGGGGGGGTACAGCGGTGGGATGGGGGGCAGGAGGGTTGGGATGTGGTGTGGGGATAGAGGGGGGCTTTGGTGTTGGGCTGCAGGCGGCGTGGCGTGAGCGAGATGGTTTGGGGGGTCATGTGGGGGTAGAGGAGAGGGGGTGCAGTGGGAAGATTTAGGGGGCACGGTGTGGGTCTGCCGGGGTGTAGGGGCCCGGGAGGTTATGGTAGGGAAGGGTTATGGTTTTGGGGTGTGGGGGATGCGGTATAGGGGGATATGGCTTGGGGCTGTGGGAGTTCAGGGGGCTTATGGCGTGGGGGGCTGTAGTACAGGGCTGCGGGGGAATGTCACAGGGGTGCAGAGGGGTCTGGTGGGGGTACTGGGCTGGGGGGCTCTGGGAAGCTCTAGGGGTTTGGGGGGGCTCTGGGGAGTCCTGGGGGTCTCTGGGGGGCTCCGGGGGTCTCTGGGGGGCTCCGGGGGTCTCTGGGGGGCTCCGGGGGTCTCTGGGCAGCTCTGGGGGTCTCTGGGGTCTCAGGGGGCTCTGGGTGGCTCCGGGGGTCTCAGGGGGCTCTGGGGGGCTCCGGGGGTCCCTGGGGGCTCCGGGGGTCTCTGGGCAGCTCCGGGGGTCTCTGGGGGCTCCGGGGGCTCTGGGGGTTCGGGGGTCTCTGGCGGTGGGGAGGGCGGGAGGGGGCGATGGGACCCAGCCCACCGTCCGCTCAGGCCCCGCCCACACGGGCCGAAAGCCCCGCCCACATGCGCACAGGCCACACCCCCAGGGCGCGTACAAGCCACGCCCCTTGTGCCCCAAGCCACGCCCCCACGCGCTCAAGCCCCGCCCCCGGCGGACACGGGCCCGCACCTGCCGCTCCCAAGCCACGCCCCTTTGGCGGAAGCCCCGCCCCCAGCCCCGCGCGTCGCGCCTCGCGCCGTCACCGCGTCGCGCTGGTGGCGTCACCGGCCCTGACGGCGGCGGGAGGGGCCGGGCGGGACCGAGACCGGGCCGGGACCGGGCCGGGACCGGGGCAGGACCGGGCCGGGGCAGCCCCAGGGCACCCCCGGGGCGCGGCGGGAGCGATGGCGCCGCGGCTGCAGCTGGAGAAGGCGGCGTGGCGCTGGACCGAGACGGTGCCGCCCGAGGCGGTGGCGCAGGAGCACATCGAGGCGGCCTACCGCGTCCGGCTGGAGCCCTGCCAGCGCGGCGCCTGCCGGTACCGCGGGGCCGGGCAGCGAACCCCTCCGACCCCCGTGCTCCCTCCCGCCGTGAGGCGCGGGGCGCTCCCCGCCCCTCTCGAAGTCCCGCGGGGTCGGTGGAGCCTCCCCCATGTTCCCTTCCCCGGGCTGGGCCCTCAGCACCGTGTCCTTGTGCGGCCCCCCACATACAGGGGACTCCCTCGGGTGGTGGGGAACCTCTGTCGGAGCGACTCTCCCCGGGCTGCGGGGAGCCCCTCTCGTTCTCTGGCCCCTCTGATGTTGGGGAGCTCCCCTGGGGTATTGGGAGACACTTCTGGCTCACCAGATGCAGGGCACCGCCCTCGTGTTGTGGGGAACGCGTTGTTGCTGGGCTCTTCAGATATAGGGGAGCCTCCATGGGGTGGTGGGGTGCCCCTCTCCTTGCTTGTCCCTCCCCATTTTAGGATAAGCCTGGGGTTGTAGGGAGCCCCTCTTCTCGGCTGGCTTCTCAGATGTAAGGAACTAGTCCTGCCCCAGGGCTGTAGGGAGCTCTCTCTGCCTGGCTCCCCATTTATAGGGGATCCCTGTGGGCTGAGGGGAACCCATCCTTGCCTGGATGTACAGCACTCACCCTGGAGTTGGGGCAAGAGGAGATCCCCTTGCTCCCATACTTGCCCCTGGATCCCCTTTTTTTACCCAAAAACCCCTCTAGCTGTCCACTGTTTTTGGTGGGGGTGCTGTGTGCTCCATGTCTCATCCCACCCAGCATTACGTGCTTCCCCATACTGTCACTGTCACCCCCTGCCAGCCCCCAGGGGCCATGGGGGTGACAGCTGGGCTCTGCCTCCCCAGGAGGAACTGCCGGGGGAACCCCAACTGCCTGGTGGGCATCGGGGAGCACGCCTGGCTGGGCGAGATCGACGAGAACAGCTTCCACAACATCGACGACCCCAACTGCGAGCGCCGCAAGAAGGTACCCCCAACCCCCCAGGGGACAGGGCCACGCTGGGGACACCGGGGCAGGTGACCTTAGCTGGCCCTTCCTCTGCCCCCCCAGAACGCCTTCGTGGGCCTGACGAACCTCGGCGCCACGTGCTACGTCAACACCTTCCTGCAGATGTGGTTCCTGAACCTGGAGCTGCGGCAGGCGCTCTACCTGTGCCCCAGCGCCTGCGGGGACGGCGTGCCCAAGGATGCGGGTGCGTGGCACACGGGGGTTTGTTCCCTTCCTCAAACCCCACCTTGGGATTGGGTTTATCAGGAAGGATTCGTGGGGGAAGCTCCAGCTGTACATGCCGTGGCTGTGGTGTTAGTTTGCAGCCATCATCTGGATTTTGGGGATGAACTGCCTCCAATCCGGGTGATGTTTTAGATCAGAGTGATCTGAGCTGGTTGAAAATGATTTGGTTGTAGCCCAGTGGTGGTGCTGGGGGTGGAACATGGTCAGGGCTGGTCTGTGCTGTTGCAGAGCTGCACAAATCCTGTGGTAGGGCTGAAATTTGGGCCCCAGATTAAGGCTCCCTGTTTTTTTCTGCTCTTGGGTGCTTTCCCCAGGGAGGCTCTGGGTCAGCTCTGCTGCTGTTTCACGGTGGTTGTAAATTATGTTCCACCTTCTGGGATAAATAAGAAGCTGGTTTTTGGACTAGTTGGTGCGTGCTGTGTAAACCCTTCCCTCACAGCTGGTGCTGGGCACTGCAGAATGGAATTCCTAAGGTTGGAAAACTCCTCCAAGATTATCAGTCCAACCATTCCCTCAGCACTGCCAAGCCCACCAGTAACCCACCTACCCAACTTCCACATCCAGACAGTTTTTGAGCACTTCCAGGGGTGGGGACTCCACCACTGCCCTGAGCAGCCTGTTCCAGTGCCTGACCACCCTTTCCACGGGGGAATTTTCCCTGATATCCTACCTAGACCTCTCCTGGTGCAATTCAAGGTCATTTCCTCTCGTCCTGTCCCTTGTTCCCTGGGAGCAGAGCCTGTCCCCACCCTCCTTATTGAAAGTTACAGAGTGTAAATATTTACAGTTGGACTTGATGATCCTAAGGGTTTTTCCCAACCTGAATTATTCTCTTTGGCTTGTGCTGGGATGTGCTCTCATCACCTACACGTTCCACTTCAGTTTTCCTGACAACTCAAGCTACCTTCCAAGCCCATCACTTTTAGTGCTTGTGGAACACTGGGAGCGATCCCTCCTCACCCTGAATTCCTGCTGTGCCTTGTGTTTCTCCCAGACTATGAGCCCCAGACCATCTGTGAGCACCTGCAGTACCTGTTTGCTCTGCTGCAGAACAGCAAGCGGCGCTACATCGACCCCTCGGGCTTTGTCAAGGCGCTGGGGCTGGACACGGGGCAGCAGCAGGTGTGTGGGAGGGGATTCCTGGCACCTCCACGAGTTGGGAATCACCCTTGGGTGGTCTCTGGGCAGCTCCCAGCTGGGTCTGGCTTCTGGCTGCAAACCTGATGCCCACCACCTGACCCCCTGCCAGAGTGCAGGGGGGAAACAGGAGGGGAGCAGGACATCAGGAGTGCCCCAGGAGTGATGTGGGGGGGACAGGGAGATCAGGAGGAGATCAGGTAGCAATGGGATGGAGAGAGGGAGATCAGGAAGATCCCAAGGAGGAATGGGATGAGGATAGGGAGATAGGAGGAACCCAGGGAATGATGGAATGGGGCTAGGGATCAATGGAATGAGGCCAAGGAGAGCAGGGGGAGTACAGGGAGTGAGAACATAAAATAATGGGATGGGGCCAGGGAGATGGGGAAGAGCCCAGGGAGACAAGGAGGAGCCCAGAGAGTGATGGGATCAGGACATGGAACAATGGGATGATGATGCAGAGATAAGGAAGAGCCCAGAGGCAGTGGGATAAGGAGTCCAAGGAGTGATGGAATCAGGACATGAAACAATGAGATAAGTTCAGGGATACAAGGAAGTGCCCTGGGAGCAATGGAATGAGGCTAGGAAGTGCATGCAGTGAGGCAGATGAGTGCAGCAGATCGGGAGGAGCCAAGGGAGTGGTGGGATGAAGCCCAGGAGCTGTGGGATGGGGCCAGGTGGGAGCCAGAGCTGTAGTGAGGGTCCTTCTGCAGGTGTTCCGTGGGCTGCTCCTCCTGGGGGAGTTGGGTGGTGAGAGGGCCCTCCCGAGGCTGAGGAGCTCCTCAGGGGGAGGTGGATCACCAGGAACCAGCCAGGATCCCAGGGCTGCACGTGGGAGGTGAATGCTGCAGGGCTCTGTGGGGCTGCAGCTGGAGAGAGCTTGGGAGAGGGGCAGGGCTTGGAAATCCTCTTGGAGAGGTAATGGGAGGTTTTGGAGCAAGAGCAGAGCGCTGGCAGCGTTTCCTTGGGAGGGTCAGGAGAGGAAGGAAGCTGACCAGGGACACCAAAGGGCAGTTGAGAGAGGCCAAAACCTGTTTGTTTCTGGAAGAGGAGAACCAGGGCAGGAGAGAAAGGCCCTGAGCTGGGTGTGGGGAAGCTCTGGAGTGTCACCAGGATCACCCATAGGGCAGCTTCTCATTTTTGGGGTGTTTTTATTTCTCTTCTCACCTCTGATCTGAGCAGGGACAGCTGCAAAAAGGAGGATCAAGGGGCTCGAAAGCTCCACGGGAGGGTTTTTATCCCTTCCAGAATCCTGGGAGGAGCAGGGCAGAAGTCAAAGCCCTGGCAGGGAGCCAGGGCAGCTCCTGCTGTGCTCCCACACCGAGGGCCTCATGCTCCTTTTAGCCAAATTCCTCTGTTTTCCTTAGTTGTCCTGCCTGGTCTTTATTTTCCATGCTGTGCACGGAGCCTCGGCACAGCCTGTGTAGAGGGCTTGGGGTAATTAGCAGTGAATTAGTGACAGGGTTGGGATTGTGCTGTGGTGGATTGTTAATGAACTTGGTTTTCTCTTTCAGGATGCCCAGGAGTTTTCCAAGCTGTTCATGTCCCTGCTGGAAGATACTTTGTCCAAACAGAAAAACCCAGATGTCCGGAATATTGTGCAAAAGCAGTTCTGTGGAGAGTATGCCTATGTCACGGTGTAAGTAATAATTTTGGGAAAACCCTTTGTGTAAATATTTAAATTTTTAGAAGGATTTAGGAGGGGAAGATCCCTCCTAACAACCAGAGCAGGCAGTTAAGCTGCAGCAGAAACACTTTCTGAGAAATATTTATGTTTTCCTTTCCTGTTCCTGTGTGTATGGTGTTGCTGTGACAGTTCTCCAGCTGCTTTTACTCCTTTAATGAGAATTTACCAACTAAACCTGCAGTGAGTTAATGGAGTGGTAGGTCCTCCAGCCAGAAAACAGCATCCTGGGTGTTGTATTTTCATTCCTGTGTTCTCAGAGCTGTGAATTTCACCTTAAAAATAATATAAAATAGTACATGCAAGTTGTGACAGGTCCTGGTAGGTGCTCTGAAGCTGTTTAAACCATCTCCTGGAGTTCTTATGGTGTGGAGGTGTGAATCTCCTTAGCCCTGACTTCACTTTTTCTCCTGGTTTTATTCAAGGAATATTTTACTAAAGACTTGGGAGCCCCGATGCATGAGCCCTGACCTGTCCTCAGATATATTTTTGTCTTCTTTCCCATCCCAGCTGCAACCAGTGTGGCAGAGAATCTAAACTGGTGTCTAAATTTTACGAGCTGGAGTTAAACATCCAAGGACACAAGCAGTTGACAGACTGTATAACAGAATTCCTCAAGGTATGAGCTTGTTGTGGTTGGAGTCCTGCTATTTTTAGCAAGGAATTTCAGTTCCTTCCTCCAATTCACAGCCCTCAAGGTCGGTGTCAGAGTGAAGCCACTGACTTGGCTCAGGGAGATGCATCCAAGTGAAAATGTTGTTTTCTGCAGACCCAAAAAACGAGGATTGAGACATGGAGCAAGGAATAGCTCCGTGATATCACATGCTCCTGTTACAGCTTTAAAAAGCACTTGAAAGTTGCATTTTTAGCTAAAATACTTTGCCAGGAAAGTTAGGGAAAAGTCTCTGCCTGCTTTGTCATGGATAGCACTGGGAGAATGGCTGCTTTCCTTGTTTTCTGTGTCAGTGCTCATCTGCATAGCAACAGGAGACATTCCCTGCTGAAAAATCTGCTCTCAGAAGTACCAGGGAGCGCCGGGAATAGCTGCAGGAACAGCTGCAAGTGCCCTCAATTCAGCTTGAAAATTTGTCTGGATCTGAAGTTCAGCTCTGGCACTCTAAGCTGTGGATTCCACTCAAACTATTTAGGACAGAGCTGAGCTGAACCTCTTCCCTGAGCTCCTTGCTTGCTGGTGCACTCAGCAAACCAGTTGCTCTGCTATGAAAAAAACTGGTTTGGGTGCACAGATTAAATTCCTGAATTGGAGTATTTGACATTTGTCTGCTCCTCCTTCACACAAAACAACCCTATGACGTTTTTTAGGGGGGGTTGGAATTTTCCTCTGGCCTAACCCTACCCTTGGATCTGCTTAGGCAGCGAGTGACTCCTGCAGGGTGATTTTGGGTGGCTGAGCAGACGGTTATAATTTCCAGGCTAAAATGTGGCTTTAAATTAACTGGATCCAGATTTAATTATTTTCTTTAGTATAAACCAACTCAGTCAAGCAGGGAGCAAGAGTAAGAGACCTGAGAACTTGGAATGGGGCTTGATTCAGTCTAAAATTTGCCTTAAAGTGAGAGCAGCCTGATATGGCTATGCTGTAAAGTGCAATGATTAGTGTGTCTTTAGCTCAAAAAAATTTGGGAAGTAGCCGAGAAGAGACTTAAATAGTTAAAATAACTTTGGTGCTTCTCATTCTCCAGCTGTTAAGTAGCTCAATTGACTTTTCAGTGCTGTTCTCAAGACCTTTCCCTTTGCCTCTCCACATTCAGGAGGAAAAATTAGAAGGGGACAATCGTTATTTTTGTGAGACTTGTCAGAGCAAGCAAAATGCCACGAGGAAGATCCGGCTGCTCAGCTTGCCCTGCACCCTCAACCTGCAGCTCATGCGCTTTGTGTTTGACAGGTGAGTGGGAACACCTGGAAGCTGTTGGGGAAATCACTACCCTCCTCTTCCTGCTTTAATTTCAGGTGTCTGAGCCTCTTGAGGGGTGCTCAGGGGAGTTTAAGGGAGGTGTTTTGGGATGGGAGCTGTTGTTGCTTGCCCTGAGCCACAGCTTTGCCTCCACACAGACAAACTGGCCACAAGAAGAAGCTGAACACCTACATTGGCTTCTCAGAGCTGCTGGACATGGAGCCTTTCATGGAGCAAAAAAGTGAGTTTGGGGCAGCTTTTTGTTATCTTTGCCCATTGCCTCTTGGCAGATCTCCTCTGTAATTCTGTTTAGGAGGAAATCCCTCCCTGTGAGGGTGATGATGCAGGCACAGGCTGTCTAGAGAAGCAGGAGAGCTGTGGCTGCCCCTGGATCCCTGAAAGTGTCCAAGGCCAGGTCGAAAGGGGCTTGGAGCAGCCTGGGATGGTGGCAAATGTCCCTGCCTCTGGCAGAGAGGTGGAGCAAGATGGTCTTAAAGATGCCTTCCAAGCCAAACCATTCTGGGATTCAGTGATTCCTCTGAATCATCTTTTTGATTTAAAATTCTGTCCAGAGTTGTTTGAAGCCCATACTTCAAGCAACATCCTTGCTCTTAAGCCACAAGCCTTTTAGCAATGTCCTGAAGCGCTGCGAGTTCAAGTGCAGGCTTTGGTGCCTGGTGAGAACACGAGGTTTCAGGACAGGAAGGATGAGTGCTGTTGGCTGCAGGGCTGTGTGTAAATGCTGCTTGCCTTGCAGACGGTGTGTACGTGTACGAGCTGAGCGCTGTGCTCATACACCGTGGGGTAAGTGCCTACTCCGGCCACTACATCGCCCACGTCAAGGACCCGCAGACGGGCGAGTGGTACAAGTTCAACGACGAGGACATCGAGAAGATGGAGGGGAAGAAACTGCAGCTGGGAATTGAGGAAGATCTAGGTAAAACCTTTCAGTTGTGAGTGCCCTTTTAAAATATTTCTACCACAACCACTGGCATCCCCAGATGCAGCCTCCTGCTCCTCCCTAGAACGGGCTGTCACGGCTCAGAGGAAGGTGGGAAACAGCAATCCCGGTGATTGCAGCCAGATTTGCTTCTTTTCAGCCCCGTGTGAGTGTTTACACCTCATGATCAGCTGCTCTAGTGTTTCTTTGCCTGCCACATGGCAGATAAGATGCTGATAACACGGGCAGAGGGTTCCTATCAGGGAGCAACAGGCGGGTGCCACTTCCTTGGAACAGATAAGGAGAATGCTTTCAGTTTCCTTAACACATTATGGTTCTATTTCCACTGAGGTGTTTTACTTGGAGGCAGTAAAAAAGATTTTGATCCAAATAACAACTTGGAAGCTTAAGCTGCCTTTTCACTCTGAGCTTTTTCCTTGGTGCTTTTGTGTTTTCCTGGCTCGTCACGTGCTGCCGATATCACTGCATTCCTGGACTGGATTTCTTGGAGATTTCTTGGAAAGCTTGGGCTGAGGCTGGACCTGTGGATTTATTACTCTTCAGCTAATAAATAAAAGCAGCTCATTTGGAGTTGAAATGGTTTTGTAGTGGCTCAGTGTTCTGTAGTGCAGATGCTCACAGCAGGGAAAACCAGGGAAATTATGAAGAAATGCACTTGCAGTGCAAGCAGTCCATTTCCAGGAATTGTTACCCACCAGGATGCTTTGCTGTGGTTAGAATTTATAGAATATTGTTTTTCTTTAGGGTATCTTTAGAGAAAAAAAACCCTGCAGATTTAAGTGCTCCCTTGGTTTGGTGTAATGGAGCATCAGTCTTCTCCCATTTCCTTGTTCTCACCTGCACGATGCTTCTGGAGGTGCTGGAGTGTGTCTAGAGATGGGCAATGGAGCTGAGAAAGAGTCTGGAGCACAAAGAAAAGAGTCTGGAGAACTGAGGAGCAGTTGAAGGAGCTGGGAAGGGGCTCAGCCTGGAGAAAAGGAGGCTCAGGGGGGACCTTGTGGCTCTGCACAGCTCCTGACAGGAGGGGACAGCCAGGAGGGGGTCAGACTCTGCTCGCAGGGAACAGGGACAGAAGGAAAGAACCTCAAGCTGTGCCAGGGGAGATTTAGGTTAGATATTGGGAAAAATCCTTCATGGATGGCATTGTCAGGCATTGGAAGAGGCTGCACAGGGAAGTGGTAGAATCGTCATCCCTGGTGGTGTTCAAAAAGTGGCATCTGGAGACATGACATGGGTTAGTGGTGGACCTGGCAGTGCTGGGAGAATGGTTGGTTTTGATCATCTTGGAGGGCTTCTCCAGCCTCAGTGAGTCCCTGATCCTGCTGTGGCAGCAGCTCTGTCCCATTCCCCTTGGCTCCCTCCGCTCGCTGCCGGCCCAGGCTGGAGCTGGCCGGACATCTAGTGGTGCACAGGGAAACTGAGCCCTGAACAGCCCTGAGAGCAGCTCAGCCTTCGTTTTTACCCTCCCTGCTCACCCAGTGCAACAACTGAGATGCAAGTAAACTGCTGTGACCTCAATTTTATAAAGTTTCATGCTTAACTGCAAGTAAATGTTCTTATTTCTCGTATTTCAATTCAAGGCTGTTTGGAGAATAGAAGTCTAAGTGTGTTTAGTAGCCTCTTAAAGCTGGGAGCTCAGTGTTTGTATCAAGTTTTGATGTAATTTGCCTGTTCCAGGCAAAACTGAGGCCTTTCTTTGTTACAAATACATGTAACAGCAGGAGAAGGTCAGTAACATAAACTGAAGGTTTGTGGGGGGGAGAGTCTTGGCCATGCAGATGGGAACAATTCAGAAAATTCTTGGATAAAATGCAAATAAATAGTCTGGGAAGTCCCCTGGATGGTGTGGGGAGGGGTAAAGGCACATGAATTTTACCAGAATTTGAAGGAAAAGAAACTTAATTCAATGCCCTACTTAGAGTTCAATTTATGGAACATTGTTCCTTTAATTTTTCACTTTATTTTGATTTTCGAAGCTGCAGCTGTAGATAAGTGTTTTCCTTGCCTGAGAATCCATCTGGAAACAGCAGTTCTTGCAACACAACTTTACACCCCCCAGCAGCTGCTCACAAACAACCCTTTCCATGGCTCTTGGCTTCCTAAAAGCTTTGCTGTGTTTTTTTTCATATCCACAATCACCTGTAAATACCATTTTCTTCCCTGAGGATTTGACTCTTTTCTTTGGAGTCAGGACAGCAGAACAAGAGGCAAAAGGGAGAAAGGATGTTTTTCCAAGAGTGGCTTTTGGCTCAGAGAAGTTCCACTGGGGAGAGAAGAAAGGCTCTTGAGAAGGGAGGTTCAGAACAGGCTCCTAAATTTAGTGCCTTTGATTTACCCAGAAAGACTGGAGAGATTTGGGGCTTTCTTTGGGATACAATTTTGAGTCGTGCCAAGCCCAGTGCTTGGCACAGAGGCCTGGCACAGAGAAGCTGGCTGGGTGGCAAACTCATCCCGTTAATGGAGGACCAGGGAAGGATCTTGTGTGTTGCTGAGGTTTTGCCTTTTGTTCCCACAGCAGAGCCATCGAAATCCCAGACCCGTAAACCCAAGTGCGGGAAGGGCACGCACTGCTCCCGCAACGCCTACATGCTGGTGTACAGGCTGCAGGCCCGCGAGAAATCCCTCACAGTCCAGGTGCCAGGTGAGTCCCTGGGCCCTGCTTGGCCATCCCTCACAGTCCAGGTAAATCCCTGGGTCCTGCTCAGCCATCCCTCACAGTCCAGGTGAGTCCCTGGGTCCTGCTCAGCCATCCCTCACAGTCCAGGTGAGTCCCTGGGTCCTGCTCAGCCATCCCTCACAGTCCAGGTGAGTCCCTGGGCCCTGCTTGGCCATCCCTCACAGTCCAGGTGAGTCCCTGGGTCCTGCTCAGCCATCCCTCACAGTCCAGGTGAGTCCCTGGGCCCTGCTTGGCCATCCCTCACTGTCCAGGTAAATCCCTGGGTCCTGCTCAGCCATCCCTCACAGTCCAGGTGAGTCCCTGGGTCCTGCTCAGCCATCCCTCACTGTCCAGGTAAATCCCTGGGTCCTGCTCAGCCATCCCTCACAGTCCAGGTGAGTCCCTGGGCCCTGCTTGGCCATCCCTCACAGTCCAGGTAAATCCCTGGGCCCTGCTCAGCCATCCCTCACAGTCCAGGTGAGTCCCTGGGTCCTGCTCAGCCATCCCTCACAGTCCAGGTAAATCCCTGGGTCCTGCTTGGCCATCCCTCACAGTCCAGGTAAATCCCTGGGTCCTGCTCAGCCATCCCTCACTGTCCAGGTGAGTCCCTGGGTCCTGCTCAGCCATCCCTCACAGTCCAGGTGAGTCCCTGGGCCCTGCTTGGCCATCCCTCACAGTCCAGGTGAATCCCTGGATCCTGCTCATCCTGCAATGCTCCAGGTGGGCCAGGAGGTGGAATTTTGCTTGAAGCTCCATTTAGGGCTAGCTCTGGTCTAGTTCCAGGCTGGGAGAGCTGGAGAAGGCCCGAGGGAGATCTTAGAGCCCCTTCCAGGGCCTAAAGGGGCTCTGAGAGAGCTGGAGAGGAAATTGGGACAAGAGATGGAGTGCCAGGACGAGAGGGAATGGCTCCCACTGCCAGAGGGCAGGGTCAGATGGGATATTGGGAAGGAATTCCTGGCTGTGAGGGTGGTGAGGCCCTGGCACAGTTTGCCCAGACAAGCTGTGGCTGCCCCATCCCTGGAAGTGTCCAAGGCCAGGTTGGATAGAGCTTGAAGCAACTGGGGGTAGTGGAAGGTGTCTCTGGGTGAAAAAAAAATTATCTGCAAGGCCCTTCCCAACCCACTCCAGGATTCCATGATTTTTGACTGTTTGCCATGAGCCCCAAAGGTGCTGTCTGGCACCTTGATGTCTTGACCAGTGAAACTCCTGGGTTTTCCCAGCACTTGAATAACATTAAACTGCTCATCCCTCCCCATGTGCCCACTCAGACATTGCTTTCTTACCCACCTGGCCAAGCTGGGGTCAGGAGTGGATCATCCTGCTGGGATTCACCACTGCCATGCTGCCTGGATTCTAAAGGTACAGGAGAGAGAGCAGTGTGGTTAAATGTCATCAGCATGCACGAGGAGGTGAATAATCCTGACAGATGTCAGGTTCCCTCTGCGACTGCTTCAGCTTTGCCACGTCAGGAATGAATGACATGAAAATAAAGAGGCTCCGAGCCCCCAGTGGGAATTTGGGCCAAGTGCCTTCGTGTTGTGCTTTAGAATTCCGGGGGTGCCAGAGCTCCCTGTGGGCTTTGCCTGTGGGTTTAATGTATCCTGTTCGACTGCTCCTTGATTAGAAATACTAATTAGGCCCCTGGTGCTGAGGTGTGTTCCCCCTTCCCTCATTTTCTGTGGAGTGGGGACAGCAGAGGTGGCAGGTCCCTTTGGATCTCTGCAGAGGGGGTAAATCATACACCTTATTCCCCCCTAATAACACCCCAAACCTTTTCCAAGCCCCCCCTGTTTAAAATACACCCTCCAAGACATAAAACTTCAGGAATTAGCACTAATTCCTGCCTGGATTTGTATTTTCAGCCTGTTTCCTTGCTCTCCCTTGCTCTCCCTTTCCTCCTACCCCTCTGCCCAAAACAATAACTGAACAAAAACCTCCCCACCCAGCTCCAAATTCCTGCACAGCCCCGCGGTTGCCTTTGTTTCCCGTGGAATCCTGCCAGGGAACGGGGAGTGAAGGGCAGCAGTCGAGCTCTGTGGTTGTGGGGAGGTTTCATGGAACTGTAAATTTGAGGCATTTTGCTTTGATGCTGTTAAAAAGCGGCTTTTCCGGGACAGTGGAGAGACGTAACTTGGCTCTGTTCTCAAGGAGGTCAGGCTGGTTGTTTTGTGATACTGGATATTCTCCCAAGGTGGATATTTTGGTCAAGAATTAACCTTTTTACAGATATTTTTGCTATTCAGAATAATTCTAAATAGGAAAAGGCCTCCGATAAGTAGAGCTTCCCCCCTGCTCCCTCGCACCAGCCCTCTGAGGGAAGTGGTTTATCTTCTTTTTTCTCTGCTGAGGTTTGGTTTGTTTGGGGTTTTTCCATCAGTGGCAGCAAAAATCCCGATTTCCTTCACCTTTCTGTTGATCTGCCCTGGCTAATCTCCCATCTCCTGGGGGCTCTTTGCCCTTGGGTTTGCAAGATGCTGGATTGCAGGTCCTGACAGGCTTCAGGTGTATCCAGAGGGTGAAAAGCTTTTGTTTCTCCCCGGGAATGATGAGGAAGGACAGAGGAGCTGCACTTAAGATTGCAACCAACCCCAAGTAAATTATTTCCTTGGGTGCAAAACTTTGCATTTAATCATCTGCAACTGTCAGTATCAGAGAGAGCAACGTCCATGTGCTTGGCTTGGGGAAAGACCTCGCCCAGCAAAGCTGCAGGAGGGAATTTTTGGGTTTTTTGTCCCCAGATAACCCATGGTAATTAACATAGCTGGCATTTTCCCTTCAATTCCTGTTTTTTTTTTCTTTCCCAGCTTTTCTGCAGGAGCTGGTAGAGCGGGATAACTGCAAGTTTGAGGAGTGGTGCAACGAGATGGCCGAGATGCGCAAACAGAGCGTGGCCAGAGGCAAGATCAAGCACGAGGAGGTGAAGGAGCTCTACCAAAGGTTACCCGCCGAAGCTGGTCTGTAAGACATTGTGGAGTATTGCTGTAGTAGAGCTGTTAAGCTTAGGAATGATTTGTGACTAACTCCCAACTCCCATGGCCTTGCTGGAAGGCATTCCCAAAGCCCTCTGCGAAGGGAGAGCTTCATGCATGCTTACATTTGTTTTCCCTTGCTTCTTTTCCTGCCTTAACCTATTTTTCTCCTTTCTTTGCTCATTCTCATGGCCTCTGGCATTGCTAATTCCCTCCTGCTCCTTCCCCATCGTCAGCCTCATGCTTTGTGACTCTTTTCTTCTGCCTGGTGAGCAGCTCAGCTCGTTAGGATCATCGAGGCGGAATAACTGCGCCTGCTCCCAAATTGCCAGCTCACAGCAGGTTTGGGAGCTGGTGAGCCCAATTCATCAGCAGGTAACAGGCTAAGAAAATGCCTGACCTCCAGCAGAAAATTACTGGATCCATCCCTGCCAGTGCTTCTCTGCTCCGTGTCTCAGTTTTGTAGGGAGACTCCTCCTTGTGTCTTGTTGCCTCAGCACACTGAGTTTTATTTCCCACCTTGTTTTTCTCTCCCATCTCCCACAAAACTTGCTCTATCCATCCAGCCCTGGGAGTTTGTATTCACTATGTGCCTCTCCTAAAAACTGCAGGATAATTACAATTGAAGACTTAAAAGTGGGTTTAATTGTATGGCCTGTAAGCGAATTTACTGTTCAGCTTTTATTATTGGATGCTCAGAGTCCACCATGAGATTGGAGTAGCCCAACAGCAAACTCCTGTTCCTGTAAACATCTGCTCTCCAGTTTGGGAATGCAGGTGCTTAACTCTGCAGCAGGAAGGTGTCACAGCTCCTCACGAGCCTGAGCAGCACTCAGATGTCACTGTGAGATCAGAGTTGTGCTGGAGGGATGAACCTGCCCTGAGTCACCCGTGAAAAGGAGCAGCAGCACAGTTGCTGTGTGGTTTTCCTCAGCAGGAACAGAAGAGTTTGCTCTCGGCAGTTCTGATGTGACAGAGGAATAAATCTCAAAATATATGATTTTTACAAGTGCAGGTGAAGCTCTTCTGCCCCAATTTAGAGATGACAGGACCTGAAACTTTGCCCTGAGGCACCCTCTGCCTGCTGCTGGCACATCATGGGCACAGCACAGCTAGAGGCAGCGTCATTCCAGCACTGCTCTGGGTCCTTTCTCTGTGGAGCTTGGGGCTCTGTCTGCAGCTGTGCAGACACGTTTTCTGCCAGCTTTGTGGAGCCTGCCCCAGAAAACCCTCCTTTCTGGGGGAGGCAGTTTCATCCCAGACTAGCAAACCAGTTCTGACAGCGATGCAATTCTCAGGAGGTCACGGCTGGGGAGGGCATTGCGTAAGATGAAAACACCATGGATTGAGGCTGTGGAGGAAAAGAGGCTTCTCAGAGCTCCAGTGCAAGCTGGAGACACAGTGTTTTCCTGTCTTCTGTATATTTTCCTCTTGCTTCTCTGTTGCTCCCTCCTAGGAAGCATAAAGGATTTGTGCTCAGTTATAAATGTCACCAAGAGGTTCATTTCCCCACGGTTTCAGAGCTGCCCTTGTGGCAGCACAGAATGGGTTTGAATTCTTCCTAATTTTGTCTTAATTTCCCAGTCATCCACTGAAGAGTTGTGTAGTGATACTGTGCCTCAATATTGAGATACACGGGTTTCACCCCAACCTGCTCATACAAGCACTGACCTGCTCCTGAACCTTGGCTTTGTATTTTTTTTTTCAGCAAACAAGAGCAAGCCTGCTGCACTGCTTCAGCAAAAAATCTAAGCAAGTTTCCATTTGCACTGTAAATTTTAGTATTTTCTCACCTAAAGTTGTAAGAGGCACTGAAAATTTGTGTGCTGAAAGGACACAGGGAACACTGATTTCATCTCTGCTGTTGTTGCCTTTAATTTTCAAATTACCCCAGTGAACTCCCTCTGTTGTAGAAAAAGCCTGTAATGTATGATCATTATTTAAATATTATATCAGTCCCTTGATGGATGATAGGAAAACCTTCCCCTTTCCTTGACTGCTCTCTAGTAATCCCCAAGAGGTTTGAAAGCACTCCCATTCCTCCTTGGAGCTGTTGCATATTGATTGCTGAATCCAAACTGATCTGCACATCTTAATCTCACGTAGCTCCTGTCTTCCAAATCTGTGACACTGAGATCAGAATGGGGTGGGAGTAGCTGGATCAGACCTTTGAAAACTTGTACCTCAGAGATTTAATCAACAGTGATTGCCTGTTAATTTTTAAGAGCAATTATAAAATACTACCTGGTGTTGGAGCTGACATGTATGGTCTTGTTTCTCTTTGTGGTTTCTCCCTTCCCAGGTTCTCCCTATGACTTCATCTCTCTGGAATGGCTGCAGAAGTGGCTGGATGAGTCCACTCCTCCCAAACCTATTGATAACACAGCCTGCCTGTGCTCCCATGGCAAACTCCATCCTGATAAAATTTCCCTGATGAAGAGGATATCGGAATACGTGGCCGACTTCTTCTACCGGCGATACGGAGGAGGGCCCCGGCTCAACGGTAACATCCTCTCCCAGTCACCTCCTGGCATGTGCTTTGCAGCCTTGTTCTGATCCCAGCCCTGTTTTGAGCTATCAGTTATCATCATAACTTTATTTCAGTGCAAGGCTTCAGTGCTGCCTTATTTCCAGGGGATTTTTTTAATACCACTTAATTCTCTTACCATTTCCCAAACCCATTTAGGGTGATCGCAGGATCTGCTTTGGCCCTGGGCTCTGCTCAGGGGAGGGCTGTTCCTGGCAGAATTGCTATGGAGGAATGGGGCACTTGGCTTAGAGAAAATAATACTTGGAAGGTTTGAAGGCGATTCTAGAAAATAAAACTTGCACATGCAACACTCCAAACTCTTGACAATTATTTTCTGTGCCTGCAGCACCCACAGCTCCTGTGTGGGCTGGGTTTCATGGAGTATTCAGGCCAGAAATATCCCTTCCTGTCTGTCGCCTCATCCAAGGAGGCACTTACCTGTTAGCCTGCTCCTGTTGAAGCATCTACCACACATTCTGCTTTTCAGGGTCAGCCCAGCCCCTCCAGACTTTGGACATCCCTTCATCAAGCCCCAGATTTCGTTCCTTTTAGGAAGTTGCTCAGTAACTCCCACTGAGACCAAATTAGCTCAGCTCCTACTGGGAGCTTGTAGGGAAGAAACTGCTTGTGACGCAGGCAGCCTTTGTGGGGAAAAACAGGGCAAGGTTTATTAGTCAAGTGGAAGATTGTCTCAAGGGTTGTGGGTTGAGTATGGCTGGCAGGGAGGGAGGGATGGGTAAAAGGATGGATGGACACTCTGCTTCCCTTCTCCTCTTGCTCCAGGATGCAGATCTAAATACACACCCAGCTAGAGGATTTCCACTCCCTTGGTCCAGAGCAGCCTTGCAAGAGGGTGGATTTTCTGGGTTGGACTGGCAAAGTGCCACAATACAGGTGTTTGTTTTCCTGGCATTTCCTGCCTGCTGTGGCTGGGTGCTGGGCTGCCCTGGTTCACTGTGACTGCAGGCTGTGGGTACCAGGAGCTGTGAGAGCAGACCTGTGAAGCAGTGGAACACATCACAACTCATTTGAAGTATTTTATGGTTCTTTAAGCTTCAAACATGGCCTGATGTGACTGTAACCCCCAGGATTTCCTCAATTACACATGAAATCACCCATCCTGAGGCAGGATACTTGGTACACACCTATCTGAGGGCCTTCAAACCAGCAGGAAACTAGCTGTGCAATAAATAAAGGATTATAATAGTGTAAAAACCTGTGTTTCTTTCCCCCCACCCCAGTGAAAGCACTTTGCAAGGACTGTGTGGTGGAAAGGTGTCGAATCCTGCGGCTGAAGAACCAGCTGAACGAGGACTACAAAACCGTGACCAACCTGCTGAAAATGACAGTCAAGGGGTATGGAAGTCCCAAATTCTGTCAAAAGATGCTTTTTAGAATTGCTTAAACAGCTTTTTCCTAAAGATTTACCTGCTTAGGCTCTGAAGAAGGGAGCTGTGATTTTGGGGTACCAGTGGTGTTGTCTCCCTGCAGGAACGATGGGTTTTGGGTTGGAAAAGCATCCTTGAGGAGCTGGCGTCAGCTGGCTCTGGAGCAATTAAACGAGCAAGATGAAGATGCAGAGCACAGTAATGGAAAAATGAATGGAAATGCACAAAACAAAGGTATTTACTCCTGATTTCCTCCTAATTTCTGCTGCTATAGAGACCCACCAGCTCTGCCTGATCCTTCCTAACAAAAAATACGTCAGGGGTTTCTGTAGCTGTTTTGTTCCCCTTGTATGAGTAGGGAGGAAAGGATAATAAATCGAATTAAAAAAAGGCCTTCATTTAAAGAGCTTTTTCTTTGCTAAGCTCGAAAACTGCGGGGTGATCTTCATACAGGAGGGAGATGAGGTGATAAGTGGTTTTACAAAGCTATGGGAAATTACCACCCCAGACACATGATCTTTTTATCCACTTTTCTCTGAATGAGAGAGCACAGGGAGGGAAGAAACGTGAAAATTACCTTGGGGAAGGGATGATGATGATGATGTTTATTGTGAAGGTTGAGGGATAAAACAGCACTGGGAAAACACAGCTTAGGAACAGAATTCATGAATTGCACTCCATTCTGTGCCCATATCATGAGAATGGATGGAGGTTTTATTTATCTTCTGCTTTTTAAATGTTTGAAAATGGTATTTTCTTGAGCTTCTTTGAACTGGGTAAGAAGCTTGTTGGAATGGAAATGGGAATGATGGCTCAGGGCATTGATCTTGGGCTGGAGGGCACCTCAGCCCCCCTGTTAAGGAGGAGTACTCATGGAGAAAAGAGTATTTCTGAGTTACCACTCCTCATTCCTCGGGCGTGACTTTGGTTCTCAACAGGTTGCAGCTCCCAGTAGTGCCTCTGAATTACTCACAAGACAAGTTGCTCGTTAGGCAGCTCGTTAGAGGCTCTTGCTGACACATCATTGTCTTGATGATGCTCCATTCAGTGGCCAAGCTTGACTCTAACTAATTTAGAGATTGATGTAGGGCTTGTCAGCCCCCTGGCAGGCTCCCCCTCAGTTTATCAGGCAGCATCTGGTTTAGATTAGGAATTTTGCCAGGAATTCTGCTCCTTTTGCTTTTACCTAGCCTTGTGTTTAGGTTAAACTCGGGGATGTCTACGAGCAGGGAACCCCTGCGGTGTTCCAGCCCTAACAAATGCATCCTTTGTAATCTCACAAAAGCCTGGCTTGTGCTCCATGCACTTCAAAGCCCTCCTACGTGACCTGGGGGCTGTAATCCCGCCTGCCCAGAGGCCAAAACATCGGAGAATAACGAATTTCCTTCCAAATTTTCCCTTGGGTGAGGGGGTTTGCTGTAATTTAAAAGGCGACCGTGCTCCTTTCCCTGTAAGATTTTTTTTCCTTGGGAGAGGAACTCTGTGCAATCCTCTTGTATTATTTTTTTTTCTTAATTAGATGAATCAAATGAAGAGAAGAGGGAGGAGGAAGAGGAGTTAAATTTTAATGAAGACATCGTTTGCCCACATGGTGAGTCTCTCCGGGGGATGGAGCTGAATATCTCAGTTGTTGCCCACTGCTGCACACATTAACCTTGTAGCCTTTGCTCCAACTGTAGCCAGCTCGAGGAGTCACTGCTGAAGTGTGCTTAATTCTAATTTTCTTGGTGTTTCTTGCACTCAAAAGTTTTCCTTGCAGGCAGACTCTGTAAGGACTCGGCCAAGCAGAGCTGTCAGATGCTGAGCTTCCCATCCTTGCATGGGCAGCACCAAAGCTCTGCAGCCATTTGGAAGCTCTAAAAGCAGTAAGAGAGGAAGAGGTGATGTAAATCAGTCCAGGTGGGAGCTGGGAGTATCTGTTTAAAATCATGGTTTGCATTAAAACAGGAGCACTCGTCCAGCACCTGGGCCAGGACCACTCCTGGATATCCATTTCCCAACCTGCTGTGCTTTGGTGTCTGTTTACGTAAGGTTTTGACCTTGTGTCAGTTGTTTTGAAAGTGATGCCTCATTAGCTGCCTCCTTGGCTACCCTGTTTTAATCTCACTTTATAAAGCTTGTGTTCCCAGCCATAAAACCCAGTTTTACTTAAGCATCAGTTTGTGGGGAGGTTCCATCTTACCTCAAACAGAAGGAAAAATGACATAAATTAGCCACACATTTTCTGTCATCAGGGCTAGTCAAGAACCTGGAGTAAGACTTGAGAAATCTCATTTTCAAGCAGAGTGTTTAAGCACTTTGTCACGATTTTAGCTGTTACTCAGTGCCTTGAAACAGCTGCATTTCCCATTGCCTCGAGGCTGCTGCTGTTCAATAAAAGCATGGAGCGTGGGGATGGAACATTTAGGGAGCCAGACACGATAAAAAATAGGCCAATAGGCCTTTGGAAAATGTATGGTGTTAAATTGCTGGTTGATCTGTGGCTTGGGGTCATAGCAGAATAAATAATACTAAATAAGGGGGCTGCTGGCAGGGAAGGTTTTGTTGTTTTGAGTTAACCTCTGATTACTCATGGGAAACAAGCTTTCCACCTTGAAAAACTCCCTCTGGAGTGGATCAGCAAATCTGTAGTCTTGTTCCTACGGCCTTAATTTTGTGCTGGAGGAGGTTCCTGCCTCCATGGTAGGCTCTGGAAAAGGCAGTGCTGGATCTGGGAGGGCTGGCTGGCCTCCAGGAATGCCACCCGGGCGTTCCCTCCACAGCTCCCTTTGCATCCCTGCTGCAATTCCTCATTCTCCAGTAGCTGCCTGAATTCCCAGGGAGTTTTTTCCAGATACCAAGTTAAGCCTCCTTTGATGTCCGTGCCCAAAACATGTCCCTGGATGGTGGGAGTGGGAAGCAGGGTCAGCAGTGGTTGGGTTCATCTTCCAGATGGCAAAACACTTGTACCCTGCACACCCAGAGCTGATTTTTCCACCTCTTTCACTCACTGTATTAATCTGTTTTCATTAATCATGTGGTGCCAAGGCACTTATTTGTACAAGCTCCTTTTTTTGCCCATCCTTGCTGGCTCTGGGCAGCGTCCTGGGCCAGCCTCCGGAGCCATTTGGCCGTGTTGGATGAAGCTCAAGTGGCCAAGTGCTGCACCGAGGCCTGACCTTTGTTTATTAGAGGAAAAGCAGGAGGGAAGCATTGCTATTTTTTCCTCTTCAGGGCTGGCCAAATTCCAGGCTCAGCTGGAGGGAGTCTGTGGGCCTGAGGAGCTGCTTGTCATGTTAAAGAGCTGCTGGAGGGTGGGGAGGAAGGAGTTTCTCTGCCTCTCCTCTCCTTTCTCTGCAGCTCTCCAGGCTATAGAAAAGCAGATAATAAGGAATTGTACCCTTTGGACACCACAGTTGCTGTTTTCCTTGCCTCTTGCTGGTGCAGTCCCACTGAGGCACAGATACTCCCAAATCCGGTTCACATCCCGGTGTCGCAACGGCTGCTCCCCGTGTTCCTCCCTGCACAGGCACTTCCCAGCTGCTGTCTCTGAGGGAGATGTGGTTGTGTTTTCCCCTTGGCCATCAGCAGCCCTGTGCGTGGGCAGCTGGTCAGATCCCAGAGCTTTCTCCCATTTTTCCAAGCCTTGTTTATCCGGCCAGCACGTGTCATCCTTGTGCACGTGGTGTCCCAGTGCCTGTGTGCCTCCTGCTTCCACCCCCGAGACAACAGGCACAAATGGCTCCTGGAAATCCTTGTTGGGGGTCTTGGAGCTGCCTGAGCATCAGGGTAGATAATCCTGATATCAGGATAAATAATCCTGATGGATAGATAAAGTGTTCTAGGGGGTAGCTGGTAAATTTTGCTTCACATCCAGTTATTCCTCAGAGCAGATTTAGGGTGCAGAGTCTGCCCTTTCCACGTTTTCAGGTGCTTGGTTAGGGCATGTGAAACTGTATTGAGATTCTGCAGTAGGAGTTTGGGGTTTTCAAGGATGTGGAAGGCACCTGGTTCCATGGGACACAGGGTTGTTATCCTGGAGCTCAGCAAATGGAGTCACCATGGGGAGTAGCTGTGGATAGTCGGGATCACAAAACAGGATCACAAAAAGTGCCCTCCGGCTTTTCCCCACATCCCTTCTTGTGTTTGATCAGCTGCTTAGGCCATGGTCTTGGAAATATAAAGAGCAATTTTCATAAATTAAATAAATATTAATATTATTATTCTCTGTCTAAAGGAAGCAAGGAAGGAGTTGAAGGTGACTTTACTGGTTTTTGCTGACGTGGTGTTGGCTGATGAATGTGTGGATTTCTTCCCCACGCTTGTTCCTTGTAATCTCTTCAATCAAGGGCTGCAAAACATTCTCTGAGCATGTTGTGATCAAAGCCTTTCCTTGATTCTCTCCCTGCAGGTGACCTGTGCATCTCTGAAAATGAGCGGAGGGTGGTTTCCAAGGAAGCCTGGGAGAAACTCAAACAATATTTTCCAAAAGCCCCTGAATTCCCAAATTACAAAGAGTGCTGTTCCCAGTGCAAGGTATTTGCCAAATACTCCCCTTTTGTTGACTGTAAATACTGGTTGCATTTCTGGTTTTCCTTTTTGAAACAACCCTGTGCAATGGAGGAGAGTAAAGTCACCTTTAGTGGCAGCTGGGATTTAATTAACTGTTTCCTGCAGATTTTGGAGCGTGAAGGGGAGGAAAATGAAGCTCTGCATAAGATGATGGCCAGCGAGCAGAAGACTTCTCTCCAGAACCTGTTCCATGATAAATGCAGGCCTTGCCTGGGCAGCTGGCCTCAGGTAGGGAAGGAGGGGGATCAGGGAATGCAGCCAGGCTTGGGAGAGGTTTTTGTTGGCTTTAATCACTCTCCTGCCTGAAGAAGCTGTGGCTGCCCCATATCTGGAAGTGCCCAAGGCCAGCTTGGATGGGCTTGGAGCACCTGGGATAGTGGAAGATGTCCCTGCTCAGGGAGCTTCCCAAAATGCTGAAGCCCTCCTAAGAGCAGTGGTGGCTGTGCAAACTCCCTCCTGGCAGCATCTCCAGGAATTCTTGGGGGTTTGAGGTGCCCAGAAGGAGCTGTTGGCTCCAGTCCTTGGCTCCTGGGAGTCTCGTGGTGCTGATTAATGGCTGGCTCTACAATCCTGCCAAGGTGCATTGGCAGGTGTCTGCCTCCATCCCCCGCTGTTCCAGCTGGGAATAAAAACTGAGGCAGCACGGATCCTTGGCTCAGAACCAAGGAGACCCAAAATGGTTTAAAAGGAGTTTTCCTTTCATGCTGAGCAGGAGAGCTCTAAGTCCTGCCAGTGATGGTTAAGGTTGTATCTGGTTGGATTTGCTTTTGGAGCTGGAGAAAAGTTGAAACTCATCACTGTGGGGCAGACATTGAAGGGTCTCCACCAGCAGCATTACATCCTTCTTTCCCTTTTTATCCTCCTTTCCCTTTTAATTTCCCAAGGGAGCCTCGTAGAAGAGAGCTGAGGATATTCCCCTCAAGCCTTTGGCGTTTTCCTGATCCAAAGAAGTTGAGGTTTGGGGAGGAAAAGAAGCAGAAATCGAGAGATGAAGGGAAATTAAGAACTGTATATATATATGTATATATGTTTATGTGTATATATATTCCTCAGGTGTGCCGAGTACAGAAAGATGGAGCAAGCCCTTAATTCTGTCTTTGGGAAAGGAGTGAGGATAAAGGAGAGCATGGAAGTAATTTTATCACCCAGTTCTTGGGGGCTAAAATTACTACCATGGTTTCTTGTCCAGGAGCAAACAATTTAAAGGAAGACTGGGATAAAAATCCCACAGGTTATCCCAAAAATGCTGCCTCATTTGGTGCACAGCTGTGGTTTTGTATCCCTGCTGCTGCCAAAAGGAAAAACTTGTGGATTTTGATGTTGGGAGCAATTGAGAGATGTTGGGGTGGTCTCACCCCACGCCTGTGGGAGGGAGGGATTCACCAGCTTTGAACGCTGAGTACCCAGCAAGAGAAACAGCGCTGGGGAGTCCTGGCTGCTCCGGGGAAATGCCCTCTCCCGCTGGGAATTAAAAGTAATTGGATCAAAAGCTCAAGTAACTTTGTAATAAACACAAGATTAGCAATGGCAGTGCTTAGTACCTGATCCCAAATTATTTTGCTTGGCTTTCACAGCCCACTTGGATGGAGTTGTCATGGTAAAGCAGCACCGAGGTCTCGAAGGCAGAGAGTGCTGTCGAAAAACCGAACAGTCATTGTTGGGTTCATTAAAAAGATCCTTTTCCCTCCTCTTTTCCCCAGGAGACGGATGAGCTGTATATTGTTTCGCAGTTCTTTGTAGAAGAATGGAGGAAATTTGTCAGGTAACTTGGCTGGAGGGTTTTGGTGCTTTTTATCTCTTATTTTGGGGGCTGTAGATAGTATTTTGCTTCTGACTCCCAGCACAGCAATCTCATGGAAACAATGAAGCTGATTTTTGCAGGACTTGTATAAACTGTAATACAGTGTAAGACACTGAATTTCCTTGTTTGCTGTGTGTTAACCAGATGGTCAGATTAGCTGGTAACCTGATTAGTTTTTTCATCTGTCTGGAGCTGTATCCCAGAGGTCACCGCTCGGGCTGGAGATGGAAATCTCTGCTGGTCAGAGTCATTCTGCACCGCAGAGGAATGCAGATCTGATTTCCTCATCACTAGTAGTTCCTATTCCTTGTTGGAATGCCTTGTGTAAATACTCACCTGTGATTTCTTCCTGGCTTCCTGAAGAATTGTGGGGGTTTTGGTGGGATAACCTGGTCCAGCTTTCCAAACCTCTTCCCTTTTGCAGGAGGCCGACGCGCTGCAGCCCCGTGTCCTCCATAGCAAACAGCGTCCTGCTCTGTCCCCACGGGGGCCTCATGTTCACCTTTGCTTCCATGACCAAAGAAGACTCCAAACAGTGAGTTCCTTCCCTTCACACACTTTCCTTTTGCCAGGAGCCTCGGGAGAATATTCCCAAAGGAATACTCCTGCTGCTGGGCAAGATGAGGAGTAATCCTTTCCCTCAAAATTAACACCAAGGCTTTCTCAGAGCCACCTCAGCCTTCCTGCAAGGCAACACTTAAACTGTCCAAGGATGCTGGGTTAGGAAAATAGAGCTTCCTTCAGCTTGGTTTGTTCCTGACAATAACCACTCTGGATTTGGCCAGGATGCAGAAACATTCTGCTTCCTTACAGTTTGCTTTCCGTGAGCATTCCCCCCCTGGAGTGCTGGCTGCAGGGCTGGACTTCATGCTCCATAGCCTTGCTTCTGCAGTGATGCAGCACTAAAAGTAGGAAATCTTCCACTCCTTTCCTCCTCCATCCCTCCCTCTGGCACGACAAGAGCACAGCAGTGTCACTAATCACAGGCTGCTGTTATCTGGGTGTACAGGCCCTCCTGCCTAGCTGGCTTTTGGACGGATTTTGCAGTTTTTCTTTCACTGGCACACCAACAAACCAAAGAGGGAGGGATTTTTTGAGAGTTTAGGGCTTGGCTTTTCCAATGTCATAAAGCACCTGCCTGTTCCTTTGCACAGTATAGCTCTGATATGGCCCAGCGAGTGGGAGAGGATCCAAAAACTCTTTGTGGTGGATCACGTCATCAAAATCACCCGGACACAGGCAGCCGGGGCCGGCCCCGAGGGCGCCCGCTACGCCTCCGAGCCCCGTGAGTGACTCTGCTCCTGGGAAGGGCTGGAAACTTCAGCCTGAGGGGGTCACTGGGCAGCACAGAGCTTGGCAGGTTCCCCCCTGCAATGCCATGTCCAGCTCTGGAGTCTCCAGCACAGGAAGGATGTGGAGCCACTGGAGCAAGTCCAGAGGAGCCCACGGAGGTGCTCCAGGAGCTCCAGAGCCCCTCTGCTCTGGAGCTGGGGGTGCTCACCTGGAGAAGGCTCCACAGCCCCTTCCAAGGCATAAAGGCGCTCCAAGAGAGCTGCAGAGGGACGTGGGACAAGGGCCTGGAGGGAGAGGACACAGGGAATGGCTTCCCACTGCCAGAGGGCAGGGTTAGATGGGATATTGCAGAGAAATTCTTGACTGTGAAGGTGGGGAGGCCCCGCACAGGTTGCCCAGAGAAGCTGTGGCTGCCTCATCCCTGGAAGTGTCCAAGTCCTGGACCAGTCTGGGATAGTGGAAGGTGTCCCTGCCCCTGGCAGGGAGTGGATGAGATCCTAAAGGTCTCTTCCAGCCCAAACCACTCTGGGATTTAATGTGTTTCACTCTCTGTTAGCAGTGAGGGACCCTGCACTGGGGCCTCTGAGGAGCTGGAGCAATGAAATGTTTTTTTCCCTTGGTGTTTGCCCAGAGCTGTGCCCCGAATGCCGGGAAGGGCTCCTGTGCCAGCAGCAGCGGGACCTGCGCGAGTACACACAGGCCACCATCTACATCCACAAAGTGGTGGACAACAAGAAGGTAGGGACTCTCCCCATCCCTGTCAGCCAGGCTCCAGGTGTGCCCTGAGGGGGCTGCCACAGCTCCCATGTCCCCAGGACTGGTGGGGATCCTGCTGGTGGTGAGGGCAGCAATCCCCAGCTCTGCAGCTCCAGGCAGCTTTGGCAAAACCAGCAAACTGGGACATTCTGAGTCTGAAAATTTCATCTCTTTGAAGCTTCCTTTTGACAGATCAAATCCTTGGTGTTTTCAGGGATGCTCCCAGCTGTTTTCTCTGTCTTAGCTGTGTTCCCAGGCTCCACCTGCTCTACCCCCACTCCAATATTTGTCATTTCCTTTCTTCTTGCTCGGGTGGCATTTTTATTCCTGGATAGAAACGAGCTCTTCCCCTCAGTGCTGGTGAGACAATGAACTTGGAGATGGTTCACAGGATCCCCTGAAGCTGTGAATTTTGTTTTTACTGGTCTTAAGTGTCGGGATCAGCTCTAGAACTGGTTTTCCAAGTCCCCCCTCCTTAGGGCTCTTAGGAAGGGAGCCAAGGGTGGCAAGCTCAGATGAAGACAATCTCTGCACCTTTGGAGTGTGGGATGGGGTTTTTTGCCTTTCCTTGATTTCCACCTCTCTGCCAATCCCGGGGAGGCGCTGGAGCCTGGGGAACTGCAGGGAGCTGGAGGCTGGATGTGTTCCTGCCTTGGATGTGAGATGTGGATCACGCAGCACCGTCTGGAGCCCTCAGCCACGGGCTTTCAGCCTGAATCCCTCTTGGCTCTGGTGCACAAGAGGGTTGGGTGTTGTATTTTTCTGGCACTGGACAGGACTGTGCTCACACGTGGGGCTGGCAGAAAAACAGGGAGCTATTCTTTATGGAGCAGCTGGAGCTGGAGAGAAGGGGGTGAGAACGTGCCCACGAGATCTCCCAGTAACAGGGCAGCCTTGGCAGGATGGGAAGCAGCAGGAATGCTGGCCAGGATCACTGTCAGCACTGTGATCCTTTTGGCTTTGCAAAATCAGGGAGTGTTTCCCAGCCCCTCACCCCTTTTCCTCCTTCCTCTGCACCACCTGGTTCTTCCTTGGGGTGAATGATGCTGCAGAGGGAAGCCTCATCCAGATAAAATCCTCGTAGGGTGGCAGTGCTGGAATTCAGAGGGCTATGGGGAATGTTTGGGAGCTGGAATTGCATTGTTAATTGCAAATACATTGATGGAGAAGAGAGCTCTCGGCATCCACATCTCCTGGGCTCCTGCAAAGCCCAGTTCCAGTCACAGCATAGCTGGGAAACAGGCAAATCTGTGCCTGGAGTGACTTTCACTGGCCTGAACAACCTTTTTATTTTTGTATTTGTGTAACTTATTTATGTTTAATTTGCTTACAACCTCCAGCCCCATAAGCAATGGTGCTGCGTGTCCCTGCCAGGCTGCTGCAGGGGCGGATAAATGTCTTAATTCACAGAAAATACTTTCTCCATGTTGAGGCTTTTGTAATACACTTGGATCAGCCAGCTGATGGGAAAGGAATCAACTGGGGGCTCAGGAGACTTTCCTTTGCCTGGAAAGGAGGCCAGGAAGCACCTGCAATTCCACAGAGGGGGATTCCTGAGCTGAATCCCACTGAGGTTCCACACAGCTGGGGAGGGTGGAGGAGCCTTGGCAGAGCTGATGGAGCAGCTCCCAGGGTTGTTCCTGGGCTCTCTGCATGGAGGTGGCACCCAGAGGTCTCCAGGAGCTGTTTGCCATGGTGGGACAGGCCATGTGGATGCTGTTGGTTATGGAGAATGATTTTTATGACTCCAGGTAATGAAGGATGCGGCTCCAGAGCTGAACGTGAGCAGCTCGGAAGCTGAAGAGGAAAGGGAGGAAAACAAGCCAGAGGGGGAGCAAGATCCTGATTTTAACCAGGTAGAGATGAAAAATCCTGTCAGGTTCCTTGATTTTTGTATCATCCTCTTGAGTCAGCATGATGGGATCACCACCCTCCTCCTCTGCATCTCACTGGCAGCGGAAAAGTGTCGTAAATTGCCATTTGAATGGTCAAACCACACCAGTGCTGGGTTTGGAGAGATTAAATATGGGTAGGGATTCATGTGCTTGTGGATATCTGCCCCACACTGGCATTAAGACTAGGAACTGAGGTTTGAAGGCAAAGCCTTTGGTCATCTCCACACTTGCATGCTTCAATTGGCTTTCCAAGGGGTTTTCCATCGCTTCCTGCCTTCCCTCGCCTGACCAACTGGCCCAAAACACTCTCTGGGATCTGGGAAGGTTGTGTTTATCCCCAAACAACTCTACCTCCTTGTTTTTTGCCTCATCTCCAGGCCAACGGTGGCACGAAACGCCAGAAGCTGTCCCACCAGAGCTACATCACTTACCAAAAACAGGGAATCAGGAGGAGCACGCGGCACCGGAAGGTCCGGGGGGAGAAAGCTCTGCTTGTGTCAGCCAACCAAACCCTGAAAGAGCTGAAAATCCAGGTGAGGCCGGCTCTCCTGCCAGGAAGGAGGGAGAAAACACACAGTGAGGAGCGTGGGGGCGCAGGGGAAGGGTCTGACTGCCCCAGGAGCTGGGGATGGGTGCCGGGGCGGGAGGTGCTGCAGCTGCAGGGACGAGGTGTCCGTGTGTCCCCAGATCATGCACGCCTTCTCCGTGGCCCCCTTCGACCAGAACCTGTCCCTGGAGGGGAAGATCCTGAGCGATGACACGGCCACACTGGGCAGCCTGGGAGTCATCCCCGAGTCCGTCATCCTGCTCAAGGTGCCGGCGGGAGGGAGTCGGGAATGCCGCGGGGTGGGATCAGAGCAGCCAGTGGGGAAATGGGGAGCTCCTTGGAGGAGAATCCTTAATGTTTTTTGTCTTAGGGGAGAAGAATCCTTATTGTTTTTTGTCTTAGGGGAGGAGAATCCTTATTGTTTTTTGTTTTGGAGGAGAAAAATCCTTATTTTGTTTCAGAAGAGGAATATTCATGGGTGTTTGAGGGGTTTTTTGTTTTGGTTCTTTTTTTTTTCTGGAGGAGAAAAATCCTTTTTCTTTTTTGTTTTGGAAGAGGAATATCCTTTTGTTTTGTTTTAGAGGAGGAAAAGCCCTAATTTTTTTTTTTTGTGTTAGGGGAGGAAAATCCTCATTATTTTTGTTTTGGAGGAGGAGGATCCTTAATTTTATTTGATTTGGAGGAGGTAAATCCTTTTTATCTTTGTTTTGGAGGAGAAAACCCTCTTTTTTTTTATTTTTTTATTTTTTATTTCCAAGAGTGCTTTGTAGCTGATCTAGCTGCTGAGCTCTGTGGGTAGCAGCCCAAAACACGACTGAATTATGGAGTGAGTCCTTCTGTGGAGTTCCCAGTGTTGTTTGGGCAGGAGAGCTGCTCCTGCTCTGAGCAGAGCCATGATCCAGCCCCTGGTTAATTCCCTGCTCCCTTTGCAGGCTGACGAGCCCATCGCTGATTACGCAGCCATGGATGATGTTATGCAAGGTGAGAGGGGTGGGGAAGGGCTGGGCTCAGCTTCCTGGCCAAGGATTTGGGTTGGAAAGGTGGGAAATGGGGATTGTGACCCTCCTTGTCACTGTGCAATCCTCAGAGCCATTTCTAATGCCTTCCTTCTCTTTCCATCCCAGTTTGTATGCCTGAAGAGGGATTTAAAGGTGAGTCCAGGCGTTTTTCCCCCTTTATATCCCCTCACATGAATCCCACCCCCATCCCATTTCCCTCCTCATCTGCTGCTGGTCTCTTTCCTTCCCAGGGACTGGTTTACTTGGCCACTGATGCTTTTCCAAGAGGAGCGACCAGAAGGGAAGAGAATTTGTCACATGATAGGGCATTAAAAGAATAAAAACAGGTGGATACAGTACTTTTTGACTCTTCCAGAAGGCAAAAATCCATCGTGAGACGTTTGCTCCCCGAAAAAAAAAAAAACAAAACAAATGCCTTATGTCAAAGCAGATTGCACTGAAGGACATCCTGCTTCAGGACAACGTTCCCGGGTTTATTTAATCCAGAACAGGAAGGTTGGGAAGTTGAGCAGCAGTTGGTGTGTGTGGGACGAGGGGTAGCCCTGTGGTCCCCCAGCCCGGCCACACAGGGTGGGGATCCAGTAGATCCAGAGCATCCTGATCGTTCTGCTGTAACTCTTTAGGATAATCCTGTCTTTGATCCACTCTTATGCTTTCAGTCCAGCATGGAAGTACAGGAATTGTGACTTTGGGAGGAGTGTCTAGCGCTTGCAGACAACAAAACTTCATTAACTTCACCCAAAATGGAAGCTGGGCTCTGCCTCCCAAACCCTCCCAGGGCTGGGAGCCGCCCCCCTCCGCATCCTTCCGCTGTCCCTTCACACCTTGGACAATCCAGTAACACCTGGGCTCCAGGAACTGGGGGGTTTTTTAGAAATTTGGGATATTTTAATGACTCTGGAGAACATTTTCCTCCAGTCTGGCGCTGCTGGGAGCGTTCCTGGCTCAGGGCAGTCGGAGCTGGCGGGGGGGTGCAGGTGGGTGCCATGTTTCCCATGGGAAGAGGTTTTCTTACTCCTCTCTCTTCATTTTTCAGCAATGCACTAATTTTTTTTTTTTTCTTTTTTTTAACATCTCCCAGAAAACTTTTCTCCCCAGTAATTTTTAGCAGGAAATAGTATCCCACTTCCAGACTGATCCACACTGGGCACTGCCAAGGGCTCTCTTTATTAGAGATCCTCTTCCCTTCCAACCTTTTCCTTTGTTTCCATGGAAAAATACAATGCAGAGATCACACCAGTTTTATTTTTTCAATGTTTGCAGGAATTTGGGCTGCAAGAAGAGGATGTTGGCCACAAATTCCATCCCCAAAACCCCACTTGTTTTGATTTCCAGTGTTTTATTTCCAATGTTTTATGCAAAGAATTCCAGCTGCTTTTTGCCCAGCGCCTTCCTCCCTTGTCCCTGTTGGGTTTGGGGGTTAAGCAGCAGCATTTGAGGAGCTCTAAATTCCCTAAAAAGTGATATTTTGAGGCAGTTTGGACCCGTGGATTCTTTCCCAAGGTATAGACATGGCAAATTCCATGCCAAAGCCACAGGAGGCTTTTCTTCCCAACCTGAAGCACTCGCTTGTGTACATAATTCCTTGGAAATTCCATCTTTTCAAGTTGCTGTTAATTTTTTTAATGTTATATATAAAAAAAAAGTCTCTTCCTTGAGCTTACACTGTTGGAAGGAATCCCGTGGGGCGTTCGGGGCTGTGGCGGTTCCGGCAGCGCCGGATCCTCTGGAGGACACAGGTACGAGGTGTGAGCCGAGGCCCCGTTCCTGTTTTGTCTGTTCTTTGCAAATATTATCGGATTAAAGTTGTCATTTGAGCTGTGGCAGCCTCGTTACAGTGCAGACACGTGGGCCAAGGGTGTTGGAGCAAGGTGGAGGTGATTATCCCATAAATCCCACTTGGAGTTGTCCCAAAAAGGAACGTGGGCACTGCTGGGTGGGGTGGGAGCAAGAGGGACCCTGCTGGAGGGGATAGATTTTATGGAGCTTGGGCACAGCAATTGATGGCCCTGGCCCTGTCACATCCACCCCTGTCCCCTCCTGGTGTGTCCCCGGGGGGGTCCCTGCCCCTCCTTGGGACCCTCCGAGCCAGGGTGTCCCCCCCGAGCCCCTGGGGGAGGAAAAATGGGTGCTGGAGGTGGGGGAAGGAGAGAAACCTTGGGGGGATGGGGGGGCCTGGGTACTGGGGATGGGCATTAAGATGGGAATGGGGTGGGTGCTGGGGGGGCTGTAGGCGTGGGGGGGTTTTGGGTGGGGGTCTCGGGTAGGGATGGGGGCTGCCCTGGGTGTGGGAGAGGAGGGGTTAAGGCTGGGGGGTACTCTGAGTACCAGGAATGGGGAATTATGGATGGGGATGTCCTTGGGTACCAGGGATGGAGATGGGGGTCCCTGAGTAGCGGGGATGGGGGGTACAGATGAGCGGGGTCTGCCGGGAGCCAGGGGTGGGAAGAGGGGAATGGGGGAGCGATGGGGTGGAACCCCGTGAGCCGAATTTGGGGGGAGGTGTGGGTGATGGGCAGAGCGGTACCCGGGTGCCAGCTGCGGGCAGGGGGATGGAGATGGGTCCCGGGGGGACAGGGAGACGTCTGGGGGGTCCCCTTCTCTGCGGGGCGCTGGGGAAGGAGGGGACACCCCGGCGGTCCCGGGGGTGACATCAGGGATGGAGAGGGGGATCCCCAATTCTGCATCTCGGTTCCCGGTGCCGTTTTCGCGGTGCCCGTGGCCCGTGGTCTGCTCCCGGTGCCCGCGGCCGTTCCCCGGTGCTGTGCCCGGTTCCCGTTACCGGTTCCCGGTCCCCGTTACCGGTTCCCGGTCCCACCGCCCCCGGAGGGGCCGCCCCGCCCCGCCGCACGTGACGCTGCGCGGTGGCAGCGAGCGCCGGGGCCCCGCTCGGCTCCGCTCGGTACCGGGACCGCCCGGCCCCGCCGCCCCCGGTAAGTGCCGCCTTGCGGGGACCGGGCACCGCCGTCCCCCCGGACACCCCCTCTGGGGATGTCCCCTCATCCCCGCCGCAGCACCGGGGGGCTCCGTCCGCCCGTGACCTTCACCGCTGCCGGTACCGGGGGAGGGGATGGGGGGGAAATACTCCGGGCCTGGGGGAAAAGACCCGGGCTGGGGGCGGGGGTGGGGCGAGGAGCCCCCCATTGGCCCCCCAACCGCTCCCCCCCAAATGTCTCCTCCATAATTACACCCTACTACTTGCCCCCCACCCAAACCCGCCCCCCCTCCAGGATACCCCAAAATTGCCCCCCTCTTCTGCCCCCCATCATCTCCTCCCCCTGTCCCAGTCCCCCCAGTCTGACTCCCGTGTCCCCCCAAACCAAATCTCCCCCTCCCCACCCCCCAGTCTGGCCCCCACATTTAGAGCATCACCCCCCGGTGCTCCCCCCGCCCTCCCGGGACAGACCCCACCGTGGATTTGGGGGGTGCGGGGAGCCATAGAGGAGCCCCCCAGGGTCACCCCCATCCCCGCGGGGTCACGCAGCGGCCCGGGGGCTGCACGGGGACGGGTGGCGATGTCGCATTGGCACGGGGACGGGTCACACCTGCACCGGGGCTGCCTTGGCACAGGGACGGTGACATTTGCACGAGGGTCCCTTTGGCACGTCATTGTGGTCGCACAGGGCCGGGTCACATTTGCACCAGGGCTGTGCTTGGTGGGGACAGTGCCATTTGCATGGGGACGGTGGCGTTTGCACGAGAACGGTCGCATTGCCACGGGGAGAGCGGCGTTTGCACGGGGCCGGTGACACTGGCACGGGAATGATCATATTGCACGGGGACAAACCCCGAGCGAGGGGTCGGTGGCATTGGCACCAAAATGACCGCGCTTGCACCGTGCCAATGACAGTTCTGCGAGGAGGGGTGGCACTGGCACGAGGTTGGTGGCACTGGCTGGGGGGCAGTGACACTGGCACGGGCATGATCACATCTTACGGGATGGGTGATACGGGCGTGGGGTCTGTGGCACTTTTGCGGGGTTGGTGACACTTCCGCGGGGTCGGTGGCACCTCGTGGGGTCAGTGGCACTTTTGTGAAGTCGGTGGCACCTCACGGGGTCGGTGGCATCTTGCAGGGTCAGTGGCACTTTGGCGGGCTCGGTGACACTTTGGCGGGCTCGGTGGGGGTCAGTGGCACTTCCCCGGGGTCGGTGACACTTCCCCGGGGTCGCTGACACCTCACGGGGTCCATGACACTTCCCCGGGGTCGGTGCCACTTCCCCGGGGCCGGTGCCACTTCCCCGGGGTCGGTGCCACTTCCCCGGGGTCGGTGCCACTTCCCCGGGGCCGGTGCCACTTTACGGGGCCGGTGCCACTTTACGGGGCCGGTGACACTTTACGGGGTCGGTGACACCTCAGGGGGTCGGTGACACCTCAGGGGGCCGGTGCCACTTTATGGGGCCGGTGCCACTTTATGGGGCCGGTGCCACTTCCCCGGTGCCGGTGCCACTTCCCCGGTGCCGGTGCCACTTTCCCGGTGCCGGTGCCACTTTCCCGGTGCCGGTGCCGCTCCCGCGGGGTCCCGGCGCTGTCCGTGGTGCTGCCCCGCGCCGCCGCCGCCGCCCGCCGGCAGAGGGCGCCCCTCGGGCGGGGGGTCCCGGGGGTCCCGCGCTGCCCCGGCCCCGCTCCCGCAGGCGGCACTCGCTCCTGCCATCGGCCGGGAGTCCCGGGGAGCGGCTGTGGGGGAGCTCTCCTCTCCCCAGGAAGCGCCATGGGCCCCCCTGGACGCCCTCACGCCACCTAGACGCGTCTCCGGCCAGCAGCACCTCCCAACCACGAGGTAAGCACCCGTGGGTGCCCCCCAGCCCAGAATGCCCACCCCAAGGTGGGGAGACAGGCACCCACAGCCCCTCTGTCCCCAGGGCAGCAGGATGGCCCAGCAGCGCCATGCCATCCCCCCACCGCTCAAGGTAGGCGTTGTTGGGATGAGGGGTGCCACCATGGGCAACACCCATCCCACCGCCCATGGTGGCCGTCACCACTCGGTTGTCTTGCAGACGGAGGAGGACTACATCCCCTACCCCAGCGTGCACGAGGTAGAGCGCCCCGCGCTCCCAAGGGGGCTGTGAGGGCCAGCGCCCGGCTGGGTGGGCGCAGGGTGGTGCCCCAAGCACCCACCACACCTGTGGGCGCAGGTGCTGGGCCGGGAGGGGCCGTTCCCCCTCATCCTCCTGCCGCAGTTTGGGGGTTACTGGATCGAGGGCACCAACCACCAGCTGAGCGGGGCCCCTGACTCGCCCCCCACCCCGGTACCCGGCACCCGGGCAAAGCTGGAGGGCAACCACACGGCCAAGATCTACCGCAAGCACTTCCTGGGCAAGGTGAGGCCCCGGGGTGCTGCAGGTGGGGGCGATGTCCCGTGGGTATGGCTGGGCAGGAGCATGGAGACCACATAAACCTGGGTGTTTGTGGACGTGGGTGTGGTGTCCACGGGGACGGGAGCCCCATGGGCCGTGGATGTGGGGCTGATGGATGTGGGGTGGGCATCCCTGGGCATGGCAACGGCGCCTGGGGTGGGTTCTCCATGGGAATGGAAGGACATGGAGACCTCACAAACACGGGTGCTTTGGTATGTGGCTGTGTGTGGACATGGGTGCTCCGTGGGGTGGGTGGTGAGGAGGTGGGTGTTGGGTCTCCATTGGGACATGGGGGCTCCATTGGTTTGTGTGTCCATAGGACGTGGATTCCCCAAGGGGTGTGAGGCTCACTGAGTGTAGGTGCCCCATAGGTGGTACCTGTGGGTGCTTGTGGACACGGGTGCTCCATCAGGATGGGTGCTCATGGGTGTAGATATCTCATGGACATGGGTGTCCCATGGGTGTGGGTGCTCATGGAAATGGGTGCTCCATGGATGTGGGTGCTCATGGACACGTGTATCCCATGGATATGGGTGCTCATGGACACTGGTGTCCCATGGGTGTGGGTGCTCATGGAAATGGGTGTCCCATGGGTGTGGGTGCTCATGGGCCTGGGTGTCCCACGGATGTGGGTGCTCATGGAAATGGGTGCCCCATGGATGTGGGTGCTCATGGACATGGGTGTCCCATGGGTGTGGGTGCTCATGGAAATGGGTGTCCCATGGATGTGGGTGCTCATGGAAATGGGTGCCCCACGGATGTGGGTGCTCATGGACATTGGTGTCCCATAGGTGTGGGTGCTCATAGACACATGTATCCCAGGGATGTGGGTGCTCATGGGCCTGGGTGTCCCATTGGTTTGGGTGCTCATGGGTATGGGCATCCCACGGATGTGGGTGCTCATGGACACGGGTGTCCCATGGGTGTGGGTGCTCATGGACACGGGTATTTCATGGATGTGGGTGCTCATGGACACAGGTATCCCATGGGTTTGGGTGCTCATGGGTACGGGCATCCCACGGATGTGGGTGCTCATGGACACGGGTGTCCCATGGGTGTGGGTGCTCATGGAAATGGGTGCTCCATGGATGTGGGTGCTCATGGACACGTGTATCCCATGGATGTGGGTGCTCATGGACACGGATATTCCATGGATGTGGGTGCTCATGGACATGGGTATCTCACGGATGTGGGTGCTCATGGACATGGGTATCTCACGGATGTGGGTGCTCATGGAAATGGGTGCCCCACGGATGTGGGTGCTCATGGACACGTGTATCCCACGGATGTGGGTGCTCATGGACACTGGTGTCCCACGCACGTGGGTGCTCATGGGCCTGGGTGTCCCATGGCACGAGTGCCCCCAGCAGGAGCGGCCATGGCTGCTCGGCTCCTTCCCACAGGAGCACTTCAACTACTACTCCCTGGACCCGGCGCTGGGACACCTTGTCTTCTCCCTCAAGTACGACGAGCAGGAGCACCTCCACCTGCTGCTGCGGTGAGCGGGCTGCGGGAGGCACCCATGGGAGCTGCCCGGGGCGGGGGCTCCCCTGACCCCCTCCTTGCCCCGCAGCACCCGTGCCCGCACCCTGCATGATGTGGTGCCCATCTCCTGCCTGGCCGAGTTCCCCAACGTGGTGCAGATGGCCAAGGTGGGTGCGGCCCCGGCTCCCAGCAGCACCCATGGGTGCCCCCCAGGCCCCCCATGGTAGCACCCCTCCTTCCCACAGCTGGTGTGTGAGGACGTCAACGTGGATCGCTTCTACCCCGTGCTCTATCCCAAGGTGAATGGGCTGCAGGGAGGGGTCACCTGGGCACCCGTGGGTGCCTCTCCCCAACTTCTGACCCCTCCCCACCCCGCAGGCATCCCGCCTCATCCTCGCCTTTGATGAGCACGTGCTCAGCAACCACTTCAAATTTGGGGTCATCTACCAAAAACTAGGGCAGGTATGGGGTGGGGTGGGTGGGGGTTAGGGTGAGGGGAGTGCTTGGGTGGGTGCTGGCACCCATCCCCACCCCGCTGCAGACCTCCGAGGAGGAGCTGTTCGGCACCACGGAGGAGAGCCCGGCCTTCGCCGAGTTCCTGGACGTGCTGGGTCAGCGGGTGCAGCTGCGGGACTTCAAGGGGTGCGTGAGGGATGCTGGGGGGGAAGGACCCGCGGGGCCAGGGTGCCTGTCTCACCCACCCACCCACCCACGCAGGTTCCGAGGGGGGCTGGATGTGACCCACGGACAGACAGGCAGCGAGTCGGTCTATTGCCACTTCCGTGACAAGGAGATCATGTTCCACGTCTCCACCAAACTGCCCTACACCGAGGGGGACGCCCAGCAGGTGGGCACCCATGGGGGCTGCCAGGAGGGGGACTGCGGGGGACACTTGGGTGCTTGAGAGCAGGGGGTGGGAGGTGCTCCTGGGGCACTTCTGTGGGGTGGAAGGGCAGTTGGGGATTTGGAGGTGTCCCATGGAAAGGAGGGACTCCTGGGACACCCATGGGGGGTGGTGGGAATCTGTGAGGCCCAGGAGATGACAGGGCACTCATGAGTGTGGGGAAACATCTTTGGGATGCAGAGGGCTGTAAAGGCACCCATGGGTGCTGGGTTGCATCTATGGAGCACAGGGGCTTTCATTCCTTTTGATGCCCCTGGTGTGACCACCCTTTGTCCCCCATGTCCTCCCACCCGTCCCCGCAGCTGCAGCGGAAGCGTCACATCGGCAACGACATCGTGGCCATCGTCTTCCAGGACGAGAACACGCCGTTCGTGCCCGACATGATCGCCTCCAACTTCCTCCACGCCTTCGTGGTGGTGCAGCTGGAGCAGGGGGGAGCCCAGGGCACCCTCTACAAGGTACCCTCCCGTGCCTCAGTGTCCCCGTGGGGTCCCGTGGGGTGCCCCGTCACCCACCCACCCGCCGCAGGTCTCCGTCACGGCCCGTGACGACGTGCCCTTCTTCGGCCCTCCGCTGCCCGACCCCGCCGTCTTCAGGAAGGTGAGCGCCCGTGGGTGCTGCCGGGGAGCCCCGAGGGACACCCACGCACCCACCCACGCACCCACCCACCCGCAGGGCCCCGAGTTCCAGGAGTTCCTGCTGACCAAGCTCATCAACGCCGAGTACGCCTGCTACCGCGCTGAGAAGTTCGCCAAGCTGGAGGTGCGGGCAGCGGGTGCTGGGGGGCACCCAGAGGTGCTGGGCGAGCCGTGGGGTGTGGATGTGGGTGCCGTGCCCACTGTGGGAACCGTAGGCACCGCGTGGGTGGGCAGAGCTGGGTCCCTATCCGGGCAGGTGGGTGGTGCCCGGGGTAGGGGGAATCGCGCGTGGGGTGGTCTCGCGTGGGGGGCAGCAGCGCGGTGGGGAGGGGGCTGCGAAGGGCGGCCCCGTGTGGGTGCAGCGCTGGGGGGTGGGTGTGGGTGTCTCGCGTGGGAGCGGCAGGGCAGGGTTGGGTGCTCGCGGTGGCCTCGCGTGGGTGGCAGCGATGGGTGCGGAGGGCTGTGGGCTGGCCCCGCGTGGGTGCGGCACGGTGCGGCTGTGGGTGCGGGCTGTGCGGGGCTGGCTGCGGAGGTGGGTGCGGGGCGGGTGCGGGCCGGGTGGTCTCGCGTGGGCGCAGCAGCGCAGGGCCGGTGCGCAGGAGCGGACGCGGGCGGCGCTGCTGGAGACGCTGCACGAGGAGCTGCAGGCGCGCAGCCAGGCCATGCTGGGGCTCGGCCCCGACGACGAGCGCCCCGACAACGGCGGCGCCGCCCCGGGTTTCTTCGAGTCCTTCAAGGTGGGGCGCGGTCCCGGTCCCGGTCCCGGTCCGCCCGGGAGCCCCGGGATGGCCACGCCCCCTCGGGATGGCCACGCCCCTTTGCTGTGGCCCCGCCCCCGGGCTCTGGCCCCGCCCCCTGCGCTCGTGAACGATCTTTAGGCCACACCCCCCACTGACCGGACCGCCCCGTGGCCGCAAGCCCCGCCCCTTTCACAACAAGCCCCGCCCCCGTGGTGACCACACCCCTCATCTGCATAAGCCCCGCCCAAGTCGCGGGTCGCACCCCGCATCTTAAGCCCCGCCCCTTGACACAAGCCCCTCCCATCTCGCATTTAGCTCCGCCCCTCCCCTGTGCCCGGTTCCCCCCCCCGGTGCCCGGTTCCCCCCCGGTACCCGGTTCCCCCCCACCCCGGTACCCGGTTCCCCCCCACCCCGGTACCCGGTTCCCTCCCCGGTACCCGGTTCCCCCTCCCCGGTACCCGGTTCCCCCTCCCCGGTACCCGGTTCCCCCCCCGGTACTCGGTTCTCCCCCGGTACTCGGTTCCCCCCCCCGGTGCCCGGTTCCCCCCACCCGGTACCCGGTTCCCCCCCCCAGTACCCGGTTCCCCCCCGATACTTGCTTCCACCTCCGGTGCCCGGTTCCCCTCCTGGTACTTGGTTCCCCTCCCCGGTACTTGGTTCCCCTCCCCGGTACTCGGTTCCCCTCCCCGGTACTTGGTTCCCCTCCCGGTACTCGGTTCCCCTCCCGGTGCCCGGTTGCCCCCCCCCATGGTCCCCGGTCGGTGACGCGCTGCCGCCCCCAGTCGCTGCTGGTGCCCGGGAGCCGCCGGGGACGCCGCGGCAGCGCCATCGGGCTGGGCTCGGTGGAGGAGGTGGGTACCTCGCTGTCCCCCCTCGGTGTCCCCCCGGTCCCCGGTGTTCCCCCGGTGTCCCCCCGGTTAACGGCGCCCCGCAGGCGCTGCTGGTGCCCGGGAAGAGCCCGTCACGGCGGCGGCCCGGCCCCCTCGGCTCCCGCCGCTCCAGCGCCATCGGCATCGAGAGCATCCAGGAGGCTCCGGCCGGCAGGTGAGCGCCGGTACCGGCACCGCCGCTGTCCCCTCCCGCTGTCCCCTCCCGCTGTCACCTCACTGCCGTCGCCTCCCCGCAGGGACGGCCCCGCAGCCGCCGACGGCTCCAGCTCCACACACAGCTCCCCCGAGAGCCGCCGGAACCCCGACAGGTCCCGCAGCTGGCACCGGGATGGGGACACGGGGACAGCAGGGCACCGGGCTGGGGGACACGGGGACAGCGGGGCACTGGGCTGGGAATGCTTGGGGACTGGAGGACACTGGGATGGAGCGGCAAGGGTGGCACTGATGTGGGGTGACTCCAGGACAGGGTGACATGGGGACTGGAGGACACTGGGGTGGTGCGGCAAGGGTGGCACTGATGTGGGGTGACTCCAGGACAGGGTGACATCAGGGTGACACGGGGACTGGGGGACACTGGGGTGGTGCAGCTCAAGGACAGGGTGACACCAGGGATGGGTGTGGGACAGGACGATGTGAAGGTGACACAGGGATCGGAGGGATGGGACAGCAAAGGAATGCAATGTGCCAGAGTGACCGCGGGCTGGGGTGGCACAGGGATGGGTGACACCGGGACGAGATGGCACCAGGATGGCTGGCACAGGGCAGCAGGGGACAAGGCACCAGAGGGACAGGGTGTCACAGGGACAGGTCCACCCAGGGACTGAGTGGCACCGGGTCCGTGTGTCCCAGGGACAAGGGGGCTGCGGGGGGACACTTGGGTGGCTTGGATGTGGGTTGGCATGAAGGTGGGTGGCACAGGGACACATGGCACGGGGATAGGTTGGGATGATGACGAGAGACATGGGGACAGGGTGGCATGGGGATGGGACATGCCAGGGTTAGGGTGACATGAGGATCCAGTGTCCCGGACGGGGTGGCGTGGGGACAGGGTGTCCCGGGGCCAGCACAGCATCGCAGCGGGCCACGGTGGTGGCCGCGAGGCGCGGTGCCAGCCTGCTGTGGTCTTGGGGACTGTCCCTGGCCTTGGGGACTGTCCCTGGCAGGGCCGAGAAGCCGGAGCCGCCGGATTTCTCCCGCTCCTCCTCCAGCGCCAGCAGCTTCGGCAGCGCCGCGGAGGAGCCCGGCGAGCCGGGACGGGTACGGGGAGCCCGGGGAGGGGTCCGGGGGGGCAGCCCGGGGTGGGCAGCACCCCCCTGACCCCCCCCTGCCCACCCACCCAGGAGAGCCGCTCGCCCTCGGGGAACCACCGCGACGCCTTCACTGACACCCCCTGGCCGGATGAGCCCCCCGGGACCCCCCCAGGTAGCCCAGCACCCCCAGTTTGGGGTGCCACAGGGCTGGGGACACCTCGGGGTGCTCATGACCCCCCCCCTTTGTCCCAGGCCGCCGCCCGCCTGACCCGCCCTGCCCTGAGATCAAAATCCAGCTGGAGCAGCCCCCCCATAACCCGGTGAGGCTGTTTGCCCCCCCTCCCCCACTGCACTATGGGGGTGCCCACACTGGGGCGCCCCCACTGATGTCCCTCCCACAGGGCTCATAGTCACCCCCCCACCTGCGGGGGTGTCACCGCTTCACCCCCCTCTGTGTGCCACCCCCGTGCCAGGAGCTGAAGCCATCGTCCCCGGTGCAGGATTTGGGGAGAACCTCCAAAAAAAATTGGGATGTGCCCCCCCTCCAGACAATCTGTCACCCCAAAAACCCCTTTGGGTGAGGGGGTGATGCACCACAAAGGGGCCGCCCCTCTGCCGTGACCCCGAAATGAAGAGTGGGTCCAACCCCAGCATCATCCCCTCTCCCCCCCAAAAAAAGAGGGGGCTCAAATCCAGGGTAACCCCAAAGTGGAACTCCCTCTCCCCCCCTTTATTTTAAGGGACAAAAGTTCCGGAATGTGCCGGAGGCTGGAACTGGGGGGAGGGGGAGGAATATTTTTTCACACCCTCCCAAACTGTGTTTGTGTTTCCCGTGAGTCCTGTATAAAATAAAGGTTTATTTATCGCTACAGTGGCAGCAGGGGGGGTCTCCAATATCTAGGGGGTCCCCAAAACCCCAAACACTCATTTTGGGGAGTCATTTAGCCAGATGTTGGGGTTTCATAACAGCCTGACCGAGCAAAGCCTTTCTTTGATAGTCCTGTTTTTGGGGCGCAGCGAGTACCCCAAAATATAGCAAGCGATGCCCTCAGCCCCCTCTCCCCACCCCCCAAAGTGCCTCTTTCAGCTCTGCTGGTCAGCCCGGCGTCAGGAGTGGCATTTGGCCACGGCCCCGGTGGCCACCGGCGTCCTGCCAACCCTCTGGCCAAGGGAAAGTGGTTCCCACCCCCCTGAACCCCCCAAAACCACGCGGCACCCCGGGAGTGGTTAAACATAGCCCGGGGCTGCCCGACTTCTGGGAAGTGCCAGGGCCGGGCCTCGCTCGGGATCCGGCGATGCCAACGCTGCCAGGGGGTAAAGGCAGGGGTCAGAGATCCCAAATCCTGCCCTGCTGGGGTCAGTGCCCCCCAAATCCTGCCCTGCTGGGGTCAGAGACCCCCCAAATCCTGCCCTGCTGGGGTCAGCACCCCCCAAATCCTGCCCTGCTGGGGTCAGCACCCCCCAAATCCTGCCCTGCCTGGGTCAGCACCCCCCAAATCCTGCCCTGCTGGGGTCAGAGACCCCAAATCCTGCCCTGCTGGGGTCAGAGACCCCAAATCCTGCTCTGACTGGGTCAGTGCCCCCCCAAATCCTGCCCTGCTGGGGTCAGAGACCCCAAGTCCTGCCCTGCTGGGGCCAGCACCTTCATCCCCTCTGGAAGGTCCTGGTTAATGAGGAACTGGAGCTTTAATTATAAAACTGGTGAATGAATGAAAAACGAGGGAGGTATTTGGGGGGCTTTGGGGGGCTTTGGGGGAGGCAGGGCAGTGTTTTCCCAGCCATCTGCACAAGCACAGGAAATCAGGGGCACTGTGGGGACTTCTGCATGTGCCAGGGGTGATTTGCACAAGCACAGGGACTTAGGCACTGCACATTTTCACCGTGTGTCACTCACAGTGACAGCCACACTGCCTTTTGTACCTGGAAAGGGGAATTCAGGCACAGTGACACCTGCACGTGTGCAAGGCACTACACACCGTGACATCTCGGTGACATTTGCACACTCAGGGCACCTTTTGCTCAGCTCACAAGCGCACAGTGGCACTGGCACAGAGACATTTGCGTGTGCAAGCCACTGTACCTGCCTGCACGGTGACATTGGCACAAGCACAGTGACATTTGCCTGCTCCCAGCACCCTTTGCCCACCCAGTGTTGCCCCCAGCACCCCTCCAGCTGCACAAGCCCTTTCCCCTTGTGACCCCACCTACTAAATTCCTCCTTAATTACCTCAACCTAATGAAGGGGGCGGGTCCCAGGCCGGCCAACCCCTCACATCTCACTTTGTTGCCTTTACCCCCCTTCCACAATCCCAGCCCCAACCCCTCCCAAATCCCTTCCGGGGCAGCAAATTGCTTGAACCCGAAGAATATTAAAACAAAATAAATCACTGAGGAGACAGCAAAACCCAAGTTTAGGGACAAATTAACCCGATGAGTTAATTTTTTTTCCCATCTTCGCATGGTCCCTGGCTCCCCACGCATGTGACGAGTTGGGCACCAGGGTCAGTCCTCAGCCCAGGGACCGCAGAGGCATTTTGGGACCCAGCCCCACTGCGTCTCGCTCAAAGAGGGGGTTTTATCCGCCGAGGCTCCAGCTGCCATCCCAAATCCCGCGCTGGGTTTGGGATAGGCCAGGGAACGCTGCTAATTATAGGGAAGGAACCATGTATTTACAGAGGCAGCTCCCAGCACCAAACCACCGGCGGCTGCTTTTGCTCCGCTGAGTCTCTCTGTTCTCTCTCTCCTCTTTCCCGGGCGCTGCTGTCCACAGAAAAATAAAAAGGGGGGATGAATTAAAAATAAATCCCCCTCGGTGATTTGCAAGAGGCACTTTAGCAGAGGAGGAGGAGGAGGCCGAGGAAGGGCAGGAGCAGGGGGGTGGCAGGGCGGGCGGCGGCGTTGCAGTGGCCTCGGTTGGAGCCGATGCAGGCGGCGTAAGCCATGGCGTGGGGGATGTAGTTCTGCTCGTGGACCCCGTGCAGCAGGTGGGCCATGGGCCCACGGGCGAACACGGCCACGTCCTCCCCGCCGTGGGTCTCCTGCCGCAGCGGCACGGCCGACTGTGCCTGGTAGTCGGCGTGTGCTGGGGGCAAACAGCACAAGTGAGAATCGTTTCAGAGTCCAGCTCATTTTAGCCAAGATGGGGTGATTTTAAGGGGTTTTGGCTTAAAACACACTCACCAAAATCCACGGCAGAGACATTTTCTCGCTCGCCCGCCACGATTTTATAGCCGGGGCCGTTGCCATAGAGGATGGATGTGAAGGGTTTGCGGTCCACGTCGCTCTGCATCGGGGCCAGACCTGGTGGTGTGGCACAGTCAGCAGGATGGGATCCCCCAGGGTGTCCCTGAGCTGTCCCCAGGGTGTCCCTGAGCTGTCCCCGGCGCCGTGGCCGGGCAGGGCTCACCAAAGATGGGGTTCCCGCGGGGGGTGTAGCCGCCGAAGGTGAAGACGTGCGAGTGGTCGGCGGTGACGACGCTGAGCGTGTCCTGGGTGGAGGTGAGGCGCGTGGCCAGCCCGATGGCCCTGTCCAGCTCCACCGCCTCGTGCAGCGCCTGCTTTGCCTTCCCCTCGTGGTGCCCGTGGTCGATGCGGCCACCTGAGGAACCCAGCACCCCTTGGCACTGCGCTCCTCTTCCCAGCCTCCAACCCCCTTTCTTCCCTTTCTGCGCCCCCATCCCATTTATACCCCCTTTTCACATCCCACATCCTCCCTTTTGAAACCCCATCAGCCCCTTTGCTCCTCCTTTTCATCCCCCTACCCTTTATCCGTTTTAGCACTCCACCTCTTTTATCCCTCCCTTTTTGCACCTTCTCTGCCCCTTTACCCCTCTTTTTGCATCCCCCCACATCCCCTTTATCTGTCATTTGTGTATTCCCCAGGACCCCTTTATCCTTCCTCCTTGTCATCCCCTTTTTTTGCACTCCCATCTCCCCATTATCTTCCCTTTTTGCACCATCACATTTAATCCCCATTTTTTGTTCTTCTATCACCGCCTTTATCATCCTTTTCCACCTTCCAGTCCTCACTTTTTGTACCTCCCCCTTATCCAACTCCCCACCTTTTTGCACCTTCTTTTACACCACATCACCCCCTTTATTTCCTCCTTTTTGTATCCCCATCACCCCATTTATTCTACATTTGCACCCTTCTTTTTTTGAACCCCCCCCTTTTTGCACCCCCCCTTGCCTCCTTTTATGCCCCATTTTTGCACCCCCATGAACCCCCCACCTTCAACCAGGAGGAAGAACCCTCGGGGATTTTTCTGGAGCATCCTGATGGCCACAGACACCATCTCGCTGAGGGACGGATCTGTGTCGTTGTTCCTGTCCAGCTCGTACATCATGTCCCCTGGCTCGAAGAGGCCTGGGGACAGGGACACTGCTGGGGACATCCTTTTCCACCAAAAGAAAACGGGGGGGGGCCAAATCCTGCTCCTCCTGCTGACTCAAGTGTTTCACACACCGCTGGATCCAGGAAGATTAGATAGAAGCCGGACAATCCCAACCCTTCCTTCCTCCTGCCCTGCTGGATTCCACATTCCAGTTGGGATGGGAATTTCACTGCTGACAAAAGAACTGCATCCCTAGGAGGGAGATGTGTCCCAGGGTGGGAGTAGCAGCATCCTTGGGGGTGTAACATGGTCCTTGAGGGCACACCAGCATCCCCAGGGGGTGCAGCAGCATTCCCAGGGAAATTGCAGCATCTTTGGGAGGTACCAGCATCCCTGGGGCAGCACCCTCAGGGGTGTAACAGCATCCCTTTGGGGTACCAACATCCCCAGGGATCCCGAGGGAACAGAACCATCTTTGGGGGCTACCAGCATGTCCAGGACAGGGCTCCCCAATCCCTTGGAAGCAGCAGCACCCTTGGAGGAGAACTGGCCACTGCAGCTGCCCCAGCACCCCAGGACAGGACAGGGGTCCCCCTAAAGCACCCAGCTGATGCCAGGGCACCCGTGGGTGCAGGGACTCACCCAGCAGGAAGTCGACACGGCTGAGGTTGAGCGCCAGCAGCCCTCGCCGGTGCCACACGTACTCAGCAACCTGGGCACAGGGGACAGGCGTTGTCACCTCTCCACTGCTCCTGCCACCCCTGAGATGCTCCCCAAGATATTGCACCCCCAGGAAAGGCTCTGAGGGCTACGTGGGGGTGGGGTGTGTGCACCCCCACCCCCAGAGTCCCGGTACCTTGCCGCGGGGCTTGGCCTCCCGCCACGCCTGCACGAGGTTCCTGCCGTCCAGGCGGGTGCCCCGCTGCTTCTCCTCATGGGGATATTCCACATCACTGACATTTTTGGGGTACATATATTTCCTCCCTCCACCCAGGATCACCTGCAAAAGAAGGGAGGAAATGTCGTTTTAAATATTTTTTTAATTATTTTAGATCTCCCCTTCCAGCTGGGGTTTAATGGGGGAAGATCCCGAAGGAGTGGAGCAGGATGTCCAGGAAAGCCCTGGAGTTGTGGGCAAAAACACCCAAGGAATTTCACCTCGCTCAAAATAACTCTGAATATCTGCCTATTAATTAAAACTCAGGACAAAAATAACCATTTCCAGCAGGGTTTTGGCTTTTTGAATATTTTTTTCCCCCAATCTGTGGGAAGGATGCTCCACATTGGGATCCCCACATGAACCCGCTGGGATGGAGCCCCATCCCGCGGCTCTCCCTGTTTGCTTTGGAGCCTGATTTATTTGGCTTCTGTTATTTATAACCTAGCAGAGATTTTATGGTTTTTTTGTATTTTTTCCCCCTTTCTCTGCGTAGAAGGTGAATTATAAAGCTGCAAAACACCAATGCCAAAATTATTAACAAAAAAAGAGGGAAAAAAAAAGTCTTTTCCCCACTATATAATTATTTCCAGCCTGGGACAAAGTTAAAATTATATTAAAGGGAAAAAAAAAATAAAAAGCAAAAGAGGCTATTAAAGAGCTAAATAACAGGCTGGGATGTTTTGCTTTGGGGCTATTTTGAAGGACAGAAGAAGATTTATTTACAGTGCTGAATTTCTGCATAAATCCACAGAAAGGAGCAGAACTGGGGGAAAAAGGAAGAGTTTTGGGTCTGGGAGTATGGGAAAGGAGGAGGCTAAAATGGATTTGTGGATCTGGGGCTTGATCCTACAGGTGCTGTGGTCCAAGACCTATGTTTGAGTTTCCTGGTCCCACGTCCACCTGAGAGTGCTGGTACCTCACCCATGGTGGTCCTGGTCCCATATTTGATGAGAGTCCCAACTCTATACCCATGGGTGGTCCTGATCCCCCATCTGCTGGGGCTCCAACTCTGCACCATTGGGTGGTCCTGGTTCTGCACCCATGGGTGGTCCCAACCCAGCATTGCATGAGGGTCCCAACTCTGCACCCATTGGTGGTTCTGGCCCCATATCCACCCACAATCCTGGTTCTGCACCCACGGGTGGTCTCAGCCTCCCATTTGCAAGGGTGGTCCTTGTCTTGTAGCCACTCACAGTCCTGACCCTGCACCCCTTGGTGGCTCCAGCCCAACATCTCCTGGGAGTCCTGGCTCTTCAACCACTGGTGGTTCCAGCCCCACATCTCCTGGGAGTTCTGGCTCTTCAACCACTGGTGGTTCCAGCCCAACATCTCCTGGGAGTCCTGGCTCTTCAGCCGTTGGTGGTCTTGGTCACATATCTATCCCTGGCCCTGTCTGCCCTGGTCCCATCCCCCTGACTCCAGGTGTCCTCATCCCTACCTCGATCTCGGGGATGTTCTCCACCAGCTGCCGGGCGATGTCCTTGCAGCCCCCCTGCAGGGCGTCCGGGGGCATCTCTCCATCCGAGTACCAGTCACGGTTGGCAGAGTGGGCGTAGGCAGCGCTGGGCGTGGCGTGGGTCACGCGCGTGGTGGTGACGATGCCCACGGCCTTGCCTGAGCCACCGGTTCAGGGGACAACGGTGAGAACAGCCCCAAAACCGCCCGCTAGACCTGCCCAGGAGTCCCTCTGAGCCTCACCTGCCTCCTTGGCCCAGCGGAGGATGGAGGTCACCTCCTGGCCCTTGGTGGTGTTGCAGCGGTCCCGGGTGACACCGGCGCTGACCCCCAGCGTCCCCTCGTTGGCTTTGACACCGCACAGGTAGGCGGTGGCCGTGCCTGCGCTGTCGGGCACCTGGGCATTGGTGTTGTAGGTCTGGAAGGTGGGAGATGGATAAATCCCCATCGTTATCACCACCATCATCGTCTCACCACCAGCAGCACCACCATTCCCACCCTGGGGCTTCCCTTCCTGTGCTGTTTGGCTGCACCAGACCCCCATCCCACCTGTGTCCCCTCTCTTTTGCCCTTTGCCCCCTATTTTACCCCCTACTCCCTCCACCATGGTGGGACACCCCCCTCACTGCATTTTGCTGCTTTTAGCCTTTTTTCAGTCCATCTTTTGGCAGGGAGATGGAAGCCACAGCCACAGGCATCCCCACAGGGTGAATGGAGGTGGCTGCTGACTTCAAATTTAATTATTATTTTAAAATGTTTTGTTCAGCAAAACGACCCCGGGAGAAACAGGGGGGGTCCCGTGGCGTTCCGCAGGCGGCGGGCTCCTCCTGCCCCCCTCCTCGTTCCCACGGCCAGGCCTGGCACGGCCAGCGGGCACCGCAGCCAGCTGCCTTCGCTCGCCCATGACCTAATTTCAGCTCAATCGATGCCGCCCGCCCGTGACCTTGCGGTGGGTGTCGTGTCCCCGTGGGTGCCCCGGGGGGCTCACCTTGGCCAGGGCCACGAAGGGGAACTTGTCCATCTCCAGCAGGCTCTCCTCGCCCTGCCCGTGCAGCTGCCCTTTGAGGATGCGGGCGGCCGTGACCGTGGAGACGCCCATTCCTGCGGGACACCGTCAGCCCCGCTCCGTGCAAACCCCGCTCATTTCTGCTCCCTGCACACCCCCTTTAGCCCATCGGCCCGTTTATCGCAGCAACCAACTTTTTACAAGCCCAGTTTATTGTGCAGCCAGTTTATCCCAGCTCCCAGTTTATCCCAGCAGCCACTTTTCATCCCAAAGCCAGTTTATCGCAGAGCCCAGTTTATTGCAACACTCAGCCAATTCATTCCTGCACGCGGGTTATCCCAGCACTCAGTTTTTTTGCAAACCAAATTTATCCCAGCACCCACTTTATTGCAATCCCAGTTCATGCCAGCACTTAAATGATGGCAAAACCAATTTACCTGAGACCCAATTCTTTGCCAATCCACTATATCCCTGCACCAGGTTACTGCAATCCCAGTTCATTGCAGCACCCAGCTCATGCTGCCACCCAATTTATTGCAACCCAGTTCACCCTAGCACCCAATATTCATTTAAAACCCAATTTATTGCAGCACTCAACTTACTCTAAATCTAGTTCATACCAGCACCCAGTTTACCCCAGCACCCAACTTAACACAAGCCAAACTGATTGCAGCAACCAATATTTTTTGCAAATCCAGTTTATCCAGCACCCAATTTGTTGTAAACTCATACTATTTACCATAGCACCCATTTTTTTGCAAATCCAGTTGACTGAAGCAACCAATATTTTTTTGCAAATCCAGTTTATCCAGCACCCACAAAATAAACTGAGTTTACTGTTAACTCAACTTACCACAGCACCCATTTTCTTTGTAAATCCAGTTCATCGCAGCACCCAGTTTACCCCAGCACGCATCTTTTTTGCAAACCCTGTTCACACCAGCACTCAACTTATAGGAACTCCAGTTTACCCCAGAACACAACTCACCACAGCACCTATTTTCCCACAACACCCAATGTGTCAAAGCCCCTGTTTATCCCAGCACCCACTTTGTTGCAGCCAATTCATCCCCCCCCCCGTGCCCCCCAGCCCCGGGGTGGGTGCTCCCCTCCCATCTCACCGTCCCCCAGGAAGAGGATGAGGTTCTTGGCCACGTTCTGGTTGAGGCGCTGGAGCCGCAGCGCGTTCCGCAGGGTCTCCTGCGCCTGCCGCCGCCAGTACTCGGGGTCCTTCTCCCTCTCTGCAGGGAACCGGCCTCATAGCACCCCACGGCACCACCTTTGGGGTGCTGCCCCTCCAAACCTCACCTACCTGGGACCAGTGATGCCGAGCAGAGCTGGGCGAGGAGGAGGACTAACAGAGCCTTCATCCCGCGGCACTGAGCGGGCGCTGCCAGAAGAGAGCTGCGAGGTGGGTGGCACCAGCTCGTGCCTCAGTTTCCCCACTGAGACCTTTGGCCCCGGGTCAACCAAGCGAGGACAGAAAAAATGTCCCCTCCCTACACAGTAACCGATGTGATCCCCCTGGGGACACGCCAGCTCACCCCGCCTCCCCCCTGCCTCCCATGAGGTGTCACCTCACTGCCACCAACCCGAGCTGGGGTAAGCCAGGGTGGCCCCTGTGGCACAGTGAGGTCCCCATCACATGTGTGTTCCCCTTCCATGTCCCCATCTTGTGCTTGTGTACCTCTCATGTGTCCCCATCATGTGTTCCTGTCACCCCTGTGTTCCCATCCCACGTCCATGTCTCCACTGCACATCTGCAGTCCCATCACACACCCGTGTCCCCACTGCCACCCCTGTGTGTGCCATGTCCCTAATGTCCCCACCACACACCCCTGTCCCCATCCCCATCCCAAACCTGTGTCCCTGCTGCATTTCTGTCCCTGCTGTGCACCCGTGTCCCCACATGACCACGTCCCATGACACATCCATGTCCTCGCTGCACCTCCGTGTCCCCATCCCACGCCTGTGCGCCCACCACATGCTCGTGGCCCCACTGCATCTCTGTGTCCCTGTTGCACATCCAAGTCCCTGCAGCATCTCCGTGTCCCCGTTGCGCACCCACTCGCGTGTCCCCATCACCCCCACATCCCCACAGCACCTCCCCGCGCTCCCCGGAGAGCCTCCCTCCCCCGGGGTGGCAGCGGTGGCCCCCGGGGGGGTCCTTACCGGGGGTGGGGGCTGTCACACACGTACCCGCACTAACTTGGGACACCCACGTCCCTCTGGGCGGCGGGAGGAGGCCGGGCCGGGGGGACCGCGAGCCCTTAAATCCCCCCGCACCCGGCCTTAGCCTCCTCCTCCTCCCCTTCCTCCACCCTCCCCCTGCTGCCAGCAAGGGGGGGTGCGGGGGAGAAAAGGCCACAAACTGGGCTTACTGGTGCCCTCTGCCGGGTTATACTGGGAGAACTGGGAGGACTGGGGAGCACCAAGTCGGGCTGTAAGTGCTGAGCAACCCTCCCTCGCTTCACACGTGGGAGTTTGGAGTGTCTCTTGGTGGGGTAGATGTGTGTGTTTTGCCGGATTTTGCATTATTTTCACCCAAACCGTGCTAGCGGCACCGGCGAGGGGTTGGGGTTGGGGTGGTGGTGATGGAGATGAGTGGGGTCTTCCTGCCTCAGTTTCACCACACGGGCTCCTGCAGCACCCGCGAGAGATCCCTGGTGGGATCCTGTGGCATTACTGTAGCTCCTACATCCATCACGGAGCGCTGACGAGGACGGGGGAAGGGGGTGACTCTCAGCCCTGCCTCAGTTTCCCCATGGAGGGGGCCCGGCGGGCTCCGTGACCCGTGGAGCCGCCCGTGGCCTCCCAGAAGGTGGCGGTCTCAGCCCAAAAATCGCCGGGACCCTCGGGGTGCAACCGAGGGAGCCCCAACACGGCTGCGATGCCAGGGGACGGGCACGGCCCCTTGCGGACCCTCCAAATCCCTGCGGAACCCTTTCCCCTTTCCCTTTTCCCCCCTCTCTTCACCCCTCTGCACTCAGAAGCGATTTGCATCCCGTGGGTGCGATGAGCGCTGCAGTGCTCAGCCCGCCGGGGCAGCGCGGGGGGCGGAGGTGGCACCGCGTGTCCCCACGCCCGTCCCCACGGCGGCTTTTTGCCGTGGGGAAATCTCCCGCTGGCACACTCGCTGCGGGCACACACGAGTGGGTGCCGCTGCAGGCGTGCAAACAGCACACGCGCGTTCTCACAGTGCCCGTGCGCGCTCTTGCACGGCTGAGCCGCGTGCCCGTCCACGAACACGCGTGGGGTGTTGGCGGCCCCGCTCGCTCGCCACGCGTGTTTTCGCCCTTGCACACGCAGCTGCCGCCGGCATCGCGCCTTGCACGCCCGCCCCGGGACGCCACATCCCCTCCGGCCACGGAGCGGGGGCTGCCTCGGGGAGATGCTGCCCCCCCAAACGGGGCTTGGGGCCCCCCGAAAGAGTTAAAGGAGGCGTGCGGGAAGCCCGTCCCTCCGCGGCCCCATTGGTTTCCCATCCCAGGTACATCCTTTGCTCGTCACCCTCGCTAGGCCGCGGCGGCGTCACCAGCGGGGCCGGGGCTCGGCGGGGCTCGCCCCACCGGGGCCGGGGCCGGCGGGAGTGGGGTGACGGCCATGGTGAGTGAGGACTTGGGGGTGGTTGAATAGGGGCCGCTCGGCCGAAGCGGGGCGCCGGGTGATGTGTTTGCCGTGGGATGCTCTTTGTAACACCATAGGGGACCCCCTCCCAGCATCCCGGGGTACCCCCGGCATCCCCGCTGGTCACCCTTTGGACCCCCGAGGGTCTCCGTGAGACCCTCGCTGAACCCTTAAGCGATCCCCCATTGCACCCCAAGGACCCCCCTAAGACACCCCCAGGGACCCCCGAGCACCCCTGGGTGCCCCACTCGGACCCCCCCTCCCCCAGCAGCGTTTTCTTTGTGGCCAGTGGGGTCAGCAGGTGGGGACCCCAAAGTGGGTGCCCCCCTCTGGGTGCCTCCTCAAGCCTCTCGCCGCCCCCAAATCCACTCTCGACCCACACCCGCGGGGGTTTGGGGTTTGCACCCTGTTTCCATCGGCAAAGGGTGGGGGGCGCCCCCCACCCAACTGAACCCGCTCTTGCGGGGCTGTTTTCGAACACCCCCAAATTGGGTTGTACTTCTCCCTTTTTTTTTTTTTTTTTTTTTTTCGGTAAAGTTTAACCCTTTTTTTGGCTGCTTTTTAAGCTTTTCTTTAAAAATTACTTAACCTGCAGTCAGGGCTCCCTACACAACTAGGGACTCCCCCAAAACCTTTTCCCTGCACCCCTGATTAACACCAGAAGTTGGTAATTACCCCCGGACATCCTAATTAGCAAGCTGAGCCTCGCTGGGCGCTGGCTGTAGAGGTGCGGGGGCACCCATGGGTGCTGGGGGTGGGCACCGCTTTGCCAGGCGGGGCTTTGGGGGTGACTTGGGGGGGCTCAGGGTGGAGTTGGGGTGTTGGAGGGGCTGGGGGGAGGTGAGGAATGGCCATGGCGATGGTGGCCGCGGTTGCTCCGAAATGGCGCCCGGACGGGAATTGAAAGCGGCCGGCGGAGGCGCGGGGTGCCCGGTACCGGCGCGGGGTGCCCGGTACCGGAGCGGGGCTCCCCCGGCGGGGCAGAGCCGGGCCCTGGGGGTCCCCCGGGCCTTGTGGGGGTGTGCGGGCTCCGAGCACGTGGGCCTTATTGTTTATAGAGAGAAGGAGCCATTTGGGGCTATTAAAAGCTATTTAACGCCGCGATTTTTGTAAGTTGTATAGAGGGAGAAACTCCCCTCTGTATGGGGTTAAAGTGTGGGTGCTCCCACCCTGTTGGAGAGGGGAGAATGGATTTTTATTAGGATTGAAGTAAATAACGGCTTGGAGGGGGGAGGTGTGTGGCAAAATCTACCCCATTTTGCCGCCCCCCAAAAAGGGGTGCTTCTGCTTTACCTGCTGGAGAGGGTGGGGAGCACCCCGAGGTGCTACTATGCCCCCAGTGTGAAGGATATGAGTGTTAAAAAATACCTCCTGGGCCCAGTTTCCCCTCAAATTAAGGATACTGGGGGTCGATCCCAGTGCCTCTCGGAGGTGTTTGGGGGAACTCGGGCTCAGTTTGGATTCTCTGATGGCTGGTACCGGGTTGAGCCAGCACATCTCTTGTGAAAGGAGAACAGAAAGGGATTCATTTTTTTGATCTTTTTCCTGGTTTTCAGGCTGGGGTAGGCGGGGTGGGGGATCGCTGAGGAAAAAAAGATTGCATTTCCTCAGGAAATGGAGTGAAAGCTGGGATTCCAGGAATTTGGTGTTGCGGAGCCCTGGAGGCTTCATGAATCCCCCCCACCGCGTGAGTGGTGATTTGTGCCCGGAGCTGCCAATTTCAACCATGTGCGAAGTCCTAAAATAGGTGGAAAAAAAGTGAAAGGGGTTGGGAAAAAATAGGATCTAAACAGAGATTTTCCCCACGATAAAATCTTGCAGTTGAGGCTCTTTCGTCTCACGGTTCTCAGGCTCCAGGCGGGCGCCCAGGGGAGATTTTGGGGCTGCAAATAGAGATTTCGGTACAACCAAGGAGGGAAACCACCTCTTTGTTTTAACCCTTTTTCTTCCCCAGGTGGGTTTTGTGGTTAATTAAACTGAGGCTGGGATTTGGGATCCGGGGAGAGAATGAGACTTGTTATTAAGTGTGCAAAGGGAGGTTTGGGAATGCTGCTGTTGGGAACACGGCTGAGAACCGGTGCTTTCATTCTGCCAGGAGAAATTGAGGCTCGGCTTTGCGGGGTTTGGATCAACTTATCCCTTTGGGATTGATGGCAGCGGGATGGGGACATCCAGATGGGTTTAAACCCCCTCCCTGTGCTGATTGCGGGTGAAGGGTTCTGAGCGGTGCCGCTCGGTGGCAGGGTCAAGGTGGATTTTGGGGTGCTCAGCCCCTCGCTGGGGAGTGGAGGGTTGTTTGCTCCATCGGGAGACAATCTGGCTGGATGGCAGGGCAGTGCCAGGGGAAGGAAGCAGCGGCGGCAGCACGATAAGGGCCGGCTGCCAGCCCGTGAGGTTTTCCTTGTTTTTCTGCCGGGGATGAGATAAGAGCCGGGCACCAGCACAAGATAATGCCCGGAGGACACGGCGCCGGGAGGGATCCCATCCACAGCTGAAATTCCTGGTGCTGTCTCCTTTGGGTGCTCACAGGGACTTCTCCGGCTGTTTCACGGTGCGCAGCGTTTACAGATCGGGGGTTGAGCGTCAGCGAGCCGGGAGTGTCAGGGAGAAAAGCCATTTTCTCTGCTGCCAGCCTTTCCCAGGTGCCTGGCACTCCGGGATTCCCTGGCACAGAGGGGTCGCTCTCCGCTGCAGGGCGGAGGTGGATCCGGCTTTATTCCAGGCTGAAGGGGAGGTTGCACAACCCGGCCCCGGGGGAAAGTGAGGCGGGTTCGGGCTTTGCTCAGCTCTTGGCTCCGGCCCTCTTTGCTTTCCATAACCATCCTCCGGCTTTGTGTAGTGCTCTGCTACCTCGGAGCTATTCGGGATTTTGCTCCCCGGAGGAAGAGGTGGCTTTAAAAGGTGTGTAAACCTTCCTTGTCCTTCATCTTCTTCCTCCTTCCCGGGCCACTGAGCACCTCTGATCTCCCTGTGCAGATGTCGACCTACAAGCGGGCAACGCTGGATGATGAAGACCCCCTGGAGTCCCTTGGTGACGGTGATGGATACCCCAATGGCTTTCAGGTATAGCTTCATGTGTCTTTTAGGAGGAAAAAGGGGATTTTGTGTCCTGGCAAGCAGCAGAGGGGGGTGCAGAAGGGTTTTCTACCTTTGACCAGTGTCTGGGGGATAAAGTCCAGTATGGGCAGAGCCATGTTGGCTCCTGCCACTGCTGCCCTTCGCTCCCTTTCTGGCACAGGGAGCCAGCAGGGCCATATCCTGCCTGCACTGTTTCAACACTCCACCTCCCAGTTTTTCTGCTGCCAAACCCCCTCCCAGCATGGTTGGGGTGAGCAATTATCGAAGCACTGGGAGTTTTGTCCCCACACAAAAGGGGATTAGGTTAATTCCTCCCCAGGCAGTGGAAAAGCAGCTTAAAGAGGGCCAAGGGTGGCAAGAAAAAACCCCACTGCTGCCAGTGTCCAGCCTCACCGGGAAAGGTTCAGGTCTGGAGAAATCCCCTGTGTCGTGGTGCCAGTCCCAGCTCCATCAGTCTCTAGAATGGTGGTTTCTGCCCCAAATGTGTTTTTACTTTTCCCGGCGGGGCTGTCTCCGCTTGCGGTCACATCGAGATGTTTCCTGGGGATGTTTTTTGGCTGACTGGGAGTATCCTGTTAAGGCACTTTTTGACGCAGCCCCCACCCTGTCCCTGTGCTGGCAGTGGGGACGGGGATAGCCGTGGGCTTACGCTGTGCTCGAGGAAGGGTTCAGGGTGGCACGGGACAGCAGGTGAGCCCTCCAAAGCACTCGTCCCGCTCCCTTTCCTGCCATTGTGCCGCCCTTCCTGCTCGGTTTCTGGAAGGCAGCTGCTGCCTTTCCCAGCCCAATCCATGACGGATCCCTTGCCGGGGCTAAATTTCTGCTGTGGGCTGCGGGAAGCAAAATGGGGGCTGCGTCAGTGGGGTTTTCTGCCAGCGGGGAGACGACGCTGCTCTTCCCGCAGGTGAACTTCCGCGGCTCGCGGGGCAGCCGGGGGTGCTGGGCCGAGCGGACACGTGCTGAGAAGCAGCTGCTGGTGCTGGTGGGGGTGCTGGCAGTGCTGCTCATGGCCTGTCTGTTGGGACTCATCTTCCAGTACAGAGCCAGTAAGTCCTTTGCTCATTTTTTGGGGGCCAAAACCCTCCCAGGAAAGGGAGGATTCTCGGCTCAGCCTCTGCATGCGAACACCAAGGCAGAGCAGCTTATCTGAGCAACCAGTGGGGGGGGATGGTTTGTTCAAGCTTTGAGCAAACAACTGCACAAGGATCCTGCCCCCTTGACCAGAGTGGGTTGCTGGGGATCTGCCCTGCAGAATCTTGCCCTGTAAGGGGGGGATGCTTACCTGTACCCATCACCCCAGGACAGGGTTCTTGGGTATCAAATAGGATGTTCAGGTGTGGGGTGGTATCTTTGGGCTCAAGACAGGATGGTCACCTGCACCCCTTCACCCAGGGCGAGATGCTCAGATGCAGGATAAGGTGTTTCTCTGATCCTTTATCCTGGAGCTTGATGCCTGAGCACAGGATGGACCATTTCTCTGCATCCTTCACCCCAGGGTGGATGACTGGGCACCGGGCAGGATCTTTGGACATAAGATGATATGCTTGCCCTGGGATGATTGGGTGGGATGTTCAGACATAGGTCAGCATGCTAGTCCATATGTTTGCCCTAGAGCAGGGTGGTAATGTACAAGGTGGGATGCTCAGGCACCAGGTGGGGTATTTTCCTGCATCCATCCTTCAGCTCGGGGCAGGATGCTCTGTGGTGCTGCTCATCCTGCTGCAGCAGAGGAGCTGAACCTGTCCCTGTCCTCTCAGGGCCACCAGCCGTGTGCCTGTCAGAAGCCTGCATCTCCATCACCAGCTCCATCCTCAGCTCGCTGGACCGTGCGGTGAACCCCTGCGAGGACTTCTTCAGCTACGCCTGCGGGGGCTGGATCAAGGCCAACCCCCTCCCTGACGGTCACTCGCGCTGGGGCACCTTCAACAACCTCTGGGAGCACAACCAGGCCATCATGAAGCACCTGCTGGGTGAGTGCATGGGAGCAGTGGGGCCCCGTTAGGTCCGGGGGATGCCAAAAACATTTGCATGGAAATACGAGGTTGGAACTGAACTCCAGCGTCAGACCAGTCTGTGACACGCATGCTGTGAGGACATTGAGAAATGGATCCTGGCTGTGTTTGCTCTCCTAGATGCTCCTGAGATTTTTGACTGTGGTGTTGCTAGTCTGTGGTGCTGAGTAGGGAAAAGGCCTCTGCTCTGTAAACCCCATGGTGGCATTCCCAAGAGCTCTGAAATTCAGGATGTGCACTCCAGACTGCATCCAGAGGCTGTAGTGTCCCAGTATCACCCCAAGGATATGTATTTTTCTTGTTCTGTTACTTCCAGCCTTTGTGAGTAGACTTTTGGGGGGCTGGCTGCCAGTGTGGCTATTTTTGGGGGGCCAAAACTCCCCCAGCAAAGGGAGGGTCCTGGGCTCAGCCTCTGCGTGCGAATGCCTAAGCAGAGCAGCTTATCCGAGCAACCGGCGGGGACGGTTTGTTCAAGCTTTGAGCAAACAACTGGCTCCTTATCAGCACTTTCCACTGCACCAGAGCTGATTATCTGGAAAGAGAAGGTTTGGGAAGAGTGTTGTCTTTTGAGAGAAAGGGGGTGGTGCGGGAACAGCTTCGTCCCTGGCTTTTCCCGCAGAAATCTGGCGCTAGTTTTACCGGGAGAAGAGACTGGGCCTCCAGCCAAGTGGTCGCGGTCGGCATTTCCTTGAATTCCTTGGAGCTGAGGGACCTTTAGTTAATAAAACCACACAGCTGGGAAGCCAAAGGTGCAAGCTGTGTCATCAGGAAAATAAATAAAAAAACCCCAAAAACCCTCTGGGAAAGCAGAATTTTAGCTGGGGAGATGAAAGGAAGGTTTTGGAGGCAGAGGAGAAAAATGGGTTTATTGTTCCTTTTTGCAGGAATAAATAATACAGGTCTAGGGGGCACCAGCACAGAGGCAAGGGCAGCATGTGGGGCTGGATGATGCTGGGAATATCAGAGCTGCTGGAAAAATAAAAATGCTTTTTATTTTTTCTTTCCTTGTCTTTTGTCCCCAAAGAGTTGGAGCAGTCACTGTGGGTGGGAAAGGAGAGGGGAGGGCAGGAGGCCAGGAAGGGATGAGGCCAATGGGATGCCCTTGGGGCACGGTGGCGACTACTGGGACAATCCTTGGCGCCTTTTTGGAGCCTAGCCTTGCCCCATAATGGGGCTGAATCCTTCTGGGTCCAGCAGTTGCTCATCCCTGGAGCCCCATGTGATTCTCCTGGGTACCTCCCACAGAAAACACCACGGCCAATGTGTCCAGCGAGGCAGAACGCAAGGCACAGCGCTATTACCAAGCCTGCATGAATGAGAGCAAGATCGAGGAGCTGCGTGCCACCCCACTCATGGAACTCATCCAAAAGGTTTGTCCCAGTCCTTGAGGAAAAGCCGTCTTCCCTCTTCAAAATGGGGGGAAAAGCTCAGTCATGGGCAGTCCCAGCACTGTCCATACTCCATTGTTGGTGCTTCCTGCAGAAGAGCAACCTCCAGGTCAGGCAGGCAGATATTTATAATCCTATAATGGGGCTTTTTAGCCCCTTTAACCCTTGCAAGTTTTGCCCCAGGATGGCTATTGAGGGAATATCGAAGCAATTTCAGGTGGCTGTTTGTTACTCAAAAGTTGGTTGCTGTCTGTCCCCAGCTGGGTGGCTGGAACATCACAGGTACCTGTGCCGGTGACAACTTCAACGAGACGCTGCGGGAGGTGACGGCGCATTATCGCACCTCGCCCTTCTTTTCCGTCTACGTCAGCGCCGACTCCAAGAACTCCAACAGCAACGTCATCCAGGTGGATCAGTCGGGGCTGGGCCTGCCATCGCGGGATTACTACCTGAACAAGACTGAGAATGAGAAGGTGAGGGTGTTGGGGGAAATGGGGGTTGGCTGGGGGGATGCAGTGTGTGGGTGGCACCTGCCATGCTGATCCCACCGTGCTGATCCCACCGTGCAGGTGCTCGCTGGGTACCTGAACTACATGGTGCAGCTGGGGATGTTCCTGGGAGGCACCGATGAGGAGTCCACGCGGCAGCAGATGCAGCAGATCCTGGACTTTGAGACGGCCTTGGCCAACATCACCATCCCGCAGGAGAAGCATCGGGATGAGGAGGTCATCTACCATAAAATGACAGCGGGAGACCTAAAGGTAGGAATGGAGCTGGCGAGTTTCCCCATTCTGCTGTGGTTCAGGAAGCGGGGTGGATGGGTGAAGATGACGCAGCTCCTTTGGGAATCCTGACACCAGCTGACACAGCCTGGGAAGCTCTTGTGCAACAGCTTGGCCTACGTCCTCCTTGGGGAAATCCTACCCTGACCCTTCCTCCTGGCCTCTGGACCACCCCTGGGGCTAGCAACCATCCTAGTGCAGCAGTTCTCCTGGGACTGCTGCCCCTGGACGTCAGCCTGGTCCCAGTGTCCCCAGAGGGGCTGTAACTTGTGTCAACATCTGACACCCACACCACTTTATTTTCCTTCTTTGTGGGAGGAAATAGTTTATTCCCCTTCAACCTTTCAAGGACGCTGCTGTTACAGGAACTGGCCTCTGCAAAATCAGCTGAATGCATCAAATAGGGATTGATACAGCCAATTCCAGCTTAAGAAGCAGCTGCCACCCCCTGCGATGGTTTTTAGGTTCATAGCAGCACTGTGGCTTTTGCAGGAGCTGGCACCAGCTGTGGACTGGATGCCCTTCCTCTCCACAGTCTTCTACCCCGTGGAGCTCAACGAGTCAGAGCCCGTTGTGGTCTATGCCAAGGAGTACCTGGAGCAGGTCTCTGACCTCATCCTGGCCACAGATAAGTGGTGAGAATCCCCAGCCTGTACCGAGACCCAGGTACCCAGGGTGGGCAGGAATGTGCTGCTGCCTACTCACCACCTCTCACCACAGTCTCCTCAACAACTACATGATCTGGAACCTGGTGCGGAAAACCAGCCCACTCCTTGACCAGCGCTTCCGGGATGCTGAGGAAAAATTCATGGAAGTGATGTATGGGACAAAAAAGGTGAGGGTGAAGTCCCTTAGTGCCCCATAATCACATTAAAATGTTGATGGCTTTTTATGTCAAGGCCCTATTTGTGGCATCCAAACAATAGAAATGTGGGGCAGCTTTTGGGGTGGCAGAGGGTTGGATGGGCCAGGTGGAGCAAGGGGTGGGAATGTGGAGAGCTTTGTTCCATGCCACCACTGATGACTGCCTCCTATCCCATGCAGAGCTGCCTCCCACGCTGGAAGTTTTGCATCAGTGACACGGACAACAACCTGGGCTTCGCCCTGGGGGCCATGTTTGTCAAGGCCACCTTTGCTGAGGACAGCAAGCAGGTGGTACGTCCCCAAGACAGCAGTGTGCGAGTCCCTGGTGCTGGGAAAGCCTCTACAATGGTGGAACTGTTGGGGCAGATGGTGTTTCTCTGTCCACCCTATTGCATTCACTGTGCTGGGTTTTTGGCCATGTGTTGTCTTGGCCTCCCAGCCTCTTCCTCCCTGTGGTGTGAAGGTCCTTGACCTCTCTGGGACAGGAAGCCAGCTCTTTGGACTGACACTGTGCTGCCTTGTTTTGTCTAGGCGGAGGAAATGATTGCGGAGATTAAAACTGCCTTCGAGGAAAGCCTGGAGACCCTGCAGTGGATGGATGAAGAGACGAGGAAATCAGCCAAAGAGAAGGTGAGGTGCTGGTGGCTGCGCTGGGGAGAGGGTGAGGGTGGATAATGGTGGAACAGGGTGAGCCTGTCTTCCATACCTGGCACTGAGAGCACTCTGGTCTTTGTCACCCTCCAGGCAGATGCCATCTACAACATGATTGGCTATCCCAAATTCATCATGGACCCCAAGGAGCTGGATAAAGTATTTAATGACGTGAGTTGGTCAGATATGTCCCCTGGGTCTTCTATAGGATGCACAGGATGTGTCTGTATCATCGTGGCCTCAGGGCAGCCTTGAACCCCAGGTTCCTCCAGAAGGGTCTCACTTTATGTCCTTGGCCCCTTCTCTCAGGACTTCTCAGAGAGCTGTGGACCAGTCCTGGGGTGGCTGGGGCTCTTGGGATCCCTGCCCGGGAAAAGGAGGAGCCATTTTCCGTAATGGTGATTCATTGCCCTCCAGAGACTCCACAGATGTTGGAGAGGAGGAGAAACAGGAGAAGCTGTAACTCTGCTGGCTCTGGAGGCTCAGACACGACTGTGAAGGGAGGAGTGGGGCCGGGCGATCACCACACACCACTCACGCCTTGTTCTTTTGCAGTACGAGGCCGTGTCCGACCTCTATTTTGAGAACGTCATGCAGTTTTACAACTTCTCAGCCAGGGTCACGGCTGACCAACTCCGGAAGCCGCCAAACCGGGACCAGTAAGTCCTCTGCTCCACTTCCCTGTTGTACTCAGGGGGGAATATCAGCATATCTGGAGCACTGGGATTTGGTGCCCACCAGCTTGTGCCAGTTTTGGGGAGATAAATTTAGGAGAACGGCTTTGCAACAAAAGTGGATGTTGTTGGAGCAAATGCTGGTGATGGTTTGTGTTGCCATGTTTGTGTTCCTGCAGGTGGAGCATGACCCCTCCGACGGTCAACGCGTATTATTCTCCTACCAAAAATGAGATTGTCTTCCCTGCTGGCATCCTCCAGGCCCCCTTTTACACCCGTGCATCCCCCAAGTAAGAGCCATGGGAAAACAGAGAGGGCAGGATACCCAGCTTTCCTCCTATATCCACATCTTCGGCTAAGTTTCACAGCTGTGAAGAGCAGAAGCTGCTTTCTTAACCTCTGCATTGCCCTCCTGCAGGTCCCTTAATTTTGGTGGGATTGGTGTGGTGGTGGGCCATGAGTTGACACATGCCTTCGATGACCAAGGTACGACCATGGCCAGGTGGGTGGGCAGCTGGAGGGGTGGCAGGTATGAGATGAAGAATCCGCTGTGTTTTTGTAGGCCGGGAATATGACAAAGATGGCAACCTGCGTCCCTGGTGGAAGAATTCCTCAGTGGAGGCCTTCAAGCATCAGACAGCGTGCATGGTGGAGCAGTATGGCAACTACACTGTCAACGGTGAGGCAGTCAATGGCAAGCACACCCTCGGGGAGAACATCGCTGACAACGGGGGCCTCAAGGCTGCCTACCGGGTAGGACCACGGGGCAGGGGAGATTCGAAGTGGGACATGGTGTGGTGGGATCTGTGTTGTCTCCTGAGCCCACTGTGCTCCCTGGTTTTCAGGCATATCAAAACTGGCTGAAAAAGAATGGGGATGAAGAAACACTCCCAACTCTCGGCCTCACCAACTACCAGCTCTTCTTCGTTGGCTTTGCACAGGTAGGTCATGTGGTGAACTTGGGAGGGTGGGCACACAGATTTTTGGAGGTGGAGCATGCCCAGATGGGACTGGGAGGGTGTGATGGCAAAACAGAGTCCTCCAGAGATGTTGTAGTGGATGGAGAATGAGATTGGGGTGGTGCTGGTTACAAAGGAAGACAAAGCTGAGGCTCAAGCTGCCTTGGCCCCCATCACACAGGCAGAAAGGTTGGATTCAGCACTGGACTGGCCCCATGGTGATGAGTGTCAGTGCTCAGGCTCCTTGTGCTCCGTCTGCAGGTGTGGTGCTCAGTTCGCACACCAGAGAGCTCGCACGAGGGGCTCATCACCGACCCCCACAGCCCCTCACGTTTCCGTGTCATCGGCACCGTCTCCAACTCCCCGGAGTTCGCGGAGCACTTCAGCTGCCCCCCGGGCTCCCCCATGAACCCCCTCAAGAAGTGTGAAGTCTGGTGATGGGCAAGTGCCCAAGGGAACCAGCTTTGTCCTCTGCCAACAGCTGGGCTTCCCAGTCCTTTGAGGCTCAAACCACTTCTCCAAGCCACGGAGAGCCCGACTCTTCAGCCGGAGCAGTGTCTGTGCCCCTGGCATTGTCCGAGGTTCAATCCACTGTGAAAACTCCTCATCCCCCTGCTTCTTGGTGAAAGGACTTCAGTTTGGGGGTCTCTTCTTTCCCACCATGACCGGGCCGAGTGCCGAGGCACAGGCATCCGTGGGCACTGCCTGTATTTACGCATACAGCGCTCCAGCCTGGAAACCCCCTCTGTTTTGGAGGTGATAAAGGGAACCCCCAGCAGCAGCAGGTTTGTTTGCGTGTCTAAATACAAATTATGTACCACCTTCTCTCCAAAGATGCGCACACGAGGGTGGAAAATATTTTAAGATATATTTTTTTGGGGGGGGAAATACATATATTTTTTTCATGTGTTGTAGAATACACTGGAAATTTTCAGGGAAAATGCATTTTAAAGCCTTTTTTTAGTAAAATATTAGTATATTTATTAATTTTTTTTTACTTAGCGCAGCCGTAGGTGCAGTACCCCGTGGTGACAGTCCCTTGGCCAGGGAAGCTGGGTAGGGCTGTGGATAACTTTCCAGTCTTGGATCCTATGTTTCTCTTGGAGGGACTATCCTCAGAGGATGCTGATGGGAAAATTAGGGACAGCAGGCCTGGGCACAGGGCTGGAGGATGCTGCAAGTCACAGAGGCTGTGCTGGGATGCTGCAGCTCCTGGGATTAACTTTAATTTCAGAGTGTAAAGGGAAAAATTGACGTAACCAAAGATGTAACCAAGGTGGTGATGGGGTGGATGAAGCATCCTGTTCTCTCTCCTGTCTCCTCTGAAGCCAGGCCAGCCAGGATTTCCTGGCCCTAAAGTTTCCCAGACAAGTGCAGGCGGTTCCTGCCGCTGCTTCTCTCATGCCGAGCCTGCCCTCTGCCCGGGAAACTGCAAGCCCCGAAAGCACCATGTGCCCCCAAAACTCTGCCCCTCCACAGCTGGTTTGGCACCAGTGTGAGAAGTGATCAGGATGGGGCTGAGGGACTTTTTAAAGGGATGTTTTTAGTACTTGTTTTGAGGGGAAAGCACTGACAGGAGCTCAGGTGCTGTGTGTTGTTGTCTTGCTCTAGACAAAGTAGAGACATAGAGGGAATTTTTAATATTTATATGTAAAGGGAGGGATGGAAGGGGCTGTTTTTTTGTAACTATTTTTTCACCCTAAGCATGAGGCTTACTGTAATTGAAATAATAAATACTTTTTACTGGATTTGGAGCGGATCATGATTCGAATTTTCTTAGAGCAGGAGGGTCTGCATCCATTTATTTGTGCTCTTCTCCGTGTCTACACCACTGAGACTGTCCCGTGCTGACAAAACTGAGCCAACGAGGCTTTTCCCAGCCTGTGCCTGGTGACTTCTGCCTCTCTTGGAGGCTAAATCCTGGGGTTTTTGCCCAAAAACCTCACTCTCACTGCGGGTGGCTTTTTGCTTTCCATCTCTATGGCATGGCCCCACACATCTCCCTGGCAGGGAGGTCTTTCCCAGATGCTTTTCCTTCCTCCTTCTGGGTGAGTTTTGGCTGGCTGGGCTGCGGTTGGATCCAGCAGCACAGGCCCTGTGCAGGTTTCCCTCCAAACTCCCTTATTTATGGCTTGGTGGTGCTGGTAGGATGCTGCCAGCTCCGTAACAGGCTAACATTTGCTCTGAGCAGATGCTCCATGGCTTCATCAGGCTTGCCCAAAAAGTGCAAGGCAGGAGCTCCCTGCAAGCCTCACCCCAGCAGCTGGCAGGGCTGATGTTCATTAACCACACCAAGTGCTGGGTATTCCTGTTATTTAACCTTGGAATTGTTATTGGGGGCTGGATTTGTGACAAAACTAGGAGGCTGCAGCCCACTGGTAGCAAACTTTTGGGAATACAGAGTGTTTCTGTTGCTGGCATGGGCAGGACTGAGCCAGCAGTGAGCTGGGGCCATGGGTGCTGCATAAATAAGACATGAAAATACCTCTCTGACTCTTTTTACCGTGTTTTCTCACCCAGATGGAATGGAAATGTAGTAATAGCACTCAGTGTGAGCACGACTCGGTGTGAGGCCCTCAGTTTCCTGCAGCGCTGAGAGCGGCCGTGGCCGTTGTTTTCCCTGAGATCCGCCTGGAAATGGCGCAAACCCGCAGAGGGCGGTGGAGCCGAGAAAATCGCTGCCTGCACACTCCAGTGCTTGGCTGGCAGGAACCAGTGATGTTACCGGAGTCCTATTTTGGTCTGGATGTGGCCCCACATGTTTAAATTGTGGTGGAATACCTGCATTCCTAAGGAAAGAGAAGAACAGCGTGGGTGTAAGGCAAAGAGGAATAGAGTGGGGCTGGGGTGAGAGGGTGTTTTCCCAGCTGCAAAGGAGCAAGGAAGGGAGCACAGGCACCACATGCAGATGCTGTTAGAAGTGGTTTAACCATCCAAACAGAAAACACTTTGGCTCTCTGGGACTTAGTTGCCAGGAGGGACCAGGCAGATGATGGCTCAGGGACAGCCCCAGGGCAGGAAGGACTTTGAGGGTGACCATGAGATGTGTCCCAGTTGGCGACACCGTGGTCAAGGCTGTCCATGCCGGGTGCAGGTGGAGGGGGTTTTCCTCCCTGGGAGGCTGCAGGCACAGGGAGAGTGGGCAGGAGGTGAATCATCCTGCTCTGTGCCAGCGCCTGGTGTGGGCTTGCCTGGTCCTGGGTGGTATTTGCTTTATTTTGCACTCAGCTGTGCCCTGGAGGGCTGAGACGTTGTTTGCCGAGGGCTGAGCCTGGGCAGGGAGAAGAATGGGGAAAGCTCCAAGCAGGACCTTTTTGGTTTTCTTTTCTTTTTTTTTATTTTGGGTGGTTTTTTTATCTGGAGGGCATTGGAAGAGGAACAGTGCAGGAAAAGCAGAAGCCAAAAGAGGGAGGTGCTGCTGTGCAATGCTGGGTGAAAGCAGGCACCTGGAGCATGCTGGAGCCTACAAACAGAGCTGGAAATGGGGGCTGTTCATAGGTTTGGTGGGGCCAAGACAGCTGATGAGAGGTGAGGGGCTGAACCCAACCACCTGAACTGCCCCTGCTTTGTTCCCTTCAGGTAGGACCTGACCCCTGACACAACAATACTACAGAGGTCACCTAGTGAGATGACCAGATTTTAGGGCCAAAACTTCCCTGAACAAACCATACCTTCCTGAAGGCAGGAGGATGAGGAGGAGGAGGTGGGGAGCAGGTTTCTAAATCCCACCTTGCAGCTGGGACCTGCTCATTCTGATCACTGAGTTTTCACTCAGAGTCAAGCTGAGTCAACAGGAAGGCTGTGTCTCCTCACTCACTCCCAGGACACTTTTCTCACTTTATGCTCTTCCCTTCATGAGCATCCCTTCAGGGGATACCCCAATCCTGCATTTTCTTAAATTCACCAACAGCTCCAGCATTCCTGTGCTGTGGGGTTGTGTTTCTGCTGTGGCAGGTACATGAGAGACGGGTGGGACTGGAAAAAGGGCTGGTGATGCTCTGAAACAGGAGCTCAACACTGTAGGCTCCAGCTTCCCACGGTTCCCAGGTGATAACAGAGATAGCAGGGAAAAGAGGAAGAAAAACAAAATGGAGAGGTGGCAAGAAGGGTGTGAATCCAGCTGGAACTCACTCAGGCTCTAAAATCTGCAGGATTTGTTGGCCAAATCGTCCTACATAGGGTAGAAGGGAGACATATCTGCTTTCTCTTCCCAGGAAAAAATAAAAAGAAGGGAAAAACATGGCTGGGGAGAGACTTTGGCTCTGGTAGGGCTTTAAGGCAGAGCAGGGAGCCTGGCTCTTTCATCTGGCCAGCACATTTTGGGAGCTTCAGCAGACAATATGGTGAAAATGCCATTTTTTTTCCTTTCTAAACAGGCAAAAAGTGTTATATCAAAAGATCCTGGAGTTCGGAAGCTCTTTCACAGCTGTGTTTACAGGCAGCTATTTCTGTAGAACAGAGGCAGCCATTGATGTCAATTTGCTTTTGAGATTAATTTCCATCTATGCAAAGGGGCATAGCTGGAGAGGGGCCGTGCCAGGAGGTGGTCATGGAATGGTACCAGCCCCCCAAGAACACACAGCTCTACTTGCACCCTCCAAATAATAACAGCCAAGTCTTTACCAGCTGTGGAGGGAGAATTGTCTTCCCAGCAGGAGAGGTGTGCTGTGAACACAGCAGCTCTCCGGGATGCTGGGAGATCTATCAGTACCTGGGCAAATCCCATACCATGAGAGAAGTTCCTCCTTTGGCTCCCATTTTTGGGGAGTGGAGGAGTACTTGGCCTTTCTTTTTGGTCATTCTTATTTCTCTCTTCAGTTTTCCTGGTGGGGAATTAGTTAATATGGCAGGCTGAAGGCTTCTGAGGAAAACTGACTCAGAAAAAACAGTCACAGCCCCCTCTAGATATTTGTTCCTGGATTCAGATATAAATATTCCCCAGTCAGGACTTCTTTACAGGCTGGCAGGGCTTGGTTGGGCTGTTTCCCCTCAAAAAGAAATCTCAGTGTTTCCTATTTCCCCCTATTTCCCACAGGCAGTGTGAGGTATGTATGAGCTCACCTCCTCCCAAGTATTTCCCTTACCCCAAAGCAGAACAAAGAGCACAGAAAGGGACACTAAACAGCACATGATCACCTTCCCCTGCCCCACTAATGCCTGCTGGCACTGCAGGAGGTGGCTGTACCCTCCGGGGTAGCGTGTGAGTAAGAAATAAAGTATTCCAGTTGCTTGGCTGCTTTTAATGGAGACCTGCATGGCAGCTCCCAGTTTCTGAGAACACACCTTAGACGAGGAAGAGCTTCTGGCCACACTGCAATCCTTGGGTGTCCTAAACCTGCCCTGCACAACCCCGTTGTTCGATGACTCAGAGACTGACTCCAAAGGGAAAACATACTCAATACACTTCTACTACCTTTTGCCCACTGTGCTGAGTTCTGCTCCAGTGAACAGCACCCAGTCCAGATTCATCACCGTCAGATTTATTTTTAAAAGTAAAAATGACTTCTCTGCACATAAACAGGACCATTGCACAAACAGGGACGGATGTGACTTCTCAGGTAGGTTTTCTTTAGTGCACAAGACCTCTTAGCTTGTGGTTATAACAGCTATTCTCCAGGTGCTGAATACACCATCATGAGAGCTGTTCGCTTCAGTAAAAGAAGCTTTTTACATCTAAGTGTTTATTTGTGATTGAATTAAAGCATTATCTTCCTCCTAAACTTGCAGCTGCTCAGAATTTGCAGCAGACAGGACACAAATAAGCTCTGGGAAGGTTTCCTAGAGCAGCACCCCAGGCGGGTGACTGGGGCAGCAATACCTGTGGGCACAGAAAGGTGCTGGGAGCATCTCCCTGGGACGTGCGGCGCAGCAGGAATGTTGGAAGGTGCCAGCGGGTTGGAATGAGCCCCCGGCAGCCAGCGGCAAGGCAGGACAAGTCAGGACAATCTGGCAGCTGCCGGAATCTGCTCTGAGGTGCTTTTTATCTCCCTGAGATGGTACAAACCACCTTGGCCGCTGCCAAGCTCAGGTGGTGGCCGTGAGGAGGGTTCTGCAGGTTAGGTGTGAAATGGTGAACGTGGTGGTGGTGGCGTGGCAACCCTGGGGGGTGAGGGCTTGGTGTGACCTGGGGTTAGGTGGAAATGTCTCCCCACATGGGCAAGTCTGGAGGTGCCCCATTGCCACGGGTGGGCTGCCTTTGGGGTCCCCAGGGTCCCTCACAGCCACCCTGTCACCCTCAGGACCATCTGCCCTCATGAGGGGCTGCAGTGTGGCCCCTGTCAGCTGCTCCAGGAGCTGGGAATTGGGGCTGGGAGCTGTAAGGCTGGTAATGGAGCTAGGGGAGAGGTTTTTTGGTAAGCCCCTTCCTCGGGCCCGCAGTAGGGTGAATACAGCCAAGGAGGTCCCAGGCTTCCATGTTACATTCAGGGCTGCCGGCCCTCACGATGCCTCAGGGGGGCTGCGGTGCTGCACCTTCCTCCAGAAGCCAGTACTTGGGGCTGAGGGTGAGTTTTCAGGCAGGGGAAGCCCTCAGCTGGGTGGTTACTGAGGGACCCCAAGGTCCCCTGACACCCTCAGGCCAACCCCTCAACCTCAAGCGCCGCCGAAGTCTCTCCGAACGCAGCCGAGTGTGCCCGAAGCTGCGTCCGCGACGAACCCGAGGGACTCCGAGTATCTCCGAGAAGCTCCGAAGAGCTCCGGGCGGGGCGGGATTCCCTCTTCCGAGCCGCTCCGAAGCTTCCCGAACTGTCTCACGCCCTCGTCTTCCGGAAATAGCCGAAGTTTCCGAGCGCGGGGGTCACGGGAGGCGCTGGGCCGACGGGGGAGGGAGGGGGAGCGAGGCACGGCGCTTGCGCGCGCGAAAGCCTCTCCGGAAGAATCCGAGATTTGCCGAGCGGCGCTGCCTGACGAGCGGCTCCGGAAAGAGACGAAGGTTGCCGATCAGCGGTGGGCCGAGTGACTCCGGAAAGAGCCGAAGGTCGCCGATCGGCTCTGGGCCGAGCGGCTCCGGAGCGGCCCGAAGGCGCCCGAGCGCCCGCCCGGCCGGACAGCTGGAGGCGGCCGCAGCGCCATGTTTGATGCTCCGCTACTCCAGTGAGGAAAATCCGCCGGCATCGCCCTCGAGCCGCCGCCGCGAACGGCTCCGCTGCCCCCGGCGAGGGCGACCGCGACCCCCCGCCGCCGCCGGCTCATGAGCAGCGCGGCCTGAGCCGCCCCCCCTTCCCTCCCTCCCCTCCCTCCCTCCCTCCCCGCCGGCCCCTCTCCCGAGCCCTCCGGGAGGCGCGTTGTCACGGAGACCGGCGCCGGTGCCGGCCCGCCGCGCTGCCCCGGCTCTCCCCCGGCCCGCTCCGCGGCTCCCCCCGGCCCCGCTCCCCGCCGCGGGGTGGTGGCTGCGCTTGGCCATGAGTTTACCGCAGAAGGCGGCTTTGAAACCCGGCGCGGCGGCGGCGGCGGGGACCGGCCCCGGGAGCGGGGCGGCGGCGGGGCCGCCTCCCCCCGCGGCTCCCCCTCACCCGGCGCCGGCGCCTCACCCCAACATCAGGGCCTTGCCGCCACAGCCGCCCCAGCAGTATCCTTTGCCCCGGGGGCTCGGGGGTGACTCCCCCTCCCCACAGCGAGCGGAGCCGGGGGGGTGAGGGCTGCGGGGAGGGGGTGAGGGGCCCCGCAGACCGGGGGAGGGTCGGGGGTCTCGGGGCCCCCCAGAGCCGGGGGGTGAGTGTGAGGTGGGGGTTGTTGAGGGGTTCCCGGCTCTTTTTTGTGTGCCTGTTTGTGCGTGGGGCCCCCTGCAAAGGGGGGCTGCACCTGCTGGGATGGTGCCGGGAAAGGGGAGCCGTCCACCTCCCCAGTGGGCTGCTTTGGAGGGTCAGCCCTTTCCAGGGGGTCCCTTTTCCCCCTCCCCCAAAGCAGCGGTGACCCCAAGGGTAAACTTTTAATTATAAATCGTTCTTCAGTTTTGCTTCTGGTCCTACCCAGGTAAGTGCTTTGGTTTTGTTGTTTTTCCAGGCGAATTTTAGCCAATTTTTTTTTTTTTTTTTTAAATTTACGGCTGGGGATGGTTTTCATGTGATTTATTTTATTTTATTTAATTTTTCCTACTTGGCTGGTGGGAATAAATTTCAGGTGGAACCTTTCACTGAGCAGCTTTCCCTGGCAGGCCACGCGTGATGGGGAGGAGGAGCAGGCTCCCACTCCCCAAAATCCCCCCACCAAAGCGGCCGCTGCTACAAAGAGAGGCCGGCGGGGGCTGTGAATGTTTTTTAAAGGTCTTGGGTTCTGTGCTGCGAGTAGGCCCCGAGTCAGGAGGGAAATACTGCAGGGATCAGCAGGAAAGTGCCTGCCGACCTGAGGTTTTGTTTGCAGCGTCCGACAGCATCCCGTGGCAAACCGGCCGTTCTCTCGCCTCCCCTCCCTGGAGTTTTGGGGGGAGTGTGACGTGAAACACACACTTTGTGGAATATCTCCGTGCTGTGTTATCCGGGAATGGTGCAGGGACGGTCGGGAGTGTGTTTTCCTATTAATATTTGGCGGTGTGTTGGATTTTAAGGTGGAAGCGCAGGGTGGTTTTCGTGCCCAGGGCTGTGCTCTCAGAACTGTGTTCCCTGTGTATGAGCATTTTCCTGCTCTCACTTTCATTTTGGAGGTGGGAAAACCCAGCCCTTTTATAATCAGTTTAGGTCCATTGTTTTCTTGAACTTCCGGCAAGAATCACCCCTGCCATGACAACAAATTCATTGCTTAAATCATGAGACTGTTGACGTTACAGATTTGTTTGGGTCAAGTGGAAACCCCTGGACGTTGTCTTTGCTGGCTGATATTTGCCTGATTTGTGGTATTCCGTAATTCCAACCCGTGTTTTATGAATAAAAAAAGTGGGAAGGTGCTGTCAGTAGAGTCAGCGGGGTGGTGGTGAGTAAAACTGTTGCTCAGGGAAAATTTGCTTTAGTTTTGAGGGATGTGCCAAGAGTTGGAGTGGGAATGTCGGCCAGCGTGCACGGGCTGTGCCCAGCTGATCTTCCAGCAAGGTACTGGTTTGTCTGGGAAGGGGATTTTTTACCGGGAAAGTGGCACTTGGATGCCTTGACAGTTGAAAGCTGCAGTTTGCCTGGCTCTGGGGCGGTGCTGGGCTGTCCCAAACACTTTATTCCCTGGAGTGCTTCTCCGGGGGGTGCTTTGGGGGAGCCTGCTGGGTCGGATGAGGGGCTGTGCTGTTGTGGCTGTTGCTTTTGGTGAGTGTTGCATGAAGCACAGAGGGATGAAGTTTGGGTTTACTCTGAGCACAGCCTAAAAACAAAAGGGTTTGGAAAGCCTGGAGAAGCTCCTAGAGGAGCTGGGGCTGCTGTGTCCTGTCCTGGGGACCCAACTGGACACTGTGAGCAGGAGGGACAGAGGGAGGGAGAAGTGTTAGATGGATATGACAAGTTGGTTAAAATGACACAGTTTCATTTTTATTTCTAGATGTGCCTGTTTTGAAAACATTGTGTTTGACCGATATCTCTCCTTAACTCCTAAACTACTGATCTGTGCTTGGAATATATTCAAATACTTTATTTGTGATGCTTATTCAGATGTCCTGGTGAAGCTTATTCAGATGCCCTGGCTGGTTTTATCTTCCACCAAAACCTGTATTTGATTATAAACAAAAGCTGTTACCTCTCAGTGCTGCTCTGAGTGAAGCCCGGGCAGGAGAGTTCATCCCTGATTTACTGGAGTGCAGGGGGTCATCTGAGTTCAGCCTTATTTTTAGCCCTCTTTGGTTTCTTTTTTTTCTCTGTGTTTTGATACAACTGTTGAGCCACTGTTACCTCAGAGCAGATAAAAGAGTTGCAGGTTTCTCTGACTAGGGCTTTTTAAACCAAAGCAATTTCTTACTGGTGAACTTTGTAACTTTGGAAATACTTGTGGTTTCAGACTTAATATATCATGAAATTAAACAATATCTGTGTAATTGGAAAAAAAATGCGTGAGAAAGAAGTGTTCAGCATGTGCATGTAACAAGGCATGAGGAAGGGAAAATTAAAATACAGGGGAAAGAAAGAATTTTTTTAGAAAATAATATTTTTTGAGAGAAAGAGAAGCTGTAAAGGGATGGACATGAAGAACAGAAATGTCTAGATGTGAGATTCATTCTGTTTCCTGATAAATAGGAAGTTATTGGAGCTGCTGTAAGACAAGACAGACTTGTGAGGAATTTCCTTAACACAGTGGCTTCAAGAAATTAAATTTCCTGTGTAAAAGTAAGTTAGGATAAGTGGCTCTGTTAGTGGTGAGTACTCAGCCAAACCTGATTTCAGGCAGAATTTGTGCTCAAATGTATCAGTATGGATAAATCCTTCAGTTGGAGTCTGACCCTTATTTGGGTGGAAAGGACAGGCAAGGGTGAAATGACACACAGAAGGATATTATAAAAAGTAAATCCCAATCTGCCCTCCTTGGCTTTGACTGCCAGACTGCCTCTGCAGGAGAAGTTCCTGTGAAGTCTGGAGTGAGGCTTCTTCCATAAAAAGGTGCAGTAACAAAGGTGCTGCAGGGGCACTGTGGGCCTTTGTGGTTTTACCTCAGTGGTACTTCTGACACGTGTCACACTCCACCCTGTTCTTTACTCTCCCACTTAGGAATGAAGTATTCTTTTTGTGTGTCTTACATTAAGCTGTTCTTTCAAAAGTCCCTGTGCTGTGAATAAATTTTGTGGATCAATATGATCAGGTCACCAGTTTCTTCCCAGCCTAGATGTGGGCAAACATTGGCTTGTAAGGGTGAGCCAGGCTGATGGATGGCACCTGGGGCGACATCCCCCGGCTGCTGATAATGTGACACGGTTCAGTCACAGACAAATCAGAGCTGTCTGGGCTCAGGACTGGGGTCAGTAGGATTTTGTTTTCTGTTCCCAGCTTCCTCACGTTTGGAGGGAGTTCCTGGTTGTTGATGTGCAGGCACCAGTAAGCTTGACTTTAATCTATCCCTGTGGCTGCTTCCATATGGGATTGGGCATCTCTGAAAAATTCCTCAGGCTAATGCAGGTTGTGGCAGGTTCAGGGTGGGTGTCAACAGACCGTTACTAATTTTTTTTTTCTCTTCTTCCTCCTTGTTAATGCCTTTTCTGAGAAGCCGAGAGGAAGGATCAATGTTTGAGGGACTGATCTCTGTGAATTCCATCATTGCTCTGCAAGGAAACGTGTTATGCTAACATTGCCTCAGTTTTCCTGCACTGTTCAGCTAACTGTGCTGTAGTCCCTTTCAGGAAGTGCTGTGGTGGTTCCTGCTGTGTTGGGTGGCATCTTCTTGATGCAAGCAGCTTCCCCAAAGCCCAGGAGGACAGCAGGAAATACAGGATGGCACTGAGGAATGTCTGAGCCTGTGTGAGAAGTTGGGGTGAGTTCCCGGCAGTGCTTGCCTGGTGTCAGTGTGCAGAGCAGGCCTGCCTTGGAGATCTGGTTAAATCAAGATTCTCGAGGAGGATTGGGTGCGTGGGGTTCTCTGTTGTCTCTCCATGAACCAAGAGTTGAGCTGTAGGAGAAAGTGCCCAATAATTTTAGTGAGGAGAGAATCTGCAGCGTGCCCCAGAGGGTTGGGGTCTCTGGGTTGCTGTGATCCCCTCCAGAAGCTTGGAGCCAATTCCATCTTCCCTCCCTTATTTCCATTTTGAGTGGTGTTTTCCCAGACTATGTGAGGGAGCTGCTCTGTGCTTTCTGGAGTTTGTCTGTTGATGAGTTTGGGGTTGAGGACAAGGCATTTGGAAGCTGCTTGGGCACAAAAGTCAGCTTGAAGAGCGTGGTGGTGGCTCTGGTGTCAAGCGCTCCCCTTGCAGCTTTGACACTAGCCCAGAGCAGTTGGAAACCTCTTCCAGATGCCAGTGGCAGCCACGTGTGAGGAAAGTGTTGGGAGCATTATGGTCCCAAAAGGGAAGGAGTGGTGAGAGGAGGGAAGGAGGGACCAGGCTGAGATCAGAGGTGTCCCTTGCTCTCTGTGTTTCTGAGTCGAGGAGGAATGTTCTGAGATCTCAGCTGGATTAAAAGAAGGGGGCAGAGGTGTTGCCTGGGGAGTGTTTCTCTTTAGAAGTGTTGAAGCTGTGGAGATCAAACATCTTGGGAGGGTCGGAGCAGGAGAAGAGACTTTCCCTGCTGCTCCGTGGTGGTGGCTCCTCTGCAGGGGAGGAACGGGCACGGATTGGGGAGCATGTTGCCAAAAAATAAAATGCTTTAAGCCCTCTCTGCCATCTCCCCTGTTGATGTTCCCCAGCCTTGGCACATCTTAGTGTTCTTTCAAGCAGCAATAGCTTTAATTTATTTAATGAGAAAAGCTAATCATGTTAGAGCGCAGATATGTCACTTTACCAGCTTTGTAAGATTTTTGTGGTGAAATTCTCCTGGAGAAAACCATTCTAAAAATGTGATTTCAAGTGGCTTATTTTCTTCTCACATCCAAAGACATGATTGTATATGTTCTCTGGCAGAAGTCTGTGGGAGAGGGTTACTTTATCCATTTAAATATGTGTGTATTTAATGAACAGCACTGATTTGGGAGCAGAGTTTGTGTAAGAAGTTGTTGAGAGAGTAGCAGGAGACTCAGAACAAATAACTTCCCTTTTAGATGTTGGAATGTAGAAGGATTTTTATCTTTTTTATTATTTTATCTGTGATGGATTTTGTCCATCATTTTCAGGCTGGAAGACTTTTCTGTGTCGTTAGCAAACATTGGGATGTGATGAGCTGGTGCATTTGCTCCACTTCTGTTTAGTAGTAGGAGTTAGTAGTGAAGATCTCCCTTTAGAAGGTGGAGGTAATCTACCTATTTTATTTTTCCCCTAATCCAGCAATTTCAGGCCTAGTCAACTGTCAACTTTAGTTGTGTGTAAATCCGCTAATATGATTAGAGTTGCTGGAATTTTTACTCTGGGGAATTACAGATGGGTAGTATCACTGTTTTACAGGCATTGCTTTGGTAGGAAACTTTATCTGTGACTTGAATGTGGTTGCTGGCAATTGCAGAAGCTTTTCTGGAATGAATGGGGAAGAGAAAACTGGTGTTTGTTCCAAGGCATGAACATGTGGGGGGAGGAGTTGTGTGCCCTGTGGTCTGGAGGAACCAGGGGAAACTACTTTTTCTTCTTGTTTTTTAAGGGAATTCAGTTGATGAGACTCTCGTGGTGCTGTGTTTTACACTTGCTGTAATTTCAAGCAATTCTCTGTATACCTTTCCCTCCCAAACCCTGGACTCCGTTTTGTCTCCCAGATAGGAGCTGATGATGTGGAACAGCTGGAAAAAGAAAATAGAATGTGTTCTTAAAAAAGAAAAGGATCAAAGGGAGGAGAGCAAAATCAGCTTTTAGGCGAGTGAAATTTTCTGGTGCATGTTATTCCTCTGGTTTATTCTTTACCTTTGGAAGGTGTCCCAGGGCGCACTCCCTCTTTTTGGAATAGGTGATGGCATGCTGTTGCTGATGGGACTTGAGTCAAATTGCTGCTGGGCATGTAACTAGGTTAATGGGACAGCATGATTATATTTTTTCTTTCCTGAAAGGAAAATTACACGCTCTGTATTTCGGTTGTACCCGAGGAGTTGTTTTTACCTTTGTTTGCTGTGTAGTTGAGGCGGAGAGAAAAGGACAAGTTTCCCCACACCGAGATTGTATCAGGTTTAAATCAATTCTGCCAACAAAAATAAAATGTTTCAGTTGTTGATTGTAACAGCTTTGTGTTTCCTTTATCTACGTGAGAGTTGAAATATTTCTAGAGTTTTAGATAGACTTGAAAAAAAAGCCAAGTGGCTTCCAGAATGTGTGTCTTGGAAATAAAACTTACTGTCCTTGACCGATCCTGGTGGTGCTCTGTGAGTCTGTTGGTGGAGTGTGGAAATGGGTTAGGACTTGTTGAGGTGCAGCGAGCAGCTGCACCTTTCCAAGCGTTTGAGCTCAGCAGGAATGAGGCTCCCATGCTCTGGAGTAAGCACAGGAGTAGCTGTAAATTTGGAAGCACAAAGACCATCCCTGCTTGTAGCACTGAATGTGGTGGGATCAGAAATTTCCCTGCCAGCCATGGAGTTTGCACTTGTTGCTGTGAAAACACTAACCAAGGAGGAATTAATGCAGTTAAAGGTCTTAAATAATACAGTTTGGAAAGCTTTTGAAAGGTGGAAATTAATAAATGTTGCAGGGCTGCTCTGTTTGGGATTGCCAGATCATGATTGTGTGTTTGGTTTGATTTACAGTGGGGATGACTGTGAGTTACTGAGTTACTCAGAGCAGTCAGAGGAGTCTGATTGCAGTGTCTGTGTCACTGGTGATGGGTGAAAATCCATTTGAGCTGGTGCTATGGCTTTGCTAATGGTGGTTTGAAAACTGATTTCCCTCTTTCATGTGTTATAAGTAAGTTGTAGAAGTTACTGTGCCTTGAAACTGGCTTTTCCCAGGCTTATTTTGTTCTCTTGCCAAAAGGCAAAAATGACAGAAGTCTTTGGTCTTTCAGACCAAGCAGGAGGCTCTTTTTGTGTGCATCAAAGGGAAGGACTTTTATAGTGATGCTACTTTCAGCTTTGTTTTTTTAGTCAGCTCTGTTCTTGGGAAGGCTTCTAAGCATCCTGAGGAAAGGACCTTTAAAAAAAAATCCAGTGCATTTTTACTGAGTGGTGAGACCTTCTGTCCTGGAGCTGCCATGAGATCTTCCACAGAACTGTCAGGTCTGATGTGAAATTCAGGCTGAAATCTGGCCTGAAAACTTTCTGGAAGTCTTGAATTCCTGTTTGGGGTGATGTACAGGCTCCATACTGGACCCTGTGTTTTGCAATGTACAGCTGAATCATTGGGCTGACTCAGTGTATTATTATGTTGGACAGGGAACTCAGCAAGGTTCTTGTAAGTTGAGGGTGAGCAACCTATACCAGTTATTTGGGGGGAATTCAAGAACTGAAACCAAAGAAACATTTAAAGCCTGTTTATTGTGACTTTTAATGTGAAATTCATGGCGCACCTTGAGCTCTGAAGTGTGCTGGGAAGGCGATTTCAGCAGTTTTAGCGAGGCAAGGCTTGTTTGGAAGGTGCTTTGGGATGTAGTATTTCTTGAGCTGGGGAGGCATCTTGAGTTCTACTTGCTCTGTATAATATGAAACCAGCTTCAATTTGTGTCACCCTTTCTCACTGGTGCTCACACAGTTATAAGTACTTGTCACTGGACAGTCTTTCTCCAAATATTCAGCATTTCTGGGCTCTGTGTTTCGTATTTTAGGGTTGTGAATGCAAATAATTCAGCTGTCAACCTGTCCAGCTTGAGTTTTATGTTTTCCTTTAGTGTTGTGTTTTAAAGTCGATTTCAAAGTTCCTTTACGTCTGTCTCTTCAAAAAGAAAAAAAGACCTAATTTTTGCTGATATGCAAATATCACGAAACCTAAGTTTCAACGAGTTTAAGCTGTTTGCCTTAATTCTATTGATTACCTTTCCACAACAATTTTTCAATTTTGAAAAAGTTAATCTGCACAAATAAACTCCTTTATATTTCAGTGTTTGGTTGTGCATCACATTTAACTTGAAGTGATTCCCATTTTGCCCCACATACCCCATCTCACAGTGGTGGCTGTGGCAGCAGTACCTGGTGTCACCAGCGTTCACCGAAACAATTGGCCCTTGGCACAGTCCCCTCCCTGCCTTGCTGCAGCCAAAGCACACTTCATCCACTCAGGCTGATGTTAGGATCATTAAATAAATGAATGAATTGTACTGTCACCAAATTCCCATCCTGGCAGCCGAAGAACATGAGAGTTTTATAGCCAGGACCTCTGTCCAGAATGTCTTATTGAATGCCTGGGATGTCAGGAGTGGGAACAGTCAGCAAAAAGCTTTCTGGTGAAATGTGTGAGCCTTACAGAGAGTTATGGTGTGGAGTGCTGTAAAAGCTTGAATTACCAGACATCTGATCGTCCAGGATGAGTATTAATCAACCTGGGAAGGGTGTGGAGAAAGGAGCCACAGCATAGCAGTAAAACAAGAGAGCAGGACAAACACAGAGTGGGGAGAGCTGCGTCTCTATTGTCAGGTCAGCTCTGTCTTGTTGTTTGAAAGGAGTTTTTGGGGGAAGAATGCAGCCAGGCTTGGAAGTGTTGAAAGCAGGGATAACTCTTGGTCTCCATCCGGGAGTTTGAGGTCTCACTGGTTGAGCTAAAACTCCTAAAGGTCACTGATGCTCTGGAAGCACTTGGAAAAGTCTGCTGAACTTCCACCACTGCGAGGAGAGGGTTGCAAATATTCCCTCAAAGGAGGAGAATTCACTCCTCAGGCTTGGATTACTTTTTCTTGTGGTCTAGCTCCATCCTTGCTTTTATGATGTTGTGCTTAAGATGGTGTTTCTGCTTAGAAATGGGAGACAAAAGATCTGTATCATCCACACTGGCTGTGAGTGGGTCCTAAATGTCTCTGAATTGTGGGGGAAAAGGAGGAAGATGAAGTGTGTTCCAACCAGTTTGGGGGACCAAATTGCACTGCAGCTCCTGATAATGTCAGAGGTGCTAGGGATAACCAGAAATATTTGATTTAATCCATTCCTGTTCTGCAGTGTTCCAAAAAATGAGCATTTAAGGGAAAAATACTTGTTATTCTTTCCATCCACAACATTGGTCTTAACTATGGTTAATTTGAAAAAAGGCTGCTAAAATAGCACTGCTCACCAGCACAGTCTTCAGAGCTCCCCTGTCCATGTTTAAGGTGGTGATGGCACTTGTGGCCATGGTGGTGGTGAAATCCAAGTGTCTGGGCAGTGTTTGTAGGTGGAAAGCTCAATCTTAAAGCCCTGCTGTGGCTGTGGAGATACTGCAGTCTGAAATTGGTGCACCTGGGGTTTATGCTCCTCAGAAAAGGAATCATGGTACCTCTGGTGAGGCATGGGTTGTCCTGATGGTGCAGATAGGCCTCAGCAACCAGGCAGGGACAGGTCCTGAACTTTCCTTTTCTTTCCCATCTGGGGTAGTCCATCAGGTACATCTTCACTGACTACTGCCTCTGTGTTGGTTCAGCTGTGTGGCATCACTTCAGAGAGCACTGCAGCAGCTGCAGCCTTCCCTCTGTGTTTGATCCCTGTTTGTGGCCTGAATCTATAGAATCCCAGAATGGTTTGGGTTGGGAGGGACCCTAAAGCTTGTCCTGTTCCACCCCCTGCCACAGGCAGGGAGGGACACCTTCTACTCGACCAGGTTGCTCCAAGCCCCATACAACCTGGCCTTGGATCCAACAGGCTGAACCAATGGAAGAAAACCAGGATTTCTTTTAATGGAAAATGCTCAGAGACTGATTTACTGATCATCTTCAGACCCTGGTGTGGTGAATATACCATTGCTGTTACTCTTTCCTGGATTCCCCTGCAGAAGTGTGCACCTGAGATTCTTTGTGAGGGAAATTAGAGGTGCAGAGGGTTGAACTGAGGAGGCTCAGGGCTCCCATCCTACCTACAGCCCTCTGTGAATTTTGATTTTCATGCAGCAGTGTAAGTTGTGTTGCTCTGCCCTCCCTGGATGCCAGCTTGGATATAATTTTGTATGACACAGAATTTTAGTTCAGGTGAAGTCGTAAGCTCCGCATGTGGCAAGAGGACACTTAGGATTTCATTTCATGTTGATGAACTGCTGAAATAAAGATTATGGACCAAAAACTATGAGGAGTTACAGCACTGGGAATGGAAATGAGCACCAACACTCTGGAGAATCATCCTTCCAGAATTCCTTGCTCAGCTGATGGGAGGACCATCACTCTGGGTAACAACACCGGTGTCACCACAACAGAGTGACCAGCAGAGCATTGCATTTCCCCATCAGGTCACAGTGTGAAGTATTGGAGGCACTGCAGGAAACCAGCTGAGTGAATGAGATGGTAAAATACCAGGCTGTTTGATATTCCTGCTTATCATACAGATGGCTCAGAAATAGATGGATGCTGCTGTAGGGTCCCCTGTTCCCAGGACACAAGCAGGGGCTGTCCCTGTGGAGCAGAGACATGTGGGGGGTAAAGCCTGGCAAGCTGGAGTGGTTTATTTGTAGTTTTAGGGCACAAAGTTTGAGGTGAGTGGGCAGGGGCAGTTCTGTGTTAATGGCAGGCACAGGAAGAGAAAAATCAGCTGATTTTTAGTACTTGCCAGCAATTCAGACTCCTGGGTGAAGATTGTCATGAATGAGCACTGCAGTGCTCATGTCTGCATGGGAACTGTCTTCTCTGGTGGTGTAACAACGTGCCCCAGCTGCAGTAACTGCTGGCGCTGAAGGGGAGCCAGAGCTGGGAGGTTTTACTTTGTGAATTCAGCATGAGGCAAGGTAGGCTCTCATACCCACACAGAGGTTTATTCCAGGCTGTAAGCTGAATAAGGGCTGGATAAAAGCTTGTGAATCTTTCTCTGGGATGGGATCCTTTTCCTCCTGCTCTGCCTTCCTCTGTTTGTGCCTTTTTAGTTACATCACCTGGCCCTGTCTGCTTTGGCTACTGTGGTTTTAATGCTCTTACCTGGTTATGTGTGTGCAGGGCAAACTTGGTATAGAAATAACTCTGTGTGTGTGTTAAGTAACTGCTCTGAAGGAAGCAAGCCCCAAATAATCAAATAATCACAATTTTCTCTTCCTGGTGGGGCTGATGGGACTGGAGTGTTTCCCATTTGGCGTCCTCTGCTGCACTGGCAGTGGCTTCATGCTTCCCAGCACATACCCTGAGTGTGGTTATCAGGTTGCCTCCCTCTCCCTGAGCTGGTATCAGGCCAGAAACTGCTGTTTCAGCTGCTAGTCAGGGGACAGCTACACTGAATTTGGGGACCTTCATTTTCACTGGATTGTGATTCAGTTTGTGTGAGATAGTGCCTGGTTTGGCTGTTTGATGTAAATTTCTTTAAGTTCAACGGTTGAAATTCAGGAGTATTTGAAAATAACTTATGTATCTGGAGCTGCATTTCAGAATGGGAAATGTGGAAGCTGGGTGTGACTTCAGCTGTGGTGTCTGCTCTGTGGCATTTTATTAAAAAACCTCCTTTTTTCTGCCAGACTAGATGTGTACAAGCATCTGATGCAGCCAAAAGTGCAGAGAACAGCTGAAGAACCATTCCTGCTCCTTTTGGAGTAGACCAAAAGCCAAAGTTACTCCAGAAAGGAGTAGGCTGGTGTGTGTGTCTGGCCAGACAGCAGATCAAAGCCTTTCTCCCCCGGCTGTCTCCTCCCAGTCACTCCTTGTCATCTCCATCAAGGCAGCTTGCTCACAGCCTTGCTTTGGATATTTTTACAGCATCTACCAGGAGGTTTGCTCTGTCTTAGCCTTGTTTAGCTACTGTTCAGTGTGAGACCACTACTGGTTTTTTTTTGTTTGTTTTTTTTTTTTTTTTATGCTTGAAAATTCAATAAATGAAATTATCATCACAAGTTCTGACTCTGATATTGCCTCATGTCAGATTTGCCTCTGTCTCCCCTAGCCCTTCCTTGGCCACTGCCTGGGAATTTCGTGTGTGTGATGTTTTCTTTGAATGCATGTCTCCTATTAGAGATTCCTGCTTTTCCCTTATTTCTTGAACAATGTAGTTTCTTCACTCTGAAGGCTCCTTCTCATTCTCTGGGAGTGGTGGTTCTGACCACCATCTGGGATGAGCTGAGCATCTTCAATTTTCCCCAGGGATGGTTGAAATTAGTTTGGTTGGTGGCTTTGCCTGAAAAAGCGACCCAGGAATTTTTCCTAGTACATCTCTTTTTCTCCCAACCCTTCTGCAATGTCCAGAGCAGCTGTGGCTGCCCTTGGATCCCTGAAAGTGTCCAGGGTTGGATGGGGCTTGGAGCGATCTGGGATAATGGGAGGCATCCCTGCCCATGGCAGGGGTTGGAATGAGCTTTAGGGTTGCTTCCCACTCAAACCATTCTGGGATTCCATGATTCTGTTCACTTCCATATTTAACTGTTTCATCAAGGATCATTTCACTGTAGCAGGTCAGGGAGGACTTCAGAGCTGCCAGGCCAGAGGTGGGTGTGGTTGGCTTTGTGGGGAGTGTTATCAGCTGGGGCAGAAATGCCTTCCTGAGCAGCTGGAGGGTTTTTGGCAGCCCCTTTGCATTCCATGGTCTCCAGAGGGAGGTTTGCAGTGTGCAGAGGTGCCTCCATGCGTGCTTAGGGGTCTGGGAGCTGGCATACTATTTCCCTGGTGAACTGTTCCATATATAAATATGGTTTTTAACACTTACCTAATGCTTGGTAGCAAAAGGCTGCTCTAGGAGAACTTCTTCAAGGAAAGCAGTGTAAAGATATCTCTCTGCTGGTACTGGATTTATTTTCCCTTCTGTTGTCATTAATTGCAATAATAAATGCAGTTAAAAGTATCCAAAGGACATTTTTTTTTTGCTGCACGATGCTGTGAAATGCCTTGTTCAGAATGCTTTCTTTCCTCTGATTTTGGATCCTTTTTAAATGCTGAAGGGCATTTTTGAGACTTTGTTTTAACTTCTTTTTACATCGTGTTTATATGAAACAGACAAAAAAAAAACCCAAAAAAAACCAACCCAGTGCTTTGCCAAATATTTTTGGAAAGAACAAGCTTTGTGGATAATAATTTTCATGTTCTACCTGCTCCTTGGTGTGTTCAGATGGTAGAAAAATCTTCTCTCCCCTGAAAAAGGCTTTGAGAGATTAACCTTAAGGTAGTCACTTGAGGCAAGTTGATTAAGAAATATACTGAACGTTAGATTTAATCAAGATTGAGTAATGGAGTTAGAATTGACTGTCACTCCTGGAATGCAGTTATTTTTAGGTGGGGATGGGGATGTGCTGCTCCCCAGGTTTTCCATACCATGGCTCTGAAGGCAGACTGATCCAAATGCCATTGGACAGAGAGGATCTGCTCCAGTTTGGTTCTGGCAGCTACATCCCATGCTAAACATGTTGTGAAAAGCTTGGCAAATCAGAGCAAGGGGATTCCACTGTAGCACTGAGGGTTGTCACCCAAAATACAGCTCAGATATATCAGCAAAAACATTGAGCTGCTTTTGATAGAGGGACTTTACCTTGTTTTGTATTTGACTTCCTCCCAAGGGGCAGTGGAGGCACAGCTCTGATCTCTCCTGTGAGCAGGGACAGGACCCAGGGAAGGGCTGGAGCTGGGCCAGGGGGGTTTGGGCTGGAGATCAGGAAAGGTTCTTCCCCAGAGGGTGCTGGGCACTGCCCAGGGAATGGTCCCAGCCCCGAGGCTGCCAGAGCTCCAGGAGCCTTTGGACAGGCTGGGATTGCTGGGGTGTGTGTGCAGGGCCAGGGGTTGGACTCTGATCCTGGTGGGTCCCTTCCAGCTCAGGGTGTTCCATGATTCTCAGAAACATTTGGTGAGGCACTAAACCTCACCTTTTGATCACTTAGTTTAGGCTCTGCCCTTGTTGCCACTGGTGTCATAGTGTGAGGTCCTGAACTTTTTGCCCGTGTTGGTTTTTTTGGTGGGTGCCTCAAGGGAAGCAGGTCTTGTCCAGCTCAAGGCATTGCCCCTCTGTGGTGCACTGCAGAACCACCCTTTGTCATCTTGCAGGGTGGTGTAACTGAGGTTCGACTGAGTATTTTATTTTCTCTTGCTTAAAGGTGAGAACAAAGCTGTTTCTTTGCTGTAACTTTCTATCTTCAGCTCAGGAAATCAGGAAGTTTATCTGGATTAAAGCCTAAGAGAGAGTGATAGGCTGGGAGAAGTGGAAACATAGCTCTGGGGAGTAACATCCCTGCCCCTGGCAGGGGGTTGGGTCTGGATGGTCTTTAAGGTCCCTCCCAAGCCATACCATTCTGTGGTTCTGTGAAACAGCTGAGGCTGTTTGCTGTTCATTGCTGTTCCAGAGAAGCCAGTTTGCAGAAGGATTAAGTGGAAGAAAGTGGGGTCACTTGCATGGGAGGTGAATGAATCAAGATTATTTTAAAGGAGCTTCCTCACTTTCTTGACATGTCCTGACTGCAGAGACAAGCAGAGCAACTGTCTCGCTAAATTCATCTTAGATACAAGGGAATTGTGACACAATAGTCTTTCTAGGGACTGAAAAGTAAAGATCAGCTCCAGGTGTTGCATGATATTGTCATTTTGGTTCTGTCTAGTAATAATATCAATTCCCCTTTGCAGCCTTCGGTCTCAGTGGGCAGAAAAGGCCAAAGCTTGCATGGTTCATCACGTGGTGCCCTCAAGCTAGCAGTTGTTCATCTGTCAGCTGGAATTGTGACTTTTTTCTGCATTCTTCCCAGGCTGGACTTGCCCTTGCAGTGCTCAGGATGTCCATTTGTAGGTTTGGATTTCTGGGTCAGTGTAACCACAGGGTGGGAGCGGTCAGCATGTGAAGTTACCCATGAGAGAAAGTCCTCTTGAGAGGCCTCAGGTGTGCTGCCTGATGTAAGCTTTAGGAGCAGATAGGATCAGAGGGCAGACTTTCATTTCCATGGCAAAAGCAGTTTCTGGAGTCACTTTGCATGGTGCCAGGGGACAGGACAATATTTTAACATCATCCCATTCTCAGAGTTTACTTGGGCAGCTGCCAAATGGGGTGAGATCAGTGAACAGAGATTGTAGTATCTCTATACCCAAAACACTCATCGCCCTCTTTGCAGTTTACTCAGTAAAAGCAAAGAACATATAACCAGGAAACCTCTACAGATGTTGCTTTGAAGAAGCTCATTTGGTTAGCCTGTTTTGCTTGTGTTGCTTGTCCCTTTAAGCCTGTTTATGCCTGGAGTGTTGGCTGCAGTGTTTGTACTGAAAGCAGGAAAGCCCAACAGCTGGGACTTAAATCCACCTGCTCAGTGGCATCTACACTTGGAGCTCTTCTAGTGGCTCTAATCACCTTAATGAGGTTTTTGTGTGGCTTTTCTTAAGTCTTAATTTTGTTCCATATGAATTTTCAGGTATAAGCATCATCTTGGTGTGCAATGTAGCATATTTGAGAAGTGTTTTTTTTTCCCCTTGGTTCTTATATTAACTTTTATCATAGATTGATTTTAAATGCTGGCATTTCATAATTGCGTCTCAAAACTTGTGTTATCTGGACTGTACAAAGCAGAATTAAGTAGAACAAATACATCTTGCTTTATCTGGAAACAGGGTGTACTTTGCTGCGGATTATTGATGTTCTCTTATCTGTGGTGCCAACACTAAAGCTTTGGAGTAAGGAGTTGGTATTTAATGCTGTGTGGTGCATGTTGTGATTTGAAATATAAATAAATACAACAGACTCTCCGGGTTTGTTCTCAATGACCAGCACAGCAGCTCTACCTTAGGAAGGTGAAAAGGAATTTCCTATTTATATCCCATCACTGCTCATCATGCCAGAGTTGCCAGTGGAAACCCAAGTCATTGCCAATCTGCAGTAGGTGTTTGAGGGATTTTTTTCTTTGTTTGTTCTCTATTTCCACATTTCTTTAGACTTTGGCTTCAAGCTTGTGTATTGTAGCAGCTGCTGCCTTCACAGGCGTTTTGAGTGCACAAAGAATTATCTGATTTCATGCCAGATCATCATGGAGTATCCTGAGTTTGAAGGCACTCACAAGGATCATCAAGTCCAACTTCTGGCCCTGCACAAGACAACCACAGGAATCACTTTCTTTTATACCCCAAGGATAACTTTCTATTTTTTTTCTGCTTCTTTATTCTTTCTCACTTTTGAGGGTGTTCTGATAATTGGACTTGAGAGTATTGGACCTGACCAAAAAAAAAGGGAAAAACAAAAGATATGCTGCAAGAGCAGCTGTAAATTCCCACTTCTGCAGCAGCCACGGGTCCATGGCTGTTCACTGTGCAAGGGACTTTGTATGTAGCTCCTTTTCCCCAGCTGCCTACTCTATATTATATTGCCATTCCCCACCTGTGAGGAAACAAAGGAAGCAAAAAATATTCCTGCATTGGAGGAGGAGAGAGTGGCAGGAGTGTGTGTGTGAGTGTGAGCATGTGTGTGTCTGAAATGCTTCTTTGTGCTGCCAGGGGTGTGTTTGGATATGTCTCCAGGCTTGGTCCCTCTGACTGGATTTCCCCTCTGGAGGCCTGAAGAACAGTAACTTTTTTGCACAGTTGGCTGTTTTTAATGAGATCTTCCTTCATTTTCCAATGAAGCAACAGATCAGCACCTTTAAAAGATCTTTATCTCAATGGTGAAGAGCAGGAGTCTTTTCTATATTGAAAAATCCTGAAAGGAAAAGGCATCCTGTGGGAGCTGTGGCCCGTGTGAATGGGCTGTCAATCAGTTTAATTAAAACTGTGGTTATGGTGGGGTTTTTCTCCTTTTTAGTTCAGCTGCCATACAGGGAGAAGAAAGTTTTTATCTTTACCAGCTCTTCTTGCAGAAGTTGTTCCTGTGCTTGCAATTAAGAAACCCTTGTGTTTTAGGCAAAAATAAATTAGCTTTCTTCTTTGTATACAGAAATATCTTGCCCCTTGGCCGTCTCCAAAAATAGATGTGGAGTCCCTGAAAGTGAAGTTTAAACGCAGCATATAGATCAGCTCATGGGGTGGTGCAAAAGGACAGGATTTAGGCAGCTCTGCCTTTTGTGTGGTTATCCCAAGACAGGCTGCTGAAGGGAAATGGAGCCAGTTTCCTTAGAGCCAGTTTGTGTGTCCTGTGTGTGGAACATGCAGGAGCTCCCTGGTTAGGGCAGGATGAGCCTGGTGTGATGAGATGGATAAGTATTAAAGCGGTGGAAATAGATACTTTGTTGGTTTTGCTCACTTAAATGTTTCTTTTGTACATGGGTGAGACTCCCTGCAGAAATCTCTTGCTAGAGTCTATGTTTGCATCAAAACCTTGGTTCTGCTGAAGCACAGAGGGTTCAAACTTTGCTTTTTGCTCAGAGGTTCCCATGTGCAGCAAGAGCCCAGTTTGGGAGAGAAGAGGAGCAGCCCAGCATGAATTCATTGCTTTGGGTTTTTACAGTAGAGTATTTGTGTTCCTTGGGACATGCAGCCCACAAAAGGTCCATGATGGCCACATCTTCCACCACATGGAAGATCTTGCCTCATGGACCTTCCTGGTGTTGGCAGCTGTGTGCCCAAGGTGAGGAGTGTGTGTACCCTTCCTTCAACGTCTGGGAGGAGAAACATGCCCAGCAAGCATCAGATGCTTGGAGGTGGTGCTCACCTTTATCACTGCCTTTCAGACTGGTGGTCGCATGTGTCCATGTTTAAATGGGGCACCAGTACCAACTGGGACCCTCCTCCTTTGATAATTTCTAGATATTTTGGTTTGCTGTTGAGCTCTGCTGAGTTTTATGGTAGCACTAAGAAAACGAGGAAGGGAGTGTTAGTTTTGTTTGCTGGAGTCAATACTGAATGTGTTTTCTCTTGAACTGTGACAGGCCAGGTGTTTTTAGGATAGTGGGGAATGATGTTGAAATGAGGAGCAAGTCTCTAAATGTAAAGGACTCAGAGAAGGAACACAAACATTTCCTCAGTCCCAGGAGTGGAACAATAGCTCATTGTTGGGAGGAAGGGACTGCAGAAAAGCCAGCAGACTCAGAAACAGGGGGTTATTTTCTATAACTTACTATTTATATTGCACTTGGAGGCTTTTTGGGGACTAGATGTCCAGTTCCTGGAATGTGTGTCCCCTGGTGGAGGAAGGTTGAGTGTGAGCAGAGCATGTCCTCAGTGGGCATTTGTTGTGCACAATGCCGGGGTTGCAGGCGCTTGGAACGCTGCTCTGTGTCCATGCGAGTCCCTGCTCTGCCTTGCAGCCTGGCAGCTGAGGAGATGTCCCCTAAAGAGACAGAACTCTTCTTCCTCCCACCCTCACTTTCCTTCTGCTGTCTATGGGCCACTGAATGGGTTTGCATTGACCAGAGAGACAAAGGAGCCTTTCAGGCTCCGGCTTTGGCCACAGCCAGCACGCTTTGGGCTTTTGTTAATGCGCTCAGTCCCCCCTTTCTCTCCGGGCAGCCTCACGCTCATTGTTAATGCAGCTCCGGAGCAGCACTGATAGTTCTGAATTCATTTTGTTTGCTCAGTTTGCAGGAAAAGTTGCAAAAAGCTGCAGAGAGACAACATGTTGCCTCTTAGATTCTCCGCAGAGTATTTTCTTTCATGCCTTTCGCAGGGAAAAGTGGATTGTGTAAACAGATCCTGGCAAATCCGTGCCCGAGCGGAGCAGCGGCAGCGCCTGCGCACGGAGCCCGGCGCCTTGTTGCAGGCCCTGGGAGCACTAACTGGCTTTCCCCCACCCTGCTGGATTAGGCTCCATGTTGTCCTGTTTAATTTTGTTACTGCATTAGGCAGCTGAAGACGTAAGCACTTACTAAAACAGCTGCTCTGCTAAGTGGCAGCACGGAGTCAGGAGGTGCTGTGCAACAGTTGGGAACTTGCTCGGCGTCACCCCAGACTGACTGTTGTGTGAGGGGGTTGTGATTTTAGTGGCTTTAATGCCTGAGGATCCATAGTCTTAAATAAATTAAACCAACTTCAGATAGATACAGCCACATGGGGATGGAAGGTGGAAATCTCCTAGGTCAGCATTTCCTACCAGTGCATAGAGAAGACCAAAAGCAAAGCTTCTTTGTTTTACCAATGGAATTTTCCAATTTATTACCATGGAATTTTCCAATTCCATGGTAATAAACCTGAAAGGTGCTGGTAGGTGCTCTCTGATCGTTATGAGACACCACTATGGAATTAATTCCTGGAAAGAAATTGTTAGGAAGCAGCTGATGGATAGGACTGTTGCATAGCAGGCAGGCAGAAATAAATTTAAATGCTACTGGGAGTGAGGATGGAGGGGGAATGGTTGTTTCTTATCCTGAAGACGGGCAGGTATTGGAGGGGTTGTGCCCCAAAATCAAATGCACTGTTGGGTGAAACAAACTGGGAGAACAGGACAGGGATGAGTTTGATTGTGCAAATGAGGTAGTGTCAGCAGCTGAGAGATTACTACAAAGGCTGTTGCAGAATTCAAAGCACCCCAGTGAAGCTGTTTTTCCTAGAAATAGTTGGAGTCTTGGTATTCTGAACCAATTTTTGATAGCGTGTAAAGCTGTGTCAACTTTGGTTACCATTGCCCTGACTGGAACACAAATTATGAAGCTGGGAGAAGTGAGGCTGTACCTCTGCACCTTTTAAAAGATAGCAGAATCCTCCATATGAATATGTGACAAACAGGGAGAAAAACAGCGTTCAGACATGTGGAGGGGTGTGAGCAGGTCATGGAAGAAATCCTTGTCAAGAGAGCATGACTGATGTTTTTTCTTCACCAAATGGAGAATGGCTTAAACTTTTCAATAGATGTCTGCTGAGCATACACTTTCAAGCTGGAAAAAGTAACCCCAGACACGACTGCTCATCACCCCCCCTCAGCCGGCTCGTGCCTCGCTGACAGAAAGTACTCATCCTTGCATGCATTTATTTTTAAGGACTTGAAGGCTTGAAGATCCATAGTCTTAAATATATTAAACCAACTTCAGATAGGTACAGCAACATGGGGATGGAAGGTGGGAGAATCCCCTAAGTTGATGTTTTGTTGCCTCCTGTCTGGAGGATGTGGATCTGTCTGGTTGCAGTGTACTCCACCTTGGAGTGAGCTCCCCATCCCTGGAAGTGTCCAAGGCCAGGTGGGACAGGCCTTGGAGCAACCTGGGATAATGGAAGCTGTCCCTGCCCCTGACAGGGGGTGGAACAGGATGAGCTTTAAGAGCCCTTCCAACCCACACCATTCTGGGATTCTATGACCAAAAAAGGCACTAGTATTTCATTAATTATGCAGAAGGGATTACTTTATCCAGAAACAACTTCACAAGTGGTCAACCACGCAATGCAAACACTCCTCATGCCTTGGTAAGCATTGTCTTAATTCTGTTATTCCTGTCACAGGGTCTGGCTCTAGGTTTTTGGTTTTTTTTAGCTTTGGAACTCAGTGCCTGGGGTAAAAATCCTTGTGTGGTAGTGGAGCCCAATAGGGGGAGTGTAAACTTTTACTAAAGCCTTGTCTGAATTCCTTACAGTTTCCTATAGGAAGGATGGGCCTCACACATGTCCAGAAGGCTAATAAATGTAGGGGCTTGTAAATCAAAAGGGAAATAAATCTGAAACCCTTGGGGCCTTTGCTTTGCTTAAAGAGTGTGAGATGTGTCCATGAGACAACACTCAAATTGTCCTTTCTTAATAGTTTATTTAAAGTACATGCCCAAACTTACCCAACAAAGTAAAAGTTAGTTGTGTCCTTGGCATCTTCAGTGAGTAAAATATTTCTTGGTTCAGTGGTGGAGGGTTTAGACCTCAGGACTGGACCAAATGAGCTGGATTTTGGTACACATAGCCCTGACTGAAGCAAGGAGTGCTTTTCTAATCCCCCCCTACCCCGAAAGCCACCCAAACCACAGTGTTTCAGTATCACCTGTGGCACAAATCCACCCAATGGCTTTGTTCCAGCTGCTGAAATGCAGGTTTTCAGATCTTGGTTCTCCTTTTGTTGGGAGGAAATCTGCCACCTTCCTCTGCAAGTCTTTCAGGAAGGTTTCTTCTAATAGGGTTTAGCAGCCCTGGTGTTGGCTTTGACCTTGGGTGCCCTTTTTACTGCTCATCTTTTCCTGTCTTTGATGTTGGAGTGCTGGATATTTGTGGTGATTTCCACAGGCATGTGCTGTGCTCAGACAGACATGGCTGTGCTTCCAGACTTACTACACCAGTGCTCAACCTCAGTTTGATTAGGTTTGAGTAAAGAGATTTTTGTAATGCAGAACCATCAGCCTGGAACTCTTAAATCAGATAATTAATTACAGTGGGAGAGCTGTCAGAGTGCGGAGGTAGCTCCGGGATGGCTGGGAGGGGATTGATGCAGCTGAATTAGGAGGGATCTTGACCACACTTGTGTGATGCTTGATCCTCCAAAGTATATGAGTTTGTCCCTCTGTCAGCCATGGGAAGGTGCAATCCCTGTTTTAGTCCCTTAAGCCTTTGCTGTTCCGAAACTCAAAATCCCGTTGCACGCCTGTTACTCTGGCTTAGCTGACCTGGCAGATGCACCCGGGAGGCCTCTGGAGCAGAAGAACCCGGCCTATTAAATACATCTGTTTGATTTGGGGGGTAATGAAAATGCCACAGGAGCTGAGGCAGTGGTACCTTTCCAATTTGGGCTGATGTTGGAGAAAGCTTTTCTGTTTCCCTGACATGGAATGCAGGAGATGAGTCTGTGCCAAGAGGAGCTGCTCCTTTGTTTTACTGTGGGGCTTGTACTGAGACTGGCCACATTCGCACCCAGCTGCTGGGCTTGGAGGGAATTGGATCAACTCCTTTTTGTTTGGGTCATTCCATTCTCTTCCTTAACTTCCCTCCCCATCAGTGTGTTTTCAGCTCCTGCTCTCTTAGCAATAAGAGCTAACCTGCTTTTTCACACCCTCTTGCTAATTGCCACAGTACTTTTCATGCACGTGGTTCTGTTTCAGGTATTTGTCTTCTTGAGGTCTGTTTATATTGTTAGTTTTTTTCCTTTGGCTGTCTGAACATCATTGGAAATAGGTACATGGAGATTTATTCTGTGGGGATACGGATGATTTGTCACGACCTTGTACCAAAATCAGTGCAGGGAGTGGGGTAGAGAACCACAGTTCAGGTGCTTAAGGAAAATCTGGCAATGCTGTTTGCTCCTTTTACTAAGTAGTTACTGGGTTTCAAAAGCTTTTAGGGGGATGAGAACCCCATCCTTCCCAAATGCCATAAATACCCATTTCTTATGCTCTACCATCACCCACATCTCTCCAAAGAAAGAGCAAGTCAGCTGTCCCTGCTCAAAGGAGGCATTGAAGAGCCTGAGTCCCGGAAGCTGGTGCAGGCTGGCTCAGGAGTGCTTCATTCAGCGACGGGGAGGCGCCAGGCCATGAGGGGAAGGCAGGATCCCACTGGGCTCTTAAACCCCTGGGGATGAGCAAAGAGTCATTAGTGCTGCTCTTCACTCACCCTGCAAAGTGTGTAGGTGCCAGGCTCAGTGCTGAGGCTTTTAATTCAGGCAAAAAGCATTGCCACGTTCCATGGGATTGCTCCCAAATCCATGTACACTCCTCATCCTTGGAGGCTGAGCGTTAAAAATCATCAGGCTTAAGAAGTGGGCAGGATGCAGTGGCTTCTGGTTTGGGTTGGAAGGGCCCTTAAAGCTCATCCTATGGGCAGGGACAACTTCCACTACTCCACGTTGCTCCAAACCCCATCCAGCCTGGCCTTGAACACTTCCAGGGCTGGGGCAGTCACAGCTCCTCTGGGTAACCTAAGCCAGGGCCTTCCTACTCTCACAGGGAGGGATTTCTTCCCCATATCCAATCTAACCCTGTCCTCTGGCAGTGTGAAGCCATTCCCCCTTGTTCTGGCACTCCAGGCCCTTCACCAAAGTTCCTTAGGACAGGATGTGAAGGCTGCCTTGGGGATTCTCTGCTCCAGAGTGGGGACTGGAGTGAGCTGCATGGAACAGTGGTGGTGTTCAACCCAGCCTTGGTTGTCGCTTGATTCATGGTGGAGGAGGAGAAAGGGCAGGAACTGCACTGTAAGGAGAGCAAACCAAATGCTCACTCAGCTTGGCTTTCAACCCTTGTTTCTCACTGTTCTTGCTGTGGCAGCTTTGGGAAGTTCCGAAATGCCTTGTTCCTCCTGCTCCACCTCTGGGAGGTTACAGAGGAGATGTCCCTGTGCTTGCAAAAATTGTGAAATAGTGTCTGGGGGACACTTTGGGTTGGTCACTGTGCTTCAGTGGTCGGCTGGGAACAGGGAAGCGAGGTGCTCCAGGGCTGCATGGAAGCTCCAGGTGGGACCTTGGCTCCTGTTGTGGAATCAGAGGCAGACACATCACAGCTGTTACTCATCTGATGCTCCTGCAGATGTCACGAAACAGAAAATCTGTTCTGGAGTCAAGTGCTGTTCTTCTGATGGCCAGAGCCAAGGAGGTTAATGCCACTGAAGGAAAACATGCAATGATTATGATGCTAATTAACTCCTGTCCTTCTGCAGCAAGAGCGTGAGAGACCCAGGAGCTGGGAAAACATGCAAAAGCTGATTGTTCAGTCTTGATTTCAGCAGCTCCAAAGTAGCAGATCAGGCCAAGTGACATAAAATGAAAATAATCAAAGTGGCAATCAGTTTATCCATAATAAAATAAATTCTTCACTATTTCATAGGAGCTGCATGGTGAAATTGTAACTTTTTTTGCTCGAGCACTGTTCTGTGCCTCAGTGTTTCCTTCTACCCTTGGCCACTGGCCCCAGCTCAGTGCCTGCCGTGCAGGTGCAGTAATCAGCCTCGTGTGGTGTTTCCATAGCTCAGCTCATCTAAGGTTTCCAATGCCCCTCAGAGGGTCCTGAAAAGTGCTCAGATTTTTCCATTCAAGATCCCCTGCTTTCCTCAATGTGTACCAGCCCTTCCTTTAAGGAAACTGGAGAGGATGAAGCCTGTAGGGTGTGTTTAAGTGGGTTAAGAATTCCCTCAGGTAGAGGGTTTTTTAACCCTGGAAGCAACAATAACAGTCAAAGTTTCACTACCTCAATCCCTTCTGTTAGGAGGAGATTCCTAAAGGATTTTTCTTTTTCAGCACACTTTTCTCTGTCATAACAGGGAATTTATTTTCTAGTAAATAGCAGAAGGTAACTCCCAGCTGTCTGTGGGATCATGCATGTATTGCTTTGGGATTTGCCATGGTACATATTCTGCCAGTGTTTATACGTGTTGGCTCTTCCTTGGGTGCTATGGCAGCAGCTCACCTCAGCTGGCCTGTGGCAGAGGTGGTCCTTAAAGCAGTGCCATGTGGGCTTTTCCCCTCTGCCCTACATGCCATGATGTGCTTCCCACTGCTGCAGGGCTCTGTCACTGCAAGGTACAGATAAGGATTACATTTACATTACATTACCCATTACCTGGCTGAGCAACTTCTCCTGCTTGGAAAACGGCCTTCTCTGTCCTTTATCTGTGCACAGATCCTCACTTGCCCTCCCTAAAAGCTTTTTGATTTCTTGTTTTTATAAAAGGCCTTGTGTTGGGTCACCATGGTGGTTCAGGAGTGTCTCTGGGCACATTGGGTGTGAGTCAACCCAAATGGAAGTGTCCACTTAAACAGCCAGAGGAAAAAGCTTTTTTATGTAGCCAAGGCCAGGTACTTCAGGCTATAGCAAGTGTGATTAAATGAATTGGCATTCAAGATGTGGAGCTTCTGCTGGGGATTTCCAGTTGGGTTTCCCCTTCAAGAGCGCCGTTGGTTATATGGGAATAGGGGAAAGATTAATAACCCATGGGATGAAAGGGTAAAAAGTGTGTTGTGTAAAAGTAAGGATGGCTGATGAAATAGCTGACCTTGCAAAATGCTTTCTCTTGGCTGTGTGCTCTTAAATATGGAGGAGCACATTACAGGACATAGATACAATCACTTGGTTATATTTAATATATAGTGAGGCAGCATGCTTAATATTCCACTTAACTGGAGAAGCAACTTCTCAAGCAAACTCTGATCCATGACCCTAAGAAACCTCACACAAATCCACAGGTAGTGTGTGTGGTTTATAACAATTTGGATATTTACTTATGTAAATCTTGAAATCATGCGTGTATTTACTCTAAATGATTCTATCGTTGTCAGTATTGTCAGTTAATCCATTTAGTGAATGTGTGTGAGAAGTTGTGAACAGCTCAGCACACTTTAATTAATGGGGATGGTCTCTGAAGAGCTCTGTGGGTTAGCTGGGCTTGGATGCTTTGGAATTTTACAGCATCTGTTTTCTCTTTTTACTTAAAGGAAAACTCAGTTATCTCTGCTGTTTGTAAACTCCTTGTCTATGGGTCTTTAAAAATTCCTTTTTTAAGTAAACAAACTCAGCCAAAGAGACACCAGAGTGCTTTAGATTAAATGTGAATTTGCCTGGCTTTGAGGGAGTTAGGTTTTGAGGGGTTTTCTGCATTTTGATAATTTGTTGCTAAAAACGTGATGATTTTGAGGAATTGGAATATTCAGGGGTGCAGATCTGACTGTGCCCATACTCAGCACCTATTGCAGGAAATGTTAGCTGATGTTACATAACAGGTACAGAATTGTACATCAATCCAAGGATATGGTTAGTGAAACTTCTGGCAGAACTGGGGCAAAAATGCTGCAGGTATTTGTGATTAGCCCCTACTTTATTCTTTAAAGGAATATTGGGTTTTAATCACAGGTGGAAAAGTTGTAAATCCATCCCTATTATTTGATATAATGCAAATATACAGGTAGGACTTTGTCCAAACTTGGATGCAAACCTTATAAATGCTCCTGAATTGCTGTTCCTGTACAATATTTAAGGTATACACTTCAGCAGTGTCTAGGGAAATGAAAGGTTTCTTTACTGGTAGCAGCAGCATAACTGCAGTGGAAATTGGGGGGGGTACTGGGCTGCTGTCTGATCCAGAGCAGCTTTTCCTCCCCTGGAAAATCAGGGCTGTGTTTGTGCTGCCCAGGTGAGCGCTGACCTCAGATACTCCTGGCTTATGTTAAAGCCACTGGGTTGCATAAGTGGTTCTTACACCTCAGTTCTTGTGCCATCAAATGACACTGTTTGCCCAGGAAAATCTTAGTGACCTTGGCATTTGCTGGGAAAATAGAGGAGCATGAAGAGTGAGATGACTCAGGAGAAATGGGAAGGGCGGGATACTTTTCGTCTTGAAGCATTACAGAGGATTATAGAATGAGAGCTCTTTATGCTGATAGGGATGTGATAACTGTTGGAAAAGCCACATGTGGTGCTTCGGGCATCCAGGAAAATTGTTTTCAGTTAAATCTGCTTAAAAATCTACATTGCTCTGTATTTTTTTGCTGTGCAGCATGGGGATTCTTTAATTGTTCCTGAATTTCAGAGGTTTTAATATAAAACCTTCCACCTCCAGCATGGAGATTTCCCATGATGGTGTAAATATCTGTGTGCCTGACCCCTCTGGTGATGGATACAGTTGCTTGCTGCACTGAGGACAAATGCCCCAGAATGCTTCCCGGTGATGTTGGTTCCTGTTCCTGTGGTTCTGTGAGGGAGCTCCTGGTGTAACTGGCCCTGTCCTGGCAGCTTTCCCCATGGCTGCCCCCTGTGTTAGTGCTGGCAAGCTGCTCCTGGGGATCCCCCACCTCAGAGCTGCCTCCCACCTCAAGGAACCCCCTCAGCTAAGGAAGGCATGGGCCCAGTATCCCAAATAACAGCACCAATTCATCAGTTTAGAGCAGAGTGCAGCCAGTTGCACAAGCTGCTGCTAAATTGCTCTTTCTCAAGCTGTGCCAGAAAACTTCCTGCACTGAAGTAGCACGAGCTGGAAACTCCTTCCTTAATAAGCAGTTTGTCCTCTAATGCCAGCATTGCTTCCTCTAAGGACCTTCATATGAAATTAACACAAAAAAGAGGAAGCTGGCTGAGTAGCAGCCACATATCTGGTATTATGGGCTATTTTAAAAACTCTGATCCTGTGGTCACTTGTATTATTTAGGTGGATTATATATGGACTTATGTTGGACTTGAGCTTGGGAGCAGCCGCAGGTTTGGTGCTGTGGATGTTCAGCAACTTCTGGGTATAATTCTCATATAGAGGAAGGCTAAATGACAATGATCTCCTGGTTTCCTTGTACAGGGATGAGGGAGGGCATCAGCCTTCTGTCTCAAGTTTCATTAGGCTTGAATTTTTGCTGAAGAATTTTATAGATAAGCACAAGTGGTCACCTCCTCGCTCCCCTCCCTCTGCTTTGAAGTCCTCAGATGGCTGGAGGGAACTGCCTACATAGAGACAAGTGCCCTGTAGCTCCTTGTGCCAGCTGGGAATGCCCCATATCTTGAATTACAAAACCTTCATGCCTAGATTTCAATGGTAGATTCCTTGATTTTACTTTTTTTCCAGCGTTGACTGTTTTTTGCTTGTCATGTCTATTGAAAAGATTCCCTGGATGTAAATTAGTGCTCAGTGCTCCATTTAGTGTCACTTCCTATAAATACTGTTCCCACCAGTGCACTAAGAGGTAGGAGCTGGGGTAAATCATGAGCTCCAGGCTGGACCCTGTCCGTGATCTCTCCTTGCTCCCTGTTCCCAGTGCTGGTGATCTCCTTCCCCACAGTGCTTAATCCCTAAACCAGAAAAAGGAACAATTTAAAGCCCCTCGCCTGGCAGATGATGTGGAATTGCAGCTGACCCCTGCATAAACTTGTCTTCCCTTGGAATTGTCCCTTCCAAACCCCCTCCTGTGTTACAGTCATCACTTGGGTCATACTGCACTGCTGTTTGGTCAGGGGGCTGCGGAGGGACAGATTCCAAATATCCATCACAGCTTGGCTTGTGACCGTAGCATTCGGCTGATGTTTTTAAACAATACTGGAGCATTTGCAGGGGTGGAGCTGCAGGATTTGGATCTGTTCCACAGAACGGGATGGGGTTGTGCACTGCTGGACGCAGCTCCAGATGGAAGGGTGCCCTTCCCAAAGTGTCTTTCCAGGGGAGGCAAGAGGTGACATGTTCAAGGTAGTATGTAAAACATCTGAAAGCTTCAGCATGCTAATGAACTAATGACACTGAAATGAACTGCTCATTAAAAAATTAGAAGACTTCAAATCAGGTAGTAACATAGAGAACAATCTCAGTGTTGAAGGGAAGCAGTGGGAAATCTATTCTCAGATAAAGTGTTGCTTTCCCCATGTCCTTATTTTTCCTTTGGTAAATGCGTGACAAGTTTTGTGTCCTGTCCTAAGGCCTGAATTGCCTTGAGGCTCAAGTGGTCCTTGTGGTGTCTGTGTTGGTTCTCACTCATTTGCTCTGCACCACTTCCCTTCGCCTAGACAGACCCCATCCCTCAGGAATAAGCTGCATCCTACCAAGATTCACCTCCCTGCCATCTCACATGAAGGACTAAAATAATCCTTGAGAATCACAGAGCTCCTTGTGACTCCAGCTGCTGTGAACATACCCATTGCTTTACTTCCTTTCTCACAGCTTCAAAATCTGCTTTGGTCCCTCAGGGCTTTCTCCTGACTCCAACAGGACTGTGACTGTAGTGGAGGTGTGGAAACACGAGGAGAAGGGAAGAGCTAGTGTGTAGGAAGAGCCTGGTGTGTAGTCATACCCAGTCCCTCCACTGGAATGCAAAGGAGGCAAAGCCACAGAGCAGGACCAGGAGCTCTGCCCGGCTGAGAAAGGCACCAGCCTGTGGTTCACAGTGTGAGTTTAGGATGTTCTGGGAGTGCTTTCATGGATGTGGTTTCACGTTGGGATTAGAGATGTCCCTCTGAGCTGCAGTGGGAAGGGTGATCTGCCTTTGCTGACTGGTCTCAGATGTGATGATCATGTGAGTGTTTGGTGATTTAAATCAGCTCAAAGAATTCATGGAAAACTTCACCCAGCCAGGCTAAAAAAATAGTTTTCTCTTGAATCACCGGGCTGAGCTGGTTTCACAAAGAGATCTTGTGATCCTTAGTCCTTTCTGAGGAGCATTATTCCTTGCTGAGGCAGCTTGCAGAAGCTGTGGGTGCCAGTGTTTGGCATCAGGGCAGGTTTAGGATCCCGTGGAAGCTGACCTGTGGCAGGGGCAGGGGAAGCACTGTGCCCTCAGGGAGCCATACCTTGGTTTTCTTCCCTTTTCCCAGGGACACTGGGGCTACTCCATGACTTGGAATTATGCCCCCTTGCCCCCCTAATTAATAGTGCTCCAGAAGGTTTCTAAACAGTGCTCCACAGAGGTGGAGGGTGCAAGGGGAACATCAATTTTTGCAGCACCTTTGAAATCTCTGTTTATTTCCCTCCCTGGCCACCCAGGCATGGATAGATGGAGGTATTGCAGGATGGAGGGCTTGGGCTTTTTCCCAGCCTTTTCTGGTTCTGATCCAGGATTGTCCCTTGTGTTTTGAAAGTATGAGATATGCAATGTAAGAGCCATGTAAAACAGTAAGTCACTGACTTCAGTCACTTGCACAATAAATTATTATTGTTGTTGTTATTATTAGAATTAATGTTATTTGTTACATTCATTTTACTTGAGTAGACATGAGAATGTTGGGAGGGCAGCAAGGTGAGGTGATGTTGTAGAGGTTGGCAGTCTGCTGGCTGACACTAAAAGGGATGTTATTTTTGTCAGGGCCACAAAAATAAGGATTTCGATGGCAAAGGAGCTTCAGAGCTTTGTCTCATTTCAGGGAATAGCAGGGGTGCAATAGTTGCATAAAAATCTTCTAATTAAAAGAAGCAGCTGAACTATTTAGTCTTGTAAACTGCCACTAAAATGCTAATTATTTTGGGATGTGAGAATGTCTGGAAAAGCTTCTTCATCAGGAATCATGAAGGTTTCTCCTGTTTAAATCAACTTCATGGGTCATATAGAAGCCCAGACCAGTTTTGGCTGGGAGGGACCTTAAATCTCATCCAGTGCCATCCCCTGCCACAGGCAGGAACACCTTCCAGTGTCCCAGGTTGCTCCAAGCCCAGTTTGGAGCAGTCAAGCCAGGAACTGCTGCACCTCCAGCGTTTCCTATAGGAGACCTTCTGCCTTTGTGAGAACATGCAGATGTTTGGGTTGTCTCAAAGCACAGAAGGTGATTTTGCAGCTGCTGCCAACTACAAGAATAATTTTAGAATAAATGTCACTGTCTCTGGTCAACTGAAAGCCTGTTACATACTCAGTTTGGATGATTTTGACACTTGTATCTGTATTTGCAGCCTTCAGATTGTTCATTGCTGTTGTGGTCAAGTCTGGTCAGCCCCTGGGGGATGGTGCACCAAGGATGGCTTGGTGGCTTTTCTGTAATTGGGAAGGGCAAAACTAAAAGCTGTTTGTTATTACCTTTATTTTACTGCGGTCTTTTTATCCCCTGTGCTTCCAGATGAGTGAGCTGCTGCTTTCGTAGTAGGTTGTGCTGGAAGAGATGCACATAGGTGTGGGGAACAGCATCTTCAAAAACCCCCTTGTGGCCTCCAGTCAGAGCGTTGCTTAGGTAGATACATGGTTATGGTATAGCACAGCACTGCTTCAGCTCATTCCTGAGGGTGTGTACATGCTCCTCCTTTCCCAGTCCCATCAAACCTCCATCCTCTGATTAAGTCCTCCCAGACTTGCCTGATTTGTGAAACTGGTGGTTCTCTCAGTACCTGTGAATTCATATACTGAAGGTTTAGATTGTTACCACCTCCTATGGGAATCACAGAATCACCAGGTGGGAAGAGACCTTAAAATCATCGAGTCCAACCCAGCCCCAACACCTCAACTCAACCCTGGCACCCAGTGCCACATCCAGTCTTGTTTTAAACACATCCAGGGATGGTGACTCCACCACCTCCCCAGGGAGACCATTCCATCCAGGTTTGCCTTTAATATATGAATGTAAAGAGCAGCAGCACCAAAATCCTTCATTCCCACGCTTTGGCTCTCTCCTTGGGCAGAAAGCAAAGAAAAGCTTAATCATTGCTGAGAGCAGCACAGCTCCAGCAGAGATCCATAGTAATTTCATGGAATTTTAGGACGTATTTAGCCCTATATCACATAGCATGAGCCTAACTTCCTGGCATTGCCCTGCTTGGGACTTGAGGGCTGTTTTTGGGGCCAAGCTGTTCTGAGCTGGCTGGGTGTGCATGCTGCTGGTGTAACACAGCTCTGCTTCCAATTTATTGGGTGCATTTTGGAGTTCAGGCCTCATCTGGAATATCTCCATGGGATGTTGGCCCACTGTAGTCCTCTGCTACTTAGAGCTGATTTTCCAGAATTCAGCTGGAGTCTCCAGAGCTCACTTTATTGAGCCTTTTCCCCCCACCTTAATATTTTGGGCTCTTTATGAGGTGCCTGTCCTGGGGTTTGTGGCTAGATATCCATGAGGAATCACTCAGAGCAGCAGGGTCTGTTGGAAGACAAATAGGGCTGCTCCAGACTCCTGAGCATTGCCTATTTTCTGCAGCCTAATGGGAGTTTCAATTAACATGGACAAGTACAATCATAAATAACCCTCCTAAAATTAATGGAATTTTAAGGCTTCATTGGCACCAGTCCCTGTGATGCCTCTCCGTGGCAATGCCATGATTTCCAGCTGAAGGGAGTTGATGACATGTATTGACTTTTTCATTTCTTAGAAGAGTCTATATATTTTGAGAATAAAATGTAAATTGAAAAATATGGAAGTAGCTGGTTTTTTATGGAGGAAAGAGGACAAGTCAGCTGGTGAGAAGTTGTCTGTAGCTGAGCAAGAGATGCTCTCCTGCCACATTTTTCACCCTGTTACCTGAGCTGACACAGGCACAAGCCATGGAGACTCTGTGGCTTTATTTTGGTAATTACTAATATTTCACAGCTGGGTTGAAACCTGGATTTAACCTTATCCAGGCTGTGCTGTGAACACTTCTGAGAACGTTGAAAATACACCTCAAAGTTCACAGTTACAGAAATATTCCGTGTGTTGCCTCCAGACCCGTCCCCACCCACCAACACCCCGCCTCAAGGAAAATCCCAGCAGGATTAGCAGGGCTTAGACACAGTTTCTTCCACCCCAAACAACCTTTCCAGGTCTCAGCTGAAAATAACCACTTTGCCTCCATGCTGAGGTTGCAGTGGAGGGAGACAGAGACGAACTAACAAAATCAGGTTGCCCTTAGAAACACGTTTGTATTGGGCAGAAGAATTGATTGGGGTTTTGTGGCGTTCGCTGGCGTGTGGGTCTTGCCAGCCCCCGGGAGCTCTGTGCCGGCAGGAGACACACGGGGTGAGGCGAGGTCTGGGGTGATTTAGTGCGGGTGAGCTGTCTCAGTGCTGGGTAATTTAGAGATGCAGAACTGAGCCTGGAAGTAATGAGCTCTGGCTAATTAGGTGCTTGTCTGCAGGTGGAACTATTGCAGCTGGTGCTCCCAATATTGCTGGTTTGTGTTTGAAAGCATCATGGAATCAGTGGGATGTGGGGAATATGGATAATTTGCAACAAAGGGATTTTTTTTTTTTCTGTTACCTTCCCCCAGCCCCCAGCTTTCCTTTGGCATTCATGTTTGGCTTGACTGTGAGATTATCACACATGGACCAAAGATGGAGGGGAAAGGAGCTTTTTATACAGGCAGATACTGAGAGGACAAAGGGGAATGGCTTCCCACTGCCAGAGGGCAGGGATAGAGGAGATCCTGGGCAGAAACTCTTCCTTTTGAGGTGGGCAGGCTCTGGCACAGGGTACCCAGAGCAGTTGTGGCTACTTCATCCCTGGAAATGTGCAAGGCCAGGTTGGATGGAGCTTGGAAGTGAACTGGGATAATGGAAGGTGTCCCTGCCCATGGCAGGGGTGGGACTGGATGAGCTGTGGGGACCTTCAGAACCCACAGTCTGGGATCTTGGGGTATTTTGTGGAATGGATATTTAAAGGGATGTAAGTTGGAGGATTTGGAGACGTGCTCAGGTACAAACAGGACGTGCACTGTGGCTGTGGCTGCTGCAGACAGAGCCTGGGGATGTGCCAGGTGGGCTCTGCCCCTGAACTTGGGCTGCACACTCGGATGTGCCAACGCCCGCATCCGCAGATTCCAAAACGTGGCGGGACCCCAAAGAGAGAGGAGCAGGACTCTGAACAGCGGCAGGATGCTGGGGGCAGAGGGGCACAGCATGCTGTTCAGTGAGCTTTTGAAGGTCACATTTTCCTTTCAAGCTGCAGTTTTCAGCCATGGAAAGCTTGTTTTCCGACAGGCATTGAGGTTCATCGGGATTTGTGTGCCCCTTCTGTTTGGAAAGCTCTCCCTGATCCCATTCAGCTCCGTGCATTGTGTGGCAGACAGCAGGGAAAGGCAGTGTTTGGGATTATTTGGAAGCTGGTGCTGAGATTAATGATACATAATTAAGTAAAAAGCTCAAGATGTATTTTGAGGCAAGTTTTGTTACAAGGAGAGTGTTCATTTAGAGCATGCAGTAAGATGGGATAAGCAGAGAGCCTCGCTGTAACATTTGGATCCAGAGCTTGGGGGAGGATGATTTAATGAGGAGGATGGACAGGATGGTAACTTCCAGTTATCATCTCAGAGTTTAGCTGGGGAGCAAGGAACGAGTCTTGCAGTCAGGGATTTTGAACAAGGCAATAAAGGAATGGTGAAACATCAACAATATTTATGTAAGTGTATTTCTGGTACAAAAGGAGAAGATAAATACCTTCTTTAAGGTTTTGTTCCAAGTATAAAATAGCCCATAAACAAGAATTTAAAGAGAGTTCAGTGATGCAGTTTAATACACAAAACACATGAAGGATTAAAGAGGTTGTTTGTACAAACACTTCATTGATCCACTTAAAATTTATATGGCTGATAAATGGCAGTTGGACTATGAACACTGACTACACATGTGGCACCAAGGAGCTTTATACTGGGCCATAAAATGTTGAAACAAGCTTAATAATGGCTTTTGCCATCGGATCCTTCTGGGGATAAGTTGTTCTGGAAAGTGGCAGACCCTTAAGGTTTGCATCTCTTGACAGGGATGATGTACTGCTCTATTAAAAATCTCAGTACTTTTAAACCATGAACCCCATTTTTGCCACTTTGCAAGCACTTTTTATTGTGTTCCTTTGTTTTTAAAACATTTGACTTGCCAGAAATAGTCCTTAGATCAGAATTAATTATTGGTGTAAAGCTCTCATGAGCTTTTAAGGAATTCCTCACCTGCAGCTCTTAACCTTGACCGTATTCCTGAGTGCTCATGCCAGCAAAAAGTTGTACTTGTTTTTCCCTGGAATAGTAACAATAAACACCAAACACTGTAACACCAGTGCCTCCCTGGAGCTTGACCTGTGGTATAGTCAGGGCTCAGAATTGTGCTTTGTTTTGACATCCCATCGCATTGTGTAAGAGCAGTTGCATCCAGCTGAGAAAACGGAAATAAAAGCACTCTTTTCATACAGAGACTACCTCATTCCTTAAGACTCAGCCAAAGGACCTGATCCCCTTGTTGGGAATCCACTAGCAAAAAAAAAAAAAACCCTGAACAGACAAAAAACCCCACCCAAACACGCCCTAAAATAAAACGCACTCTGAAGGAAGTGAGATGGGATGTGTCGTTGGATGGAGGCAGGGGATGGTTAGGAAGGGTAGGCATTTTATTAGGTGGGGTCTTTAAATGTTTTCCAAAGTTATGTTGGTCTTGATTTTTGTAAGATTAATTATCTCTCATCTGTTATGAGCAAGAGCAGCTCAGCTGTGAAGGGTCAGGGTGCTCAAGTCCTGTAAGAGCTGAAAATGTGGAGGTGACAGAGAATGGGGAAAATCAGCATGGGTTTCTGTAATTAGGGGCTGGATTCTGCAGATACACAGGAGGATTGAATTATGGTCACCCAGGAAACATCAATCCTGCCTTTACCTAAGTTTGGAGTTACTTGCTTTGTAACCTGAATTTTATTCTTCCTTGGAAGAAGTCAGTTTGATTTTCACATTTCAGCATGGAGAGATGATGACACTGTTTTGATCTTATATTTTTTCATTTTCCCAATTAATGTGTCACTTGGTGGAGTTTGCTTTGGGATTTTGTTGTTGTTTTGTCTTCTAAAGGCTGTAGTTTGCTTTGCCAGCATTCCTTCCTCAGGCTTCTGAAACGTGATCTGTCAAAAGAGGGATTGATTTAGAAGGGAGAATTGATTGCTGAAGTAGTTGCTAAGTAAAGGAGTCTGTGGTGCTACATTTGGGAGTAGCAAGATAAAAGCTGAGGGGAAACAAGCTGCAAAATTTCCTGCTGAGGAGTTAGTGCTGAGATTTAATTCTTCTGATAGAGAGCACTGATGCTTTCTGAACTCCTCATTCATTGCCGTGAAGCTTTCCAAACCACTCTGTGCTGTGGAGGAGTTGATCTTTTTCCTTTACCCTTTCCTTTACAAGCTTGGCTTGATTATTATCCCCTGTCTACTTGCTAGGAGGAGCATGATGCTGCCTCCCATCCCTTTTCCTCTGCGTGCACAGCACAGAAGTCGGGGAAGCAGCGAGATGGCAGCGGGGTTGCAGTGCTCGGGTCCCAAATCCCACGGAGGTCCCCCCGTGCTGCCTCTTTAAGAGCTCAGGCTCTGCCTGCGTGGGGATGGGCAGGAAGAGCTCCGGAGCCAGTCCGGCGTGGCACGGATGGGATGTGGCTGTGAGGGGATGTGGCTGTGAGGGGATGTAGCCGTGGGCTTCGCTGATGGATGCAGGGAGAGGACGTGGCGCTGAGCCGGCTCACAGCCAGAGCTCTCCAGGATCTCCCTGCCAGAGCTCCCTGGGATCTCCTTGACAGAGCTCTCCAGGATCTCCCTGCTAGAGATCTCTGGGATCTCCCTGACAGCAGTCTCCAGGATCTCCCTGCTAGAGATCTCTGGGATCTCCCTGACAGCAGTCTCCAGGATCTCCCTGCTAGAGATCTCCAGGATCTCCCTGACAGCAGTCTCCAGGATCTCCCTGCTAGAGATCTCTGGGATCTCCCTGACAGCAGTCTCCAGGATCTCCCTGACAGAGCTCCCTGGCATCTCCCTGCCAGAGCTCCCTGGATCTCGCTGCTGGAGCTCTCTAGGATCTCCCTGCCTGAGCTCCCTGGGATCTCCCTGCCAGAGCTCCCTGGATCTTGCTGCTGGAGCTCTCTAGGATCTCCCTGCCAGAGCTCCCTGGATCTCACTGCTGGAGCTCCCTGCCAGGTAGGACTGAGAGTGCCATGCCGTACACAAGGCTTGACCCTGCGAGTGGAGGCTGGTAGAGCTGGGAAGGATGGGGTGATACCAGGGAAATTCCAGCTGCTGTGAGTGGCAGAGCTTTTCCCTTTGAACCTTTTCAGAGCCTTGTGTTACCCAGCTGGCTCAATGAAGTGTTGCTGCTGTTGGGATGTTCACCTCCTGCATTTTAATTGTATGGTGAACAGAGAAGAGGCTGCAGAGGAGAAACACGCTCCTGGAAAGCTCTCTGCCATCACATCCCTGCATGCTTGGCTTTTATAGATTCCTTGCTCCAAAAAACTGAAAGAAATGCTCAAATTTGATGTGGTTTCTTGCCCTTCTGTAATCTTGCTTGACAGTTTTTCCTTGGGATTTTTAACGCACAGTTTTGGTACAAGCGGGAACATGTGTGGGGATTACATAACCCTGGGGAAGCCGGTGGGAGACTGGCTCCATTTCTGGGCAGAGATGAAAATCAGGAGAACTGGACTGGTTTTGTGTAAGGTGTTTGCATAGGTGCCTGTGGGTACTGCAGGTGTTTTGATTCCTGGGAAGAGATGGTTCCTCGGAGCTGTGAGCTGGAAGGGGAGGAGAGGTCAGCGGTGCTCAGGGTAAAATGGTTCCTATTTGCTGAAATGATCTTAGGTGAAAAGCACCATTCAAGGGAAAATTAATCCATTTTGGGAGAAGATGGAATAATGTTCTCTCTGTCTTCCTGCAATCTTGGTGGAGCAGAGAAAGCTGTACAAATTCCTGCTGGAATGGCTGGTTTTGGTGTGTGCTTCCAGGTCTGTAACAGCAGACAGAAATCTCGCAGAATCGCAGTTCTGTAATATGATTGGAACAAGTAGATAAATGTGATAGAAGGAGGAGATCTCTGCAAGGAATTCCTGCTGTCATTTCACTCAGCATTTGGCAGTGTCACTGATTGCTCCAGCAGCTCCAGGCTGGTTTTTTTTTCCTTAATCGCTTTGCAGAGCAGTCACATATTCCCCTCTCCTCAGAGTGTGGCCATGGCTGTCTAATTAACAGAGATCTTCTTCTTTTTAGGGAGATTTTTGGCTTCCAGAAAAATTCTGTGTGGTTTCCAGCCAGCGTTCCTTCTCCCACTGGGTCTATAATAGCTCCCAAAATTCCCCAGCTTGTAATCACTGCTGCAGCCAGATGGGGACTAGGTGGAACACCCATTGCATCTGTGCCTGCATTTATGAATTTGCCAGAAGTATCTCACTTAGGTGAGATTTTAGAGATATATTTCATGAGTTAATGAGCCCTGAACAGTGATGAGGAGAATCCAGCACTGGTACTGCCAGGATTGCCATCCTTCTCCCAGATCCTGGCATGATGCTGGTGGAGCAGGGAGAGTACTGAGGAGTCATTCAGCCTGACATGAGCAAAGCAGAGGCTGCAGTTCCATCTTACCAACTGATGGTACTTTAAGAGGTTCTTCTTGGATTTAACAGGGTCCCCTTGCTCCTGCTCTTCTGCTTCATTGCTCTCCTCATCTTTTCTCCCTGTGGAAGGAGCTGTGAAAACTGTGTGAGGTTTGGATTCTCTTTGCTTTTCCTCTGCTCCCTCTCCCTTCCCACCCTCCTGGATGATTTCAGAGTATAGTTGCCCAAATTAGTGATGTGGGTGGCAGGATATGGGGGAGGAAGAGGGAGGGCACAGGGTGCTCCTAAATTGGATCTCAGCACGGGAGGGTAGTAACACAAAAGAGCTGCCTGAATTACTCAGGGCATCCTGGTGTTCCTGGCTGTGGTGAATCCAGCGCTGCAGCAAGGCTGGGCTGGCTGGACTCTCACTCCTGACTTGCCTGGCTGTGCTGGGGGAGCCTGAGGGCAGCAATCCCAAGCTTGTGCTGCATTTTGGGATGTGCAGCCCCGGTGGCACTAAAATCTGTGTCTGAGAGCAGATGAGTGAGTGCCCTGGGGTGGTGTGGGTGTGCATGAGGATGGAATGATGCTCTGGATGAGGTTCTGCTTCCCACCTGCCTGCCCTGACCTGTTCACCTTCCGTGGTAGGGTATCCATGCTGTCACTTAACCCTTTCATAGAAGAGCCTCATCAGCACAAGTTGTGATGAGCTTTGCTGTCACCCTGGCTCGCTTCTCCCCCAGTAACAGCAGCTGTTATCCAAGAACAGGCTCCTTTGGCAGGTGGAGGGAGAGGGAAGGTGGTGGAAATCACCTTCAAGCTTCAAGAGGCTTGGTGGGAACCCAGAGCCTTTCCATTTGCCCAGCTCCTTTCAGGGAAGCTGGAATCTCTCCACTAGTCCAGCTCCTCTCAGGGAAGCAGGAGCCTTTCCACTTACTGAACTTCTTTCAGAGGGTCAGCCTGTGGATGCCCCATGTTGGATACTGGAAATAATCACTTTCTCTAACCATTATTTCATTAAGATATACTGGAATTTAGGTCATTTTATTCCTATCGGTCTTATGTCCAGGTCAAATCCTTTTGCAAAAAGGACTTAAAAGGTTTCTTCTGGATCTGATGAGAATTATCCCTTCCTAGGAGAGATCTTAAACAGTGACTCCAAACTCTGCAAATCCATCTAAACTTCTCTTTCCTTCAGGCAGCTCTTCCTGGGTGCAAAAAGAGCCATTGCTCTGCTCAAAGGGGATTATTTCCTCCTGACTTATATAAGTTCTAAAATAAGAAAATAAATCCCAACCTTGACAGGGATGAAACCGTTTTTCCAAACTCAGGAGTGATCCCTTTTGAAGCAGCAATTGCTTCAATGGATTGTCAGGAGTGCCTGGAGAAGGGAGAAGGGAAATCTCAGCTGTGACACAAGGGGGGCAGCTTCATCCCACGCCTCAGGCTGTCATCCCTGTTATAGGGATGTTCTGGGGGAGAGGGAATGATGCTACAGCAGGAAATTTGAGTTTTCATTCCATCTTCCAGTGTGTTTTTAATCCTTCTGTCCCAGATTTTGGCTTTTTTGTTGTTTTCCAAAACTTGGGGGTGAATGCAAGATCCTTGGGATGAAGGCTGGGAGTGACTCTGTTCAGGTTTGTGACAAATCTTACTGTTGTTTGGCTGAGTCAGGGTTTTAAATCCCATTTGGTTGTTAAAAACCTCTCTGTTTATTATATGACACCACTTGAGCCTGAGCTGGCAGACGAGCTAAGTGCAGATGAGCTTTAGACCCCGCAAACAAAATCTTGCCATCGTTGAAAAAAGGCAGAAAGAGATGTAGGGTGAATGAGCACCAGCCTCAGCCTAGGCACCATCAGGGCTGGATCCTGTTCCTGATTCTGCTGCCCTGGAGGTGGCCCTGGGCTGTCCTCTGTCACCTGCTACTGTGACAGGCCAGGGCCTCCCTGCGAAGGTCAGGGCTGATCCCAGCATGATCCCATCGAGCACCTTTTTATTGTGTTTGGTGCTCAAACACTGAATATATTCTTCTCATTGAACTGAGAAGTTTTACAGCAATTTCTGAGCCTGTTTGGTGAGGAGGAGCTTTTTGGTGATGTTCAAACCCAGAGCAGAGCGAGGCTGTAAATTTAACTCTGTGTGTGTTTCTGGTGCTGTAAATTTGCCTCAGCGCTGCTGGAGGAGGAGCTGATCCAGCTGGGATGTGCTGTGAACAGTGGGAAGGGGCAGAGCAGGTTGTGACTGAACAACATTTGGTCCATTTTAAGGGGAATAGTTGGGATTGTGGAGCTTGGGGTGGCTGTTGAGTTGGGTCAGTGCCGACAGGGTCTGTCCTGTCACTGGTGTTGGTTCCGGCAAAACTTTGGGCAGCAGCATTAATCTGAGACTCAAACTTGGGTGCAAAGAGTCTCTTGAAATTGTGACTCAAACTAATCTGGGTTCAGAATTTAACTTAGCAATGTGTTTTTCCTTGTTAGAATAAAACTGAGAAGTGTTTTAATGACTCTTATTTTCTTTTTAAGTATGTTAACATGTTTGTGTCCTTCCATATGTACAAGAACCTCAGTCAATCCAGCTATTCTCATTTCACATAAAATTTTGGTGTGTAAAGTATAAACAGCAAAAAGGTGAAATCCAATTATGGCATTTAGGAAAATATTTCAGCAGGTGCCTTTTCTGTGACAGTGGGCATTGGGTATTGTCCAGATCTATGTGAGGCCACAAGGTGTTACCCAAGTCAGGCTTTTTTATTCTTTTGGATTCTTGCATCCTCCCTGTTTTATTCCACAAATAAACCAGATTCTGTTGTGGGTTTTTTTTTTTTGTGCATAGTTTTTTTCCCCTTTCTTAAAACCCTTAGATTTTCACAATGCCTTTACAGTTAAGAAAACTCGTTCAATTTGCCTTTAAATCACCCTGCAGCAGCTCTTCAAAACCTCCCATCGCTCTGCCAGCCCTTTCTTTAGGTGGGTGGATGAGGAAAGGAGTCACTGGGTGAAGAGAGGCAAACAAGGAAACAATTCCAGCAGGATTCCTGCGTGGTTGGCAGAACAGGAGCTGCCATTGTCCGGCAGTGCCCTGCTGATCTGCTGAGGGCTTGTGACTCCGGGGCTTTTTCCCTTTCAAACAGAAGCAGAGGTGGGGGACAGGCCCAAGGTTTTGTGGATTATTCGGAGACAAGTTTGTGTTGGTTCCCTCGTTCCTAGGGTGGGAGATCCCAAGGGGTCGGAGCTGCCCGGCTGTGGTTCCAGGGTGGGGTGTCCCTGCCGGGGTCCCCAAGCACGGCCCTGCCTTCCACGCTGCTTTCCTTGACTGGCTGTGTTGCAGAATCCCCCGAGGTCCTGTCCAGCAGCCCCTGGAGGATCGGATCTTCACTCCGACCGTCTCGGCTGTGTACAGCACTGTGAGTATCCGCGGGGATCGGGGCTGGGCAAAACCCCAGAGCAGCCAGAAACGAGCGTTGGAGATAATGCAACTTCCTTTTGCCCCTGAAAAAATGGTGCTCAAAAAGACTCTTTTGGTGGCATGTGAGAAGGAAAAGAAGAAAGGACCCTCTGGCTCTCCACAACTCCCTGACAGGAGAGTGCAGCCAGGGGGAAGTCAGGCTCTGCTCACAGGGAACAAGGACAGGACAAGGGGTCACAGCCTCAAGTTGTGCCATGTGAACCTCTCACGCTGGATGTTGGGAAAATCTCTTAGCTGAAAGCGTGCTCAGATATTGGCACAGGCTGCCCAGGGCAGTGGTGGAGTCCCATCCTGGAAGTGTTTAAAAGATATGTGGCTATGGCACCTTGGGACAGGGGTTGGGTGGGCACTGGGATACTGGTGGAATGTTGGGCTTGATCTTGGAGGTCTTTTCCAACCTTAATTATTCCATAATGTTATGAATAATCTTTTTAGTTGCATAGGAGCAAGAAAGGGAGAAGTCATTGAAATACTGGTGGGTCCATTGCTATTTTTAAGTGTCTCTAGTTTTATTTAGCATATTGGAGAGAGTTTTCCCACTCTCCCAGTGTGAGAGTGTCACTGGAATGACAGTGTTTTGGCCATATTTTCACTTGGGTGGCTCCACCTCTTTCCCCTGCATCACACGGACTGATTTTTTTGTGTACTAGTGGCTTCACATTTCTAGTACCTTCTTACAAGAAAAATGATCAAGAAAGATTTGTTTTCACGTGAAACATTCCATTACACAGAGGAGGAAATATTTTGATAGTAAATAGAATATTTGGGATAGAAGCCTTTGGCTCACTGTCCTAGATGATTGCTAATGTATAATATTGATTATTGTAGAAATTTAGCTTAGATACAGCAATGTTTGTTTGTGAACATGATAGTATTTTCCTTTTATTAATTTTTTCCAATGGCAATAGCTGGAAGCCCAGGGTTATTTATAGACTTTGCTAAATCAGCACAGCCCTGGGAAAGTCATATTTTGCTTTTGTGGTTGGGATAGTGCAAATATTTTTAATGCCAAAAAACCCTGCTTTTAAGCTGCTCTTTTAATTATTTGGAAAACAGGAAGAAAAGCTGTAGATGGGATAAATTCACTACGTTTTATGCAGGAACAGAAGCTGATTATAGAAAAACATTAGCTGCTGTGCAAGGTTTTCTCCTTCTCTGTTTGCAGGAGTGACTGGGGATGGAGTCTTTGGCTCTGGCTCCCTGGGGGCACCTGGGGCTGGAGCATCTCTTGCCCAGAGCAGCTGTGGCTGCCCCTGGATCCCTGGCAGTGCCCAAGGCCAAGTTGGGCATTGGGGTTTGGAGCAGCTGGGACAGTGGAAGGTGCCCCTGCAGGGGTGGAATGGGATGAGGAGGATTCAAGTCCCTCCCAACCCAAACCATTCCATGATGGTTCCATGATAATGGTGATATTTATCCCTTTTCTGGGTGGTAGAGGAGTTCTATGCCTCCTCTACAGGGGCTGTCAGGGGTGCTGATCTGAGCTCTGGGCAGGATTAAGGGTAAAAGTGCTGCCAAGTGCCTGTTGGTCCCAGAAATGCAGCAGCTCAGGTGGCTGTGGTGGCAGAAGGACACTGTGGCCATGGGTGGTCTGGTGGCCAGGGAGTTGGGGATTCCCACCCAGGTGAGTTGGAATGGGTGGGGTACAGCTAACAAGGGTTGAAGATTATGAGGTTTGAGGCAGTGAAACCAGGGAAAAAACAAACCTGAGCTGCAGGCTTTGGGCAGCCTCTGTTCTCAGTACCTGATACAGAAATGTTTGTGTGCAGAAAAGCAAAACCAAAGGAACAAATTGTGAAGAAATCCTTCCCTGGGAGGGTAGGGAGGCCCTGGCACAGGCTGCCCAGAGCAGCTGTGGCTGCCCCTGAATCCCTGGCAGTGTCCAAGGCCAGGCTGGACAGGGCTTGGAGCAGCCTGGGACAGTGGAAAGTGTCCCTGGCCATGGAACAAGATGAGCTTTTAAGGTCCCTTCCTGCCCAAACCATTCTGTGAACATAAATGCACAAACAGTTATAATAAATAATTCAGTTTGTATTATCTTTTATATACCCCACACAACACTTAAAAAACACTTAAAAAATATCTGAAGTCCTTTAAAGAAGGTTATTTTTTTCAATTCTTTCCTCCCAAGATATAATGCAGATGCCTGTGGGGGAAAATATGACTGTAAAAATTTAAATTAATGTAAAATAGAAAAGTAACTGTGAAGAATGACCTAAAATAGCTTTTCAGTGTGGAAAAATACCACTCCTATGTTACAGGAATAGAAGACAGGGCTGGAAATATCTCAGTTCCAGGATCTGAGAATGCAGAAGTTTGAGAGAAAATTTCATGTTTTGGGGAAAGGAGAGAAATTTCTCGCCTGGGTTCCTTTCAGGCTTCCATTAGAAGCCCCAGGCAGATTTCAGATTCAGAGGGAGTCCAGGGGAAAATGAATTGGGATGGAAAAAGCACATGATGGGAGTGCCTTGACAAATTCATTCATGAAAGGTCTCAGTGGTTTGTTACACAAGGAACAGCACCATGTGTCTGAGGCCTGGGTTTGCATTAAACAGGCATTTTGAACAGCAATGTGAGATCACAGAATCGTGAAGGTTGGAAAAGGCCTCCACGATCTTCAATTTCAACCTTTAAGTGCATCCTCAGTATCCATGGGCTGCTTTTTCCCATCAGTGTTTTATTTGCTTGCACATCTTCTGTGGGATTCCACGTGGATTATGGATCATCATTTCTAGAGCATGACTTTCCATGTTTTTGCAGAGTATGACTGGTGTGGGAAGAGTTTTGGGGTCCATAACCACCACGTGGTGACTGAGCTACCCCCGTGTTGGCCCTGTACATCATGCATGGGGTGGGAGGAGAAATCACTTGAGATATGGACAACCCACATATGAACCCCCAATTTTTAGTTAGATAAAGAGAAAAAAAATAATTCAATTATCCTTTCTGTGCCTTTCCACATCCATTATCAGAACCTTGGTTGCACATTCCAGAACTCTTTTTTTTTTCCCCCCACAACTACAAAAATGGGAATGGCAAATCATGTGGTTTCCCCTATGAGTCCCAATAATAAAATTAAATCTGATGGAAGAAATTTTCCTGTAGGACAGAGGTAGGAGCCGAGAAAGAGGCAAAGTGGGATGAAGTTTGTCTGAGAACTTGGAGATGCTCAAAGTGCATAGTAAGGCTTTGGTAGAACCTCTTTTACTAGTATTAAAACCAAACCCACCTAAATGTATCATAAGTCATCTGTATTTATTTCTTTATTGTGACATGTTATACTGAATGGGTTGTTGGCTTGGGTTTTTTAATAAATAAATCCAGCAGGAAAATTTTGAAAGCAAGCCACAGCTGGAAATAAATGAACTAAGCTTGCAATAATTTTCCCTCATCAAAAATGGAGAATGCTCTATTGCAGAGCTGCTTTTGGACATAAAAGTTTGGGTTGTTGTAAACTGCTTCTTGCCTGGTGTTTCCAAATCCTCTACACTGCAAGAAATGAGGGTGATTACTTGTGTGACCTCTGAAAGATCGCAAACCTGCAGAGTTGAGAAGGGACATAAGCATGAAATTTTGTTTCTGTTGTAAATTATTTCAAAAAAATATATTCAAGAGAGTTTTTTGGGTTGGAGTTATTTTGAAAGATGTAGACCTCTAACAGGAGGGGAACCGCACAAAAAGTGAGTGTGAATCCCACCAGCCACCCCTGTCCTGTGCCCAGGGGAATGGGGCTGAATCTATGGAAAATGAGATTAATGAGCAGAAGCAGACATGCTCTGCAGATGCAGCACGAGGCACAGCTCTGGGATTGGATAAAATTAACGGTGTTCATGGACATCCTGGTTTTGCACAAATAACTAGTTTTGGCAGGTTATGTTGGAGGTTTGTAACTGATTTAGTAGCATGTTGTGATTGGAAGTGCTGAAGCTTGGACCAAAACTGCTCAGGGATAAACTCTGATGAGCTGAGGAGCAACACTGAGGCCCCGAGCAACCTGCTCCAGTGGAAGGTGCCCCTGCCCATGGAATGGGATGAGTTAAAGGTTCCTTCCAACCCAAACCATTCTGTGCTTCTGTGAATGACTTCTGGATGAGAACTGAATAGGAGTGAGTGTTAACGAGGTGTGTTTGTGTGGAGGAAAGTCACCTGGTCAGGTGCAGCCTGGAGCAGGGTCCCTGTGGCAGGGCTGGATCCCACACTCATTGAAGGCACTGGTGAGTTGCTGTCCTCATGTGCCTTTTGGAGCAGGTGCCACATCCTGTCAGGGAGCTCAGCTCACACCAGCTGGGGGCAAAGAAGGCAAAGGGGAAGTGAAGTGCTGAAGAGCCCCCTTGTCCCAGATTTTCAAGGACTAAGGGTTGACTCTGTCATTCGCTCTTGGGGTGTTTGGTTTGGTTGTTTTCTGTCCCGAGGTGCCCATTGGTCCCCACGAGTGTTTCACATCCAGCAGAGGTTCTGTGATTCACCTTCGTGTCCTTTGAAGGGATCTTCCTGCAGTGAAGAGAATCCTGTAGAAAAGGGATTAGGGAGGATTAGCTGCTCCAGCCACCCTGTGCTCAAAGGAAGGATCTGGGTCAGGAGGCCGACACAGTCCATGCTGCACAGGCTGTGGAATGTGCAGGAGGGAAGCTCAATTCCTCATCCTGTTCCAGCCTAGAATCACGGAATGGTTTGGGTTGGGATGGACCTTAAAGCCCATCCAGTGCCACCCCTGCCATGAGCAGGGACACCTCCCACAATCCCAGGCTGCTCCAAGCCCTGTCCAGCCTGGCCTTGGACACTTCCAGGGATGGGGTGGCCACAGCTCCTGAAGTACATGAAACCAGGGATTTGGGTGTGGTAAAGAGTAATCCCAAACTTGCAGAAGATGCTAAACCCAAAATGTGTAAAATATCTCAGAACGAAAAGCAAGAATTCTAGACTGAGTTTTTATTTTGTATTTCATTACCTGCTTCCTTTAAAATACAGGATTAAAGCTTCTGGAAAACTAAAATTAGCTCTTGCTACTCAGGGAAAATAGAAAGTGGTGCCCTAGCAAATTAATATGTAATTTTGTACATCCATTTTTAGGAGAATGACTTAACCTATAGATTTAAGGAGGATATTTGCTTCCATAGTCATCTCAGACCATTTAAGAAGCAGCAAACCACACCCAGGGCTCTATGGGGGCAGATACCCCAGGAGTGATGATCTTAGACAGCGTCTCTACCTTTTACCTTTGTTAAAAATTACTGAAGAAAAAACACAAATTCAGCAAATATGTCTTCCTTTACTACCTGTTTACATTAAAATCAATATTTTATAATTCAGTTTATTTATAAATAATTTGTTGTAGGAAGAGGAAGGTGTGGAAACACCAACATTGCTGTAGCTGCTGAGAAAGGCTCTCTGTGCTTTTCCTTCTGCTGGAACAAACACCAGTCCTTGGTTTGGGTGCACTGAACTAGACTTGCTAAACTTGGAGGTCCTGGAAAATCAGTGGTAGGCTGCTATGGGATACTCTCCAAGTGTGCTGTTGCCAAACTGTCAAGTTAGTACAATTTTATAATTGTTGTGCTGCCTTCATTAGGCTTTCAAGCCAATTTTAGTAGGTCCAGACCTGTGTCTGTCACGTGCCTGCTGCACTGCACGAGGATATCTCATGGACTCACTGAAGCAGCTGCAGTTTTTCTCTCAGTTCAGCCTCCAGATTTCAGATCCATTCACGAGAGCATTTCTTGTTGTCTTTCAGGAGCCTCCAGCTTAGGTTATTCTCCCCAAGGCAGTGCTGGAGTCACCATCCCTGGAAGTGTTGAGAAGGAGTGGGGATGTGGCACTTGGGACCTGGCAGTGCATGGTTAATGGTTGAACTAGATGATATTGGAGGGCTTTCCAACCTTAGTGATTCTGGGATTCTATTCCACGATTCTATTTGCATGTTGCAATTTCTGAGGAGGAGGAGGACTGCTGGATGCTCACAGTGACCTGGGGTATTGGTAGTGCCCCTGTCCCCATTGTCAAAGCCCTGTGTGGACTTGGCTGCTGTTGGATCGGAGGATTTTGGATGGCTCCAGCCTTTGCTGGAGCAGTGTTTGCACTGCTGAGAGTAGGGAGGTGAAAACTGGCAGTGTTAAAGTCCCACAGCTGTCACAAAATTACCTGTTTTCCCCCAAGAAGTGTCATTCAAGGAGAATCGTGAGGAGCATGGGCACAGCCTGTCACTGGGGCTGTTGATAGGAGTGATTTCCTTGGTTTTTTGGGCTGCCTTTGCTTCCTCCCCCTCCTGACTGCATTATTTGATACCCATCACAATCCGTAGTCACTTCTAAGCACCGAGTGCTGCATGATTGACATGACAACTCTCTCAGGGTTGACACAAGAGTCATGGGACAGACTTTCATTTTCTCGGGGATGGGCTGTGGAAAGTTTTATGGAACTCTGTGTGAGGCTGGCTCTGATTCAGCCGAGGCTGCGTGCGCACACCTGCCAAGAGAGATCAGCCCGAAAAAGAGATGATTCATCCCTGGCGGAGGGAAGGATCCAGTTGGGGACACGGGATGAGGTTCTGTGACTGACCCACCCTTTCCTCTGATGAGCACTTGGGGGCTGTAAATCTTCCCACAGTGAAGGCTCCTGGCCCATTCTCAAGCCCTGGAGCTGTTGCATGTTGTGATTTCCTGGGATTTCGGGGCTGGCGCAGCTGCTGTGGTTTAGGAACTGTAATGACAGGCGTGGACGCTCTGGGTGCAATAAAGTGACGTGGAAAAAGCACTTAAGTGGTGAACTCCGTGACTTCTGCTCTCTTGGAGCTTGGAGCTAATACTCCATTAAAGGAGCCAGGAATTTCCTTCTGTCTTCTTTTTACCTTGCTGGGGACATTTATGGACACATTGGCCTGTGCAGTGCCAGTGATCTGTGTGGGCTTCAGGTGCCTTTACCTCAGACTGGGGAATGTTAGATGGGATATTGGGATAAATCCTCCCCTGTGAGGTGGGCAGGCCCTGGCACAGGCTGCCCAGAGCAGCTGTGGCTGCTCCTGGATCCCTGGTAGTGTCCAGGGCCAGGTTGGACGGGGCTTGGAGCAGTCTGGGATAGTGGAAGGTGTCCCTACTTATGGCAAGGGTGAAACTGGATGAATTTAAGGTCCCTTCCAACCCAAATCATTCCATTATTAAGAAGTGCTTTTCAGCAAACAAATAAATGAGAAAAGGTCAGTGAGAAGCAAATGCTGAATTTCAGTAGCCTGCATTTTAACCCAATCTGCCAAAATTTAGTTGTGTTGAACAGCTGGAGGTGTCACCCAATAGTTGTGTGACTCTTTTTTTTCTTTGATTCCCCTTTTGTTTTGCTATGGCCACTCTCTAAAACATATTTAAAACAGTTCTATCGTGGAGATAGTAAAGTGGAGCATATATTTGTGTGCCATGAGAATATTTTTTGAATATTTTGCTTAATGTGTTTTGTTGAGTTTTTTTTATTAGAGGTTGAGAAAGGAGATAAACATATGCAATATTTGCTTTGCTGTTTCATTCTTTGCTTGTGGCAAGCCCTGCAGATACCATGCCTTCTCTCCAGTCCTTTATTTTTCCTTTTTCGAGGGGAATATGCAAATTTCCCCCATAGTTTATTGCTGGTGATGTGTATCCCCTTGCAAAATCCCAATATTTTTTGATATAGCTTCTCATGGAGGGATCAGAAGATCCCAGGCCTGAAGGCAAAGGGATCCCACATTTCCACCAGTGACTGCAGCTGGTGCTCTGATTTTTTGATCCTTCCACATTGTGAATCACATAAATAGATAACTTGTGCAGTGTTTCACTTAGATAAATATGTATTATTTTGTCTCTGTAGATATGTACAATGGAGTCTCTGCAGACTGCTTACTAATGTAATGTTTTACTAACAGTTTATCTCCACACAGGTAACACAAGTAGCAAGACAACCGGGTCCTCCTGCCCCATCCCCTTACACTGCACATGAAATAAATAAGGGACACCCAAATCTTGCTGCAACGCCACCGGGACATGCATCGTCCCCTGGGCTCTCACAGGTAAGACCTGGCGTTGGAGCAGAGCATTCCCAGCCTCCCCCTTTCCCTCCTGTCCCATTCTCAGCTTCTCTGCTCAGCAAGCAACTGAGTTGTGTTGTCTGTGTCCAGTGTAGAAATAAAGTGAATAAAGGGTGTGGCTTGAACCTTGCAGTGACCTATCAGCAGCACTTAGCATAGCGCACCAATACCATAAATTGGTATTTATAAATTAAGTATGAGTTTATTAGGCATTAGTTCCTCCTAGAGGTTGTAATAGAAACTAAAACCAACTTGAAAAATTAGAGAAAATAATCGTGGATGAGGAGGAATGTGTTTTGCTGTTGGATCAGGGAGTCTGGGGCACAGCCTGACTTCCAGGTTTAACACCCTAAAAGTGTCCTGTGTCCTGTCTCAGGGATTTTCTGAGGGGAAATCAAGATGGTGCAGTTTTGTACAAGATGGTGCAGTTCTGTAATTCTAAGAAATGGGTCAGGAAAACGAGTTGCACAAATGATTTCTCATAAAAGAGATGAGACAAAGGGCTGGTTACAGAAAAGTCCAGAACAGGAGATAAATGGGAGTTATAATAAGAATGAAGAAATAGAGTGTAGTGAGATATATGGAATAAATTGGTCTCTTTGTAGTCTCTATTAGATAAATATTCTGTAGGGCTGACTTGAGAGTAGAGAAGCTTATCTGAAAAAGGAAGGGGCAAAAGAGGCAGGTAATAGGGCGGGGGAAAAAAAGGGAGATAAAAGATACTGGGATGGGGAAAATGGGATGTGTGAGGAATGAGGTGTGAACTAGAGGAAAGCCTGATGTTCCCTGTGCTCTTGATGGATTTATACTTGTGTGGATCAAACAGGAAGGCCAGAACAGGTCAGCTGTTAAGGAGAGTGGTTTTGTTCTGAGGAAGGGGAGCAGGATGGGAGGCTGAGGGTGGGTTGGGAATGGGGAAGTGATGGGGAGAGCCTCAGGTGGATCCCAGCCCCCCCACCAGCCTCTGAAACATTAAACTGCAGCTGACCTTCAGGAGATGCCTGGAAATAGGTCATGGAAGGAACACTTCACCTGAATAATGCACATTCTAGATAGAGCGTGATGGGGAAAGTGAAACTCGTGGTTGTGTTTGGCAATGTGCAGATGCTCATCCTCCATGGGTGGGACATTAGAGGCTGCAGTGTCTCTGGCAGGCATTGGTGGTGTTGGAGCTGTTCCTGCACTCGGGCTGCAGGGTTCTTGGGCTGAGGCTCATGGAACAGGGAGAGCACAGCAGGGTTGCAGAGCAAACCCTCAGATACTGCCTGGCTTTTGTCATGGATCAAGACATTCCTTCCTGGTAAACCTCATCAACACATGGAAGCTACTCATGTGGCAAAGGAGAGGGGAAGAAGAGAACATTCTGAGCAGCCTCTTTAAATCTATTGTAATCAAGGGATTTCTTTTCTTCCCTTAGTGTTTTCCATTGAGTCAGTGCATCCATAGGGAGTGGGTTCTGTGCCCAATCTCCAGCCAGCTGGATAATGCTGCTTTCCTGTCCTGCTGGCTCTTGGAGGTGAGGGTCAGCCTCTGTCCCTGCCATGCTGCTGGAGCGACCTCACAGCCCTGGTGACAGCTGAGGGCCCTGGGGGCTCCCGGGGTGGCCGTGCTCCCCCTTTTAGGAGCCAGCCCTCGTGTGCTGAGGGACAGGGAGCAGCAGCAAGGCTTTGGGGGCAGAGAGGCCTGGGCACTGCAGGGTTTTCCCCAGGTGATCCCTGCCAAGGTGGGACTCAGCAGTGAAATAGCTGAGTGCAGCTCCTGCTCATTCCCAGCTGGTGCCGGGGCTCCCCTCAGGAACCCTCCCCTTTGGGTGAAGCTTGGGTGCTGATGCCAGGTTGGACAGGGCTTGGAGCAGCCTGGTCTGGTGGAAGCTGTCCCTGCCCATGGCTGGGCAAGTTGGAGCAAGGTAATCCAACCCAAATCATTCTGGGGTTCTGTGAAGAGCCAAAATGCAGGTGCCTGCACTTCAGACACCAGTAAGGGGGATTAAAGCCTTACAGAATAACATGTCCCCAGGGACAGTTTTCTGTACCCCTGAACTATTAGAGAGCTGGGTAAATGTAAATTCTGAATATTTTTCTGTGTATCTCACTTGGACCCCTGTCAGGAGTTGAGTGTCTGTGTTATGGTAAGAAATTCCCGAGCTAAATGGAGATTTGGATGAAAGTTTAACCTGTTCATTGCATCTGTGATTTGTCTCCCCTGGGCTTCAAGGAACGGTGCTTGTGTTAAGAACGAGGTGAGTGGAAGTTTTCTCTTTCCACACCTCTTGTAGTTTGTGAATTTCCAACATGTTTTCATTCATTTGCTTTCTTTTAGAAAGTGGTGAGAGAGTAATTTTTGAGTAATTTTGTCTGATTCTTGGGCACCTTAAATCTTAAATCCTACTGTTTCCCTTTAGAGAAGAAGGGACCCAAGCTGACATGGGACTCAGATGAATGTGGTGTTATTAATTCCTTTAACAGCAATAAACTACAAATAACTGTATTTTACCCACCCACACTGCATTGATGATTGAACACTGAACAAAGGTTGTCTTTGCCTTTGTCCAGTCATGCCTAACGTAGCGAGGGGGTGTTTGTGCATAAAAGATAAGGACAAGACCACTTAGTTTGAATTAGAGTCTGATTAAGAGTAATTGATTTCTCCATCAGACTCCTGAGTTAATAAATCCTCATCAAAGTGAGTCTTTCCAAGGTAGGGACTGCTCTTGAGGCAGTAGTGAGTGAAAATACTGGTGGGTGTTTTAGGCTTTGGATGTCATTTGGTACTAAATGGAGTTTGGGCAGAAAGTGTGTCACTGCTTGTGGGGCAGATTGCTGTGAGTGCTCCGCAGAGCCTCTCTTTGCTGTTACCCAGGTGGGATCTCGGCATCTCCTCAGGCTCTAGAGTTTCCTGAAGAGGGGATTTCACAGAACCAGGGAATGTCCTGAGCTGGAAGGGACCCACAAGGATCAGAGTCCAACCCCTGGCCCTGCACACACACCCCAGCAATCCCAGCCTGTCCAAAGGCTCCTGCAGCTCTGGCAGCCTCGGGGCTGGGACCATTCCCTGGGCAGTGCCCAGCACCCTCTGGGGAAGAACCTTTCCTGATCTCCAGCCCAAACCCCCCTGGCCCAGCTCCAGCCCTTCCCTGGGTCCTGTCCCTGCTCACAGGAGAGATCAGAGCTGCCCCTCGGGAGGAGCTGCAGCCCCAGTGAGGGCTCCCCTCTGGCTCCTCTGCTCCAGGCTGAACACACCAAGTGCTCTCAGCTGCTTCTCGTGTGGCCCCTCCAGACCCTTCACCCTCACCTTGGCAGAAGCCATGCTCCAAAGGAGAAGGAGGGTTAACAAATGCTTTGGTTCTACCAGTGACCTGTCCTGGCTGCTCCAGAGCTGCCTGTCCCAGCACATCTGGGGGCTGGGTGATGCAGTAATATCTTGAATTCTAGTAAGTGATAAAACAAATTGCTGTCCTTTCCTGGAGCTCCAGGAGCTGGAGCAGTTCACTGTAAGTTTGTGTGTGATGAGATGACAGCATTGTGCTGAGTGGTCTGAAAGGGAGAATTTGGGAACCACAAATCAGGGAATGTATTTAACCTGAGAAGTCAAGTGCAAGTGAACATTGTACCTTTGTTTGGATTCTTTATCTAGAAGCAGCTGATTCTGTGGTGCTGTGGTTGGGTGGCCCTTTCTCTTCCTCCTCCACCATTTCCATCTGGCATGGCCAAAACAAGAGCACGGCTCCCTGCTCCACCTCCTCTGAGGCTTTCCCGACGGACACCCTCCGGCACGTTGCTGCCCTTCAGGATTAGTTTGTGCAGCACAGTGAGGAGGCCTTGGCAGTGATGTGGAGCAGTCCCACACCCCCGTCTTTGCAGCAACAGGCAGCATCTCTGCTTCCCAAATTCCAGGGCCTTGAAGTCATAGTGCTGCTCTCGGGAATGTGCTGAGCTCTGGCGCAGGGGAATGCGCAGCACATGCTGCTGCAATGATGTTATGGCCAGATGTGGCCCCAAGTACATAAAATTTCATATTCCTGTTGGGTTTTGCGTGTTTTTCCCTCATTCCAACAAGGGAAGGGGGGGCATGGCCCCTCTTCCTCCTCTCCTGGCTTGAGGCTGCAGAAGGGGCTGGTTTGACACAATTAATTCCCTGTCTCAGTGTGTGGAGGAAAGGAGAAGCCATTGGAAAAAGGGCAGAGCAGCTCCTCCTTGGATGTGGCTCCCAGAGCAGGTTATGCAGAGCTCAGGTAGGGCCTGGACTGACAGTCAGGCACCATCCCCTGATGGATGGAGAATCCAGAGCAGGCTGAGAGCATTCCCAGGGCCCCTAACAGGAGCAGCTGAAACGCTGTAAATCTGCCCCATTGCAGTGCCTTACACTGAGGGATGGGGCAGCCATGGTAGGATGGGATAATGGGAAAGCAGAGCACTTCCAGAGCAACTGGGCTGGGAGCAGCAGGAAAGAGCTTTCCTCTGTCCATGGAGTGGACAGAGGAGGAGAGGGCTCCTCCAGAGGCAGTGTGCAGAGCTTGGGGCACCAGGAGAAGACAGTTTCATCCCACTCATGACCTGGGGGTGTTTTGGAGGATCCCCCAAAACAAGGAACAAGTGCAGTGAGTTCTGGCATGTGAGGGTGAATGGTTTGGAAAAGACTCTCAGCTTTCTCTGCCTCAGCCTTAGAACTGCAGGCTCCAGTGGGATGCTGAGGGATTCTCTTAGTCCAGACCCACAGTTTGGAATCATCAAACGACCATGCTTGGAAGAAATTGCCAGGAATTTCCTCTGTAATCAGGGATAGTTTCAGCTCTCATTAAGAACATGCTGTGCACTGAGCAGATTGGTGCTGCCTAGCCACGGCTGCCTCTTGGGATGGGCTGGAATGTTGGAGCTCTAGGGAGCAGAGGATCCCACAGCACTCATAGGGACCTTCCTCTGGAGCTGCTGTAGTTGTGGACATCCCTCACCTGCTCCTGAAAAGATCGAGATACACCTAAGAGAACAAAAGTGCAGGAAGGCTGAATTCTCTGGATCTTGGTGCACAGAGACCTTGACTTTTAGGTGGCTGATATAAATCCAGAACAGATTGCACCAGCTGAAACTTGTTACCGTCTGGTTCTGTGCCTGAAGTGAAGAGAGTTTTGTGGTCTCATTCTGCTCCTCAAAAATGTCACCATCGTTGAATTAGTATTTGTAATAGCAGGGAGACATTCCTTAGTACCTTCAGGTCTGGGAATGTGTGCCAGGAAGCAAGTCTGCCTGCCATCTGTGGCATGTTTATTAGGCAATCCCCAAACCCCTCTTTTATGATCTTGGATCCTTTCTTCAGGAGCTGGAATAATCCTGTTAGAACCATGATGCTTATTCACTGCTTCCATCTTCTGCAGCCCAATTTGAGATGCTTTTAATAAAGGGATGTTTATTAAGGGATTGTAACAGAAGGAGGGATGTAATTTAATTGTAACCTCACCCATTGGTATACCCTGGGGTCAGTCAGGTGCCCTGGGACATGGGGAGTGTTAATCCTTGTTCTCTCCTGGTGTTGGAGGCAGCTGCCTTTGGAGTCTGGTTGCTACACATTAAACTCATCCTCCCCCTGGTGAGCAGGGACAGGACCTCAGGGAAGGGCTGGAGCTGGGCCAGGGGGGTTTGGGCTGGAGATCAGGAAAGGCTCTTCCCCAGAGGGTGCTGGGCACTGCCAAGGGAATGGTCCCAGTCCCGAGGCTGCCAGAGCTCCAGGAGCCTTTGGACAGGCTGGGATTGCTGGGGTGTGTGTGCAGGGCCAGGGGTTGGACTCTAATCCTTGTGGGTCCCTTCCAGATTGATGATTCCCATTATTTGGGTCCACACGTGCTTTGCTAGAAGAAAATAGTCACTATAAAATCAGATAGTAAACTTCCACTGCTCCTGGGACACAAGGGGCTCCCAATTTTATCGTCTCATTCAGATAAGCTCCCTGTCCATCATTTTCTGTGCTCAGGAGCAGTGCTGTGGATCCCTTGATCTGAGTTGATCCCTAAGCTCTTCCCCCAGAGAACTTCTCTGTGTAGAAACCTCCTTGTTCTGTGTAAGGAGCCAATTCCCTGTTGGTTAAACCTGCCCACAGTGCCATAACTTTTATGGTTGTCAGTCAGGGAGTTTATTTGTGATGTAGACACAGAATGAAAGATTAAACTCTCCGTGTATAAATGAAGAAGTTGGTGCTGGACCAGCTGAGGGAAAATGTTGCCTGGTTGTGCTGCTCTTCCAAGCAGCAGATTCCAGTTTCTTGGATCTGCTGTCCATTCCATATAATAAGGCAAATTTAAACAACTCAACTCCTGATAGTGTTTTGTGAACAATAAACCTACCTAAATAACCAGATTAATATGTAGTAATGGATTTTTTCCTAACCAGTCAAGAGTTTGACCACTTTTTCTTCTCATTTCTTTCCTTGTGCTTCCTTCTGTATATCCGGGTCAGACTTCATCCCAGCACATTTCCAATGCATTTTGCAAATTCCAGGCTTGCAGGAATATGTGACTGCAGGTAGAGATTTGAAACTGCGAGTTATTTAATAGCTGATAAATCCAGGAGTGTAATCTTCTTTTGGCCTTTGTGTTCAAGACCTGCTGGAAGTGCAGCTGAACCCTCTGGTTTGTAATAGGATTAGGAGGTTTTTGATTGGGTTAATAATGCTGGGAATATTTCCTCTGAGAGTGTATTTCATTATTTTTGGTTCATTACTGTGCTTTTTAACTCATTAAGTTAAGTCTGGGCAAATCTGGCTGGAAGCATCAAACATATCTTGTATCTCGGTGCCTTTGGGCTTCAGGAGGCTTTTGTGTGGGGATGCTGGGCTTCATGGGTGTCTTCTAATTTGGGAGAGCATCCAGTTGTGAGAGCTGCAGGAAGGGAGAGTTGGGGCATAATGTAGCTTGAAATGCTGATTAACATTATTTATTTTAATTATTTAACCTTAGAAGCAGTTAGCTTCATAGGAAGGAGGTATGAATTAATTTCAATGTAGGAGGGTTGTATTAATTAGTTTTAGTATTTGTGCGCTCAATAAGGACAGAAAGAGCCTTTAATTATATTTTTCTAGCGAGGAAAGGAAAGAGGAAGACCCATTACAATTTTATCATATACATTTGCAAGGAAAAGATTGCAGCACAAATACTGAGTCTAGCTGGGACTAGGTCTGGCTTTAGACCCACCCTTCATCTGCCTCATAGAATCCTATCATAGAATCCCAGGATGGTTTGAGTTGGAAAGGATTTTGATCTCATCCAGTCCCAACCCCTACCAGGGGCAGGGACACCTCCCACTGTCCCAGGCTGCTCCAAGCCCTGTCCAGCCTGGCCTTGGACACTGCCAGGGATCCAGGGGCAGCCACAGCTTCCCTGGGCACCTGTGCCAGGGCCTGCCCACCCTCCCAGGGAAGAATTCCATTCCAGTACCCCATCTATCCCTGCCCTTTGGCAGTGGGAAGCCATTCCCTTGTCCTGGCACTGTAAAGAATTCCCGCTGTGAGAGGTGTGTTTAATCCTTCTCCAGACGGTCTGCTTTGCCCAGTGGGGAGAGAAGTTTTTTTCTACTGCTGCTTGAGCATTTCCTCTCCTCTGGTGTAGCCGTGACCTGGCTCTGAGTGTTCCCTGGCCCTTCCACGCTGGGCAGGCACGGGGGTTTGGAAGGGAAAGCTCTCTGCGGGTGTCTTGGCCACACGGCACATCCTGGCTGCTGCGCGAGCGGAAGCGGCTTTGTTTGGCCTGTCAGATTATTGGGAATCAAAAGCACTTCTATACTTGCCAGTAACTTGGTTTGGGGTGGAATAAAACAGCATTTTTAATAGAAAATCAAACTTCTCTGTAGCTGTTTAAAAATTCTTCAGATCCCTTTCCTCCACGTGCATTTTCTGTTCTCACAGTCACGTGCCCTGGGCTTTATTTTGGTGCTTTTCAGACTTAGCCACTTGTTGAACCACATTTTTATGAATAATATAAGAAGACAAAACAATACAAGGCAATTTGCCACTTTCTTGCATTTAATAACTTCAATTCTGGAATTCCTTCTGTAATAATACCTTCTGTTCCATGCAATTTAATGGATGTTTTCTTGCATGCTTCAGAAAATAGGCAGTTTTTAAACAAACACCATGTGTTCTGTAAAGCACCAGAGTCAGCACAAAAGTCAGGGCTTCACACAGCCTGTGTTTTGTGAGCACAGAGGGCATAAAATATCCCTGCAGCCAGAGAAACCAGGGAGATTGAGCCCTGGAGTTCCTGGAGTCCACTGTTGGCTGTGGGGTCAGACTGGGAAACAGAGGAATAACCTCTGGAGCCATTTAACCTGCAGCAGGGACAGCCACATTCCAGAGGTGAGGCTTTAAATCCATAAACAACCTGGTTCTGCTGCCAGCTGAACTCTCACTCTGCTGTTTTCCATTGAACCAACAGAGATGTTGGAGCCATAATTCCACTCCCTGCAGCCTGGAAAGGCCGTGCCTGTTTTCTCCACAGATCCCTCCTTAAGGTGTCATTAGAAACCCATCATTTATTAACTTGTTTTAACTTTGTGCAAATTCAGACACTTTATATGAAGGGTATTTCTGGGCTTCTGTAGAATTCAGAAAAACTTTGATATTTTATCTGATTGCTGCCCTCTCACACAGGTGGAGGTTGGAAGAGTGTGATCATCAGGTCCAGGTGCCTGCTCTGAGCTGGGTCAGCTGGAGAAATAACTGTGGCCACCTGCCCTTGGGTTCTGAGTGTCTCCAAGTGTCTCCAAGGATGGCAGCATCCTCTGGGATACCAGATAACACATTTTTGGAGGTTTTTGTTGGCTTTTGGAAGAAAATAGGAGGAAAGCTGCAAAGCCACTGATGCTGTTTTGATGTGGAATAGGATCTTGGCTGCTTAGGGTTGTGTTCCTGGGAGCAAGTACTTGTCCTCAAAGTCTATTTTGTTAAAATGGGAGGCAGTTTTATAGAACAAGTGAAAGGCACTCTGTGAACTCAAGAGTGTTTCTGTAGACAGTCCCAGCTCTGCTTTCAGCAGTGGAGATGGCGGAATTTCTGCCCTCAGCACACACATACACTGTCCAGGGAACAGCAGACCGTGTTCCTTCACCATCCTCTCTTGGAGACAATCTCATTATCCACGTTGAAGTAGGAAAAGTGCCTGTAGCTCTGTGGATGTTACTTGGGGCTGTTTCCCTGTGCCTTGCCCACTCAGATGTGTGAGGTGAAAACATGTAAAGCCATAAAAAAGATGGTTACAAATTTGGCTGTGCAGGTAATGACACAGGTGATGTATCCCAAGACAAACTTCTGCAGAGGAAAAAGGGGAAAGAGAGGAGTAATTCCTCCTGGGTCAGGATATTTGTATCCTTTTAAAGGCTGAGCTTAATCAGAGAATCCTAGACTGGTTTTGTTTGGGAGGGACCTTAAAGCTCATCTTGTTCCACCCTCTGCTGTGGGCATGGACACCTTCCACTAAAATGTTCATATTTACCAACAAGAGGAATTCCCAGACAGCTGGACTTATGGAAAAAGTGGGAACATATCAGTGTACTTGTCAGGAGAATGGGGATGACAGCTACTTCTTCTTTGCATCTTCTACTTGTCTGCAAGTTGTTAAAGTCCTCAAATCAAGCAAAACACCTGGAGCCAAATCTTGGCATTTTGAGGAAATAGCTTTAGAGAAAGCCTACATATTTAAATAAACTCCCTGAACAGTCACAGTTCCTGTTTATTATGTGTCTCCACCCAAATCCAAACCTCAAAACTTCCCAGTATGTCCAATGTACAGAGACTTGGACCATGTCCCACCCTGGTGCCATCCCAACCCCTCCATCAGGAGCAGAGTGTTTGCACTGGAATTGTGTTAATTCTGTTTTTTATGTGGAGCTCTTCATTTGCACAATTTGCTTGGTGTCAGAGAAGAGCTCTAGTCCTTTTGTCACTGATTTTAATGGGACTTTGAATATTCCAGATATTATATACGAATATATTCAGGAAAACAGTGTTTCTCAGGTGCTGATGTACCCTGCAGGGGAGCAGCCCTGGCTTAGAGAGGCGGCAGAGTAGAACTGCTGCATATTTTTGTTCTGCAGCATTGCCCTGGTGAGGATGAGCTGATAATTTGCAAATAAGCTGCTTAAAAAATGTGGCATCCCTGGTGTTGTGGGTACCTCAAACTTGCATATTTGAACACGTGGCTGTGAATGGGGACTTGTGTTCAAACAGAGGAATCTGAGACTGTGTATGATGACTATTGAAATATTATTGTAATAATGAAGGCAAACTGGGAGCATTTAGAGGGGAATTGTCCTTGTTTAGCAGTTTAATCATTTGTTGTGCTATTTTTAAAGCTGGACTAGTTCACAGGAATAGTGGGAGAATATGCTTTATGCATTATTTGAGAGGATGCTGTATTAAAAAAGGCTGAAATGAATAAATTTAATAATTCAGGTTTCTCCACCATCATCTGTAATACTTGCAGGTGAGCTGGATCTGTATGTTACAGATACTCTTTTTCCTGCCAGCAGCTTCCAAGCCTGTTCTGCTGAGTGCAGAGCACACCAGGGAGGAAAAAAAAGTGAGGTGGACTTGAATTATGTGGTTGCCAAAATAATGGTGACAGTCAGGTGTGTCCAGAAGAGGTGCAGGAGCGAGCAGTGCTCTGTTTGTGGTCAGATGCCAGAGGTACCTGAGGTTGATCCTGGGTATCTCCAGAGCTTGGTGAAATAGCTATAAAGTGGTTCATTTTGTCCCTTAATACTGATTTTAGGTAAAAAGCTGCTCTACCCCGTGTTCAGTGATCTCTGCTGCAGCCCCTGGGAGTGTGGTAGGGGAGACAGGGAGAGCAGGAACGTCCTTGTGCCTCCCCTGGATGCTGCTGGTGTCCCCAAGGCAGCCCCTGGATGGGAGAGGAGCCGTTCACTGGCCACGTGTCTGTGGGAGGAGGAGATTCTGGGCTCTTCTAGGATGCTCTGGCTGAGGCTTTCTCTCTGCCTTCAGTAACACAGCTTTTCACATCAGATAAAAAGTAAAATCTCACTGTAACCGTCTCTTCAGAGTCTCTGTGCATTTTCCCAGGGACGGGAGCACCTGCCTGTGGGGAGGCCAGGAAAGCCTCTTCCCCTGGCACTGAGTTTGTCCTGATGCACCTTTCTCAAAATCCAGGGCATGCAGAAACCAAAGCTTGGGGGAAATCAAGGTGCTGGGTGTGAGTGAGGAGGGGCAGCCTGAGGAGCTGCTGTTCCAGCCTGCGCTGCCTGCGGGGAGTTCATTAGGGAGAAATGAAGAGAGGGTTTAAATTATAATCCTCTTACTTTCCCAGAGCTGAATGCCCAGAGATTTCCCTCATTGGAGGGTTGCAGTTGTTTGGGTTGCAGTGATTGAGTTGTCACAGTGATTGGATTTGGGGCTGTGGGAGGGCAGAGCCAGCCCAGCTCCACAAAGAAATGATGATTCACAATTAAAAGCCACGTCCTTGCTGTCACCATCACTCCACGTTTGTGACTGAAGTGATGGATTCTGCTGCTGTGGGGGATTTCTCCACCTGTGTTTCAGGCCAAATTCCTGCTGTCCAGTGACCCACGGAAAGCCTCTGCAAGAGCAGCCTCAGGGGCTGGTGCATCAGCACAGCTGCTCCCCTGCTCCCTTTGTGGTTTTCCTCAACGAAAATAGTTCAGCAGGTGGAAGGAAAACCAAGTCTGGTTGTTAAAATCAGAGATGAGAGGAGATTCCTCCTCCTGTGCAATGACTTCCCCCTCCTGTACTTCACCTCACGGGCAGCTGCCTTTGGTCTTAGGGGTTTATGTGAGTTAATTTATAAATCTAAATGAAGAACACTGACTGTGCCTCTGAGAATCACTCAGCCGGGTCAGGGAATGGCTTGGGAACAGACCAGTGCAGGTTTCATGCAGGAGAAATTGGGGTGGGCTGGGGGTGTTGTGTTGTTTGGGGAAAGAGATAGATCTCTCAACAGCTTTATCCTCTTTCTAGACAGTGCATGTTTTTGGCACTTTATGTCTTGACATTAAATAATAACAAGATGCTTTTGAAAAGTGTGTGTGGTGGCACTTGGGTGAGTTTTTAGCTGGGTGCTCTCCATCAGTGGTGCAGTGATGCACGAAATATAACGAGATGTAAAACTGCCTGGGCAAGGGACCTGCAGCACCACGTTGGTCTGTGGCCATGCAGAAAAAGCCTTTGGGGCTGCCTGTGGCCCTGGCAAACCCTGGGTTATTCTGAAGTGTTCTGATTACTTTGTCCTGTTCCTCCCACGAGATTTAAGCTTGGTGCTGGTGTCCAGGGGGAGCTGGAGCCGTGGTTGTGGGGTTGGGAAGTGACTGGGCATGTGAAGGTTTGGAACTGTGAGGTGACTGGGAATGCAGAGGTTTGGAACTGGGAGGTGACTGGGGATATAGAGGTTTGGGACTGGGAGTGCAGAGGTTCGGGACTGGGAATTCAGAGGTTTGGGACTGGGAAGTGACTGGGAATGCAGAGGTTTGGGACTGGGATTGCAGAGGTTTGGGACTGGGAAGTGACTGGGAATGCAGAGGTTTGGGACTGGGATTGCAGAGGTTTGGGACTGGGAAGTGACTGGGAATGCAGAGGTTTGGGACTGGGAATTCAGAGGTTTCCTCCCAAGGTCAGGGCGCTGGCAGCGGCTGCAGCTCCTGAGTCACGGTCATGTGCTGGAGCTGCGGGTCCGGTTCTCCTCCTCATGTGTAACTTCAGTAAATATAGACCCAGCAGCCTTCCCTGAGCCGGGAGGATTCGGGAATCTGCCACAGGGATTAACCCCTTCCCAGCCAAGCCAGCCACAGCTCAGCAAGTGACACTTTTCTGCTCGGGGCTGGAAGGGTTTTGTTCCCAAAAGATTTTTCCAGAGGCAGAGCTGGGTGACTCAGCTCTTTCCAGCCTGATGTGTGTACTTTGCCTGTTTATTCCCAGGACAGGCAGTCCCAAGGGAGTCATGTTACGCTGCAGGCTCAGTGTTTATTAACCAGCTTGGGCCTGAGCTAAGAATAACTTTTTTCAGTTGTTTTGTTGATAGTGATTATTTTTCCTTGCTTAGCACAGGCAGCAGCTCGAGGTGGAAACAGTCCAGAGAAAGGATTTTCCCAGCAAGTTGTGGGAATACATAAATACTCAGCTATTATCACCTTCCTCCCCTGAACAGCCACAGCTGAAACATAAAATCAGGAAGGTGAGAGCTTTAAGGGAAGCAAATTGCTCTGTCTCAAAGTGGAGCAGCTCAGCAGCACTCTGTGCTCCTCCAGTAGTTATTTGAACTTTAGGGATTCAATCCAGCCTTTAGATGCTCCAGAACCAACATTTGTTTGCAGAGCAGTACTTGTTTCCCTGCCTTCTCCTCCATGGGGGTTTATTTAGGGGATTTTTGGAGCATTTCCTAGCTGATCTCTTCATTCCCTTATTCCAGCCCCAGTGCATGGAGCCCTGTGTGGCTGCACGTGACCACATCACTTTCTGTACCCATTTAGCTGCTTGGCACAGAAAAAAGTCCTTTGGCAGATGAATAGATGCAATGCTTTAATCAGCTGATGTGTATGAAAAGCAGCAGAGTGCTGTGATTTATTCTGTTGGATCTTTGATAATTTGTTTAGGTTCCCACAGCTGATGTGAAGTCAATACCTGCAGAAATTTATAAACCACTTTTCCCTCTCTTTTCTTCCCCCTATTATGGTTTTAACACAAATACCAGTTAAGGCAACATCCCTCTAGTTGGAAACGTGGAGCAGAGGCATTTGTTGTTGTGCAATAGTTGTAAAACATACTTATTTAGCTGATGTTTGTGGTCTCCAGTGGCATTTTTATTGCACTTGTTCCTTACTTGTGACCTCGCACCCATGGGGGTCATCTGTCCAAAATTGCCTTGGTTGATGACACCTTAATAGCAGAAACCCTTTTGTGGCCTCTAGTTAAGCCTTTCTATGTTTTTTCTTTATTTTTAACTTCATGCTGTGCTCATTCTGGTAGGGTTCAAATACTAAAGCAAGTTTAACCCTGGATTGTGTCACTGGTGTGTCACCAGTGAAGTGCCTTTGGCACTTTGTTTCCAAGTACCTGTTTTATAGTTTTACTGCCAAAACTCAGAGGATTTTCAGGCTAAATGACAGCTGTGCTCACTTTCTCTCACATCTCCTTATGCTTGGGTGATTAAAAGAAAACAAGGGCGGTTTTGGAGGTGGGTACAGACTTTGGGTACTGACTTACCTTTGGGAGTCATGTCAGAGCTCTGCTCTCTCACATGCAGTTTAAGCCTAAAGAAAATATTTTCATGAGCCTAAAGATGGGGCAAATAGTAGATACTTTCTTTTGTTGCTGAGGTGCTGTGAGAGCAGCAGTTTGGGATGAGGTCTTATCTCCTGTGGAGCTGGAGGCACAAGGAGTCAGTGATCAACTGGTGCATTTATTGATATTACTTATTAATAATATTTCCCAACACAGTTACCTGTGTGCTCACTGCTGGCTGGTGGAGAGATACAAGGGAGAATGGCATTAAACTAAAATAGAGTAGGTCTAGGTTGGATATTTGGAGGAAATCCTTCCCTGAGAGGGTGGGCAGGCCCTGGCACAGGTGCCCAGAGCAGCTGTGGCTGCCCCTGGATCCCTGGAGGTGTCCAAGGCCAGGTTGGACACTGGGGCTTGGAGCAGCCTGAGACAGTGGGAGGTGTCCCTGTCCAAGGCAGGGGGTGGAATGGGATGAGGATGATTAAAATCCCTTCCAACCCAAGCCCTTCCATGATTCCATGATAGGAACAGCAGCATCTGGACCTGTGGAAGAAGCCTTAATCTTACACTGGGCAAAGATCCCAGATGCAGAAAGTCAGCAGGAGGATACTACAAAGGCAGGACAACTTTTCCAGGTTGTGGGTGAAAAGAGTTTCCCCACTTCTCCTTAGCTTTGGGTTATTCATTCTGGAATGACACTGACACCACCAGCTCCAGCAGAATCACTCATCAAGTAAAAGGGGAAAAGAATTGATGCTGCATCTGACATCTCAAAAAAAATTAGAAGAAAGAATTAGAAAAGTCTTTCCATTTAGTTGTTTACCTTAATTAGGTTTTGACAGTGGTGAAAAGAGAGGGAAGGGCTGGCTGGAGTGAATTGGATCAGGGAGCTCCTGGAGAGGAGGGACAGGGCAAGCCTGCCCTGCCCACCCCTCAGAGGATGCTGCTGCCATCAGGAGCTGAGCAAAGCATTTAATTGCTTTTGAACCAGAGGCTGTGCTGCTGTATTGTTATATACTCCTCCAGAACAACATTGTCCAGCTAAATACCCTGCCCAGTGTATTTGGTGTCCTGGATCATAGTAAGGATCTAGTGGTGTATTTGGAGACACACATTTTATCATCATTTTGACCCAAAAAGCTGTGAAAATGGGGCAGAAGCTAACAGAAGGTCCTGCCTAGTTACACTGTGTGGCAGGAGCAGTGTCCTCACGTGTCTGTGGAGTTGTGTCTAAGTTTTGCTTTTTAAAAAGCAGTTCCAGTGTGGTCCCAGAGTAGGATGGGATGGGGCTATTTTTGGACTGTGCTCATTCCCCTCATCCCCTCTACTGTGTTTTGAGAAGGGGTGTTTGTTGTATTTTCCTCTTTTCCTTTCTTTTTTTTCTTCTCCTTGAGACCAGGGAATTCCTGATTGGATTGTTTCCAAGCTGTGTTTTCATTTACCTTGTGCTGCACTTAATTCAGCAGGTGATTAGGCCAGAGATGGAAAAGCAGAAAAAAGAGACAACACAAACTTGTACCCCTGTGCTGGCACTTCTGGGTCATTTCCAGTCCTGGGGAGCTCTGGGTGCCTCAGGATAGGAAGGACCTGGAGGGGCTGGAGTATGTCCAGAGTTAGGAATGGAGCTGGGAAGGGGCTGGAGCACCATGGGCAGCTGGGGGAGCAGGAAAGGGGCTCAGCCTGGAGAAGAGGAGGCTCAGGGGGGACCCTGTGGCTCTGCACAATTCCTGACAGGAGGGGACAGACGGGGGGCTCTGCTCCCAGGGAACAGGGACAGGAGCAGAGGGAACGGCCTCAAAGTTACATTGGATATTGGAAAAATTCCTGCATGGAATGGGTTGTCTAGCCCTAGCACAGACTGCCCAGGGCAGTGGTGAAGTCCCCATCCCTGGGGGGATTTAAAAGATGTTTAGCTGTGGCCCCTGGGGACATGGTGGCCTTGCCAGTGCTGGGGAGCAGTTGGACTTGAAGATCTCAGAGAGCTTTTCCAACATTACCAATTCCATGATCCTATGGTTCTTGAGAACAAAAGCTGTTTCAGCCTGGTGGCTGGTTTTTGTGCCATTATAATAATAAACATTTTTTAAAAATAATAATGTAAATTATAAAGTTTTTTGTTCAAAAAGAATAAGGAAAAAGGCACTCTGAAAAGTTATTTGTAAATGTCTCGTTAAAATGCGTCATCGCAGAGCTCCAGAGCTCCAGTTTATTGTTACTTTGAGTAAATGACATTTGGGCAGAGCATCTGGTGGGATAAATTGTTATAGCCCATGGAAATGGGTGGAAGTAGGAAAAATGTGCAGAGCCAGTAGCCACGGCCTGCCTTCCATCTGGGATGATTTTGGGCTGTTCCATTGCATTGGAAATTCTTTAATGCAGCAGCAGCTTCTGTTAAACACACTCAAGGTTGTTTCTTGCTGTTTGTCTGATTTTGGAGGATTTATTGGTGTCATCTACAGTTCTGGCTTTCCTTGGAAGCTGCTTCAGGGGAGGCTTTTGGAAACAGGTGGCCAGGCCTTGGGACACGCAGGGTTTTGGTGACACTATGACATGTGTCTCCTGGGTTGTTTCCACTGCAGCACTTGGGGGCTCAGGTGATAAATAGTAGCAAACTCTGACTTATAAAATAGTAGTAAACTCTGACTAATAATTACTAATGGAGCTGTTACTCACTAGTGGAGCTATAAGCTGCTCCCATGAGAGGCAGTGTTGATGAATTGGTCCTCAACAGAGATGGTATCTCTGTTGCAATCTTTTCATCTTTATCTCCATGTCAATCCCTACAGTTGATAATGTGTTCTGTTCCTGGTTTTTGGGATGAATCATTGGATCCACTCACTTGACTTTTCTTGTTCCCTGGCAGGCTCCTTATCCCTCAGGACAGAATGCAGCTCCCACCACGCTGGTGTACCCTCAAGCCCCTCAAACAATGAGCACGCAGCCTCAGACCCGCTCGCCGGTAAGGAGCCCACGCTGGCCTCATCTGCTGCTGTCTCCTCCTTGTTCGTGTGTTTCTCTGTCTGTGTGTGTCTATAGCACGGGGCTGGTTCTCTGGAAAGCCCATTTTTCTCATCTGGAAGCACATCCTGAATGGCAAACCTTGATTGAGTTTTTCAGACAATATCCTGGTAGGATAATTTTCCTTCTAAAGTTCCTAAAGAAGCGATGGAGGGATTCTCATCTACCTTCAAATAACACCATTTATTTTTAGCCTGGTTACTTTCAGGTTCACTTCATTATAGTGTTCAGGTTCATTGCCAGAATCTTTCTCTTTTCTTCTTTTTTGTTTTTTCTTTTTGTTTTTTTTCTTTAAGGATCTGCTTTGTGCAGGGATAGACCAGAGATCAAACACAAGCAGTTCTCTGCAGCAAACCTCGGTCTCCAGTGGCCTCTGGGCTTTGCTCCCAAATCAATGCCACCGATCAGTTCTAACCCTGGAGGTGCTCACATGTAACCTAGAGCTTCTGTGTACTCAGATCTTTTTGTGCTGAGCCCCTTTTTCATCCAGCTTCAGGTTTGATCATCCTTCACAGTCTGTTTTTGGGGGTGGGTGTTTATTGTGATACTGCTCTGCTGTTGTAGGACTTCAGTTCCCCACACCAGGTACTTTCTGGGGATTCTCTGCTTGTAGCACAGCTCCACATGATGTTAGAAGACCCTCCTAGGGCATCAGAGGCTTTGCCCAGCTTCTGGAGGCATGGTGGCTTCCCATCACCACATCTCAGGGCTCCGCCAGCCAAGGGAGCAGCAATCCTGCACCTCCTGCCCCTCTGTGTCAGGACACATTCCAGTAGCCCATAACCCCCTGGTGCCTTCCCAGCACTCTTCTCTCTTTAGAGTAAGGTGAACACTCCTGGAACAAACTGAAAGCCTCTGAGGCAGAGAAATTTGTCCACAAAACAGGTATAAATACAGATATACCCAGGGCAAGGATCCCCAAACTTGCAACATCACTGGGGCACATGCCCAGCTCTGGAGGTTTCCCCTGCAGGACATGCCCAGGGTTTGTTCTGAGGCCCCTCAACCTCTGCTGATGAACGAGACAGGTAATGCTGACTTTGAAGTTCTTTGATGTGGACAGCCGGGAATTTGTCTTTAGTGCCCCATTCTGATCAGTAATGCAGGACACTGCTGCTAAAACTCTTTCCTCAGTAAGTATAATCATCTTTCTCTTTAATTGTTGCAAAGCACAACTAAGCTGGTATGGTTAGAACTGGAGCAAAAACTTGACTGAAGAGCTGCATCTCTAAACCAGTTTTTTTGACAGCCCAGCAGAACAGTGCCAATACATTGCACAGAAAACTGGAAGAGGAGGAAGGTTTTGGAACAGAGTCCGGTTTACAGGTCCCTGGCTGGAAGAGGCTGGATAAAATACTGCATTGTAAGCAATATAACAAACTGTACTCCTTCTTGCAGGCAATTGTGCCCACGGCACTGTTTTTATTTCTTCTTCCTTTCTTTATTATATATATTTTTTTTACCACATCCTTTTTTGTTGGCTACAGAAATGCACTGGTTTTGCTTCTTTGCTGAAAGCACGAGCTGCCGTGGCAGCCTCTGCCAGGTGAGGTGGTGCCACAAGGGTCCAAAGCTAAATTACAGCTGGGGGGTCTGACCTGGGGTAGGACAGAGGCCAGGGCCCCCTGGGCTTTGTCACTCAGCAGAGAGAGATTCTGCAGGAAATTTGGCCAGTAAATGTCAAATTTTTTAGGGTTTTGACCCTGTAACTGGGGAGATCCCAAGGAAGAATTTATCTGCACCTGTCAGCCTTGCTTGTATTGTTCTGAGCTCTCCTGTGTGCAGGTTTTGCCATGTGCTCTGCTAGTGCCCATCTCACCCCATGACTAAAAGCTGCTCCCACCCATCACATCTCATTCCACCTCCCACCCCAAAGCAAATGCAAGACTAGCCCAGGCCTGAGCTACTCCTGCATTTGGTTCTTTGCTTGATTTATTTATTTGTAATTTAGTTATTCTTTTTTTCAGTTTATTTTTTAACCGTCCATTTGGTGGTGAGGGGAGGGTGAGGAGGGGATGAGGAGGGTGGCAGGGTGGCTGTGCCATCCCTGGGGTTTCTGTTGTGCTGTGGCACAGCTGATGTGGGCAGGCAGGGCTGATCCAGCCCCTCCCTCGAGCCAGAGCTTCCTCCATCCTGCTCTGCATCCAAGGGCCATTGGAAGTGCAGAGCTCAGGCTTTTCTGTTCCTCCCAGGACAGCTGCCTTTGCAATCCGTGTCTGCTCCCTGTTAGCATCACTCCCACAGTGGGAATTGCAAAGCTCCAGCTGGGGAAGGAAAACAAAATCCGGGTCCTTCAGCACTGCTGAAAATTCCCCATTAGCTCTTGGCCATGCCAGCCCCCATCTCAAGACAAACTGTCCAATTTTATGACTTCTGCCAAAAGAAGTTATGCTGGAGAGAGGGTGGTGGAGCAATCCAGGAGGGGTGAGGTGTGCCAGCCCAACATCTGCAGGGAGAGAACATTCCTGTGTCATGGGGCAGTGGGCAGGACTGTAGGGAGTGGGGGATGGGGCAGGGAGGTTGGACCCAGGATTTATAAGGTTTTCCTATCTACTGTCTTCATCAAACAGAGAAAAAACAACCCAAAGTGTCTATTTTAAGCCAGCAGTGACTACTACAGTTTGTTCTGTTGCTTACAGCTATTAACAGCTAATAATTCCTATCAAACAGAATTATTTTTAAAACATTTAAAAATCAAGAGCCAGTGGTGACCAGTGCAAAATAGATGAGGGCATTTTTCACTAACTTGGAGCTTTTATTTCTTGTAACACACATTACTTTCCACCATGGAATAAACTTTGGCTTCTTCAGATACAAACTTCCAGCTCTTGTTTTAGGTGCAGTGAGAACAAATCTTTTTTGTGCAACAGGGATGAGAGAGGTGCCTTGGCCCTGAAGTGAAGCAGTACAAGGTTTCTGCATCCCAACATTCTCTTTTTGGCTGTTTCTTTCATTGGTGTCTAACACAGAACGTGCAGCCCCATGGAAAGGCTCAGCCCTTCCAGGATACCTTTAGTCCCTTTTCCCAAACACAAGATATTTTAGGGAAGTTCTTTGGGAAGTTAAGGACTTGAAGTGCGTTTATCTCCAGAGACTCTTCCAGGTACCTGTTTCTGCTCATGCACAGAGCCACTGGGAGAATGCCGAGAGGCTCTGAGTCCTTCTGTTTTATTAAAGTAGAAATTACAGCTTTTCAGTTTCACAAGGTGACCATGCTTTGCTTTTTTATTCTTCAGTGTAAGGCTTAGAGAAAATTTTCCAGGGTGAGAAAATTATGTGGTGAACCAGGTCATTCTTTATAAACTCTTGTCCCAGGAACAGCCTGTGTGTCCATATTTACTCATTTCTGAAGGTTTTTAAGACTTTCATCCAAGTGTCACCAAGTGCCACCATGAGGTGAAGGTAGGAGTATATAAACACCGGGATTAGCAGCATAGTTCTTGGAAATCTTTAAATCTAGGCAATTTAAGTGTTTATAAAGGAAAAGATCAAATGGACCAGTGAATATTTATGCTTTGCTTCACGTTTGATGGCATTAGAGGAGCTGTAAGGGGCTGCAAGTGAACCCAGGCCCACTTTTCCTTATATAAAATAAACTTATTAAGGAAGTCACTAATTAGTAGTCAGTTTTGATCACTGTTCTGAGGCAGAAAGTAAACCACAATGAGCCCCTGAGTGAGCAGAGGTGGCTGTGCTGAGCCATCACAGCAGAGGCACATGGTGCCTAAAATCCTCTATGGATGTAGTTGTGGTCACTGCAGTTAATTATTGGAGCTCTTATCAGTAGAATTCTCTGCTCTCATTGTGGAGCTCTGCTCATTACACTGAGAATTATGGGTTTCAACACCTAACTCAGCTCTGGAAGTGGGTACCTTGTCATCTTTATTTATATTTTCCATTTCTTGCATTCATTTTTATTTCTATTTTAACAATCAGTTCCTTATTGGGAAATGCTTTTAATGTCAACTGAGCATGTTAAATTGGGATTATTTTCCTCTGCGTGTGGCTCAAGTGAGTGGGAGATGATTCAGTGGCCTGAGCTCAGGGCTGGGAAGCAGGACCTCGTGTTCTCCATCCAGGCTGCACTGCTGCTGCCCTCAGGGCCTGGGGACAAGCTGATCCTTGGCTTTCAGAGAGGGTGACACATGCCACTGCTTAGGGGGCTTTGCTGCGACCCCAGAGGAGGAATACAGCTGGAAGTGCAGGAGCAGGCTGGACCTGCCAGGAATGGCTGCTCTTTGCCTCGCAGGGATGTCCCCATGCCCCGTGCCTCCCTGGCTCTTCCCAGCCATGGCTCTCCATCCTCTGCTCCTCCCAAAGCCCCACAACGGCTCCGGCCCAGCTGCTCTAACCATTGACCTCCTCCCAACCTCAGACACTTTCAGGATCTCCACTGCTGCTCGTTTTCAGTTGGTTTTTTGGTTTTATGTGTTCTTCCCAAGCAGGATAAGGAATGCCTGCATCCCTGAGTGCCTGTAGGATCCCGGGCAGCTTTGGCTGTTTGTCCCAGCTCCCAGCACAGTGCCCGTAGCGATGTCCATCGTGACACCTCAGTCCCTGTGTGTCGCTGTCCTGCAGCAAAGCTTTTGACCGTGTCATTGTTATTTTATTTTCTGTGGGTTTATTTTGCATAGAGTGTGACATTTTGGTTCGTTGTGGTGTTTCTGACTCTTTGTGCCTTTCCTTTTGTGTTTGTTTCTCCCGCCTTTCCTCAGTTTGCAGCGGGGCCTCGACCTGCCCATCACCAGGTACAGTACCTGCCCCTTCGTTATCACCCTGCACTAATTGGCTGGGGGGTGGGGGTGGAGGTGGCTCACCCACTAACTCGAGTGGAGGAAAGCAGCCCTGCAGTAGCTCCTGGCACGTGCATAACCCTGCTAACAGCCGCCTGCGCCGCTGAGCGACACTGACCTCAGCCGGGGTCACTGCTCCCATTAACCACCCCACACCCCCGGGGAGGAGAACCTCTAGGAGTCATTGCCAGCCATGTATGGGACTCCCTTGCCTTCTCACTCACTAGAAACTTGTTCTGAGTATTTCCCAAACGATGGGTGGATTCAGTTTCCTGAAGATGCTTTTCCAGCTGGGAGCAAAGCACATGACTTCCCAGGTCCTGCCTTTGTTGTGTGATACACCTGGTTCTCTGTCACCATTGCATTGCTTAATGTCATTCTCACTTAGCCCACAAAAGCCAGACCTGGAGGGAGCTTTTAGTGTTCCCATTGCACAACTTGGGCTTTGTAAGGAACCACTTTGTTATCAAGAAGGAGAGCTAGGAACAGCTGTGGCTTGTGGAACTCAGGGGTGGCAGAGCTGGAACTTCTCCAGTGTCAGGACACATACACAGGCTGTCTGTCCTAGTCAGGGTGTCTGGAATTGTCTTTTCTTTAGCTCCTACACTCCTCTTTGCCAAAACGCTTATCCTTGGGAACTGATTTTGATGCTTCTTGTAGGTTTTGAGGGAACAGAGGTGGCACTGCTGGTGGGAAAGAGGAGGAGAGGCAGGACAAGGCAGGAAAGGTCTCCCAGAGTTCTCTTGGCTTGGAAGAGGCAGGTTGTTTCCACAAGTTAATAAGAAAAAGTCCCATTAATCCTGTGGTGTCAGGACAGGGGCTTGAGGCATGGAAGGTTTGTTCCAGGGAATTATTTTGTTCTCACTTGACTCATGTTCCTGAGCAGTTGAACACTGGGATGAGCACCGTGGGGGAGAGCAGGTAAGTGTTAGGTAGGCACAGAGCCCAAAATCCCCATCATCCTTGTTCCTTCCAGCTCAGGGAGCAGCAGGGGAGCTGGAGCCTCCCAGAGCAGGGCAGAAAATGGAGTGCAGGGAGTAGGATGGGACATGTGCAGCTGTTGGCTCATAGGCAAAGGTGGCGTGGGACCTTTGGGACAGTGATTTGTGTGCATGGCTGGACAGGCAGGGGCAGAGGACTGTTTGCAGGATGACTGCAGGGGCAGCTTGGGCAGTGATGGGGGCATCAGGATCTTGTTTAGATACTTTTGTTGTTGACCTTAACTTCAGGTCAGTGTTTATACTGCACAGTACAAAGGGTGCATTACTGCTCTGCAGCTCCTTAATTCCTTCACGGGTCATTCCTAAGGGATGTATTCACTGGGAGCCATTTAACATTCTCCTAAAATTTACTGAGCTTTCTCTGAGCAGGTTGTGGCCCACAAGACTTGAGGCAGCACAGCCTTGGAGGAAATATTCCTGTGACTGGGGTTTTACTGGTGGGACGTGGCTGCCAGTCTGTCAGAATGGGATCCAAAACTTTCCTTTGGACCCACTTATGGCCTTACCCTTACTGTGCTTGTAAATTCCAAGTGTTTTCCCGATTTTATCACAGTTAGATTTTTGTCTCTGTTACATTGGAATCTGCTTATAATGATCTGTGAGAAGCTGTCACCATTAGAAAAATATTCCAGGCTTTATTCCCAGTTAGATTTGTCATGTGCTGCACAAGGCAGGCACAGAGAAACCTGGGCTGTGGAAGAGCTGTTTGTTTCCTTTAACCCAAAAAACCCATGGTGTGGACTGGGGGTGCAGACAGGGATTTTGGCCCCTGCCACATGCAGGAGGGTCACAGCTGTGGGAGCATGTTCATCCTGAACCCCACATAAATGGGTTGGATGCTCAAGACCAACATAAATAATTATCTTCACAGGAGAATTTTTAAACTTGGTTAAACTGTATAACACAAGCTGAGAGCTTTGAGACTGAGATTCATAAGCTAGAAAATGCTAAATAAGTAAATTGGCCTCAGCAGGGCTAATATTTACTGCAACAACTCCACCTTCCCTTTGAAGGCAGCAGCAGCACTGTGGGGTTTGCAATTCCCTGTGTCCATCCCAGCTTTTATTAACATGTGCCTTGTATTGATTCTGGGTCTCCTTCAGGCAAATAATGGATTGTTCAGTGTTACTGCCTGTAATTATTAGATCTTTAAGGTCCTCAAATGAGCATGATTTAAGCACCTGAAGTTGAATGACAGCTTTATGAGCAGGGTTTTTTCCTGGATGAAAATGCCTGCCCTGGAGTTGGACAGTTACAGTGGGAGTTGGTGGAGCCAGTTAATGCTGAAGGAAGTGTGACCCCACTGTATGAGAGAAAATAGCAGAGATTTAGGGTGTTAACAGTAGTGGCTGAAGGGAAATTAAATAATTGCAGCAGTTCTGACTGGAAGTTAAATGTGCATCAGTAATCCCTGATTCTGAGATCACACACTGAGAATCTGCAGGAAAACCTCACTTCATAGGAGACAGAAAACAGCCCTACAAGTGTTTTGGGCAGTATTTTGCATGGACTTTCTCTGTTTTTTCTTTCTGAGTGAGGCTCTGGAGTAATTTTGTTGCTTCTGATCCTCATAAAGCACAGTTGAGAACAGCAGTTTTCTTCTAACCCCAGCTCCAAAAGACAAATTTTTGTTGCATTTGAATCTGCCTAAAATCTCTTCACTTATGAGGTGACTTGGGGAGCGTGGGGTTTATTTTACAAATGGGTTCTCAGAAGAGGCTGGTGTGACTAAAACCAGAAATACACATTGAAATGTGGTCGTTTCCTTTTGACTTGAACTGTGTTTGAGATGGGTTTGCTGCTTATGGCTCAGCCTCTCACTTGAGGTTACTGGTGGAGTTTATTCCAGTTTTAGCTTGGGTTTTCTTGAGTTCCTCTGGGGGTAACTGGTACAACAGAGAATGGGCTTGGCTGGGTGCTGTTGTGGAAGAGCTTTGGGACTTGGAGGGCTCAGGAGTTCACTCCCTGAACTGACCCAACTGACCATTTTGTAGCTTTTTGGGGTGTTTCAAGTCAGAAAGTGATGGGAAACTGCTGCAGTCACTTCCCTGTCTGCATCCTTGAGTGTGTGGAGTAGCTGCCACATCTAAATACCAAAAAGGGCTTTTCCCCTTCATTTTATCATTTAGTAAATAATAAAACAGGGGGAGTCAGAGGGGAAGGAAATGAGCCTTGCCTTGAGCAGCCAAAAGAGCTGCACTAAGGTGCTGGGGAAGCAGGACCTGGGGGTTTGTGCTGCAGCTCCTGCTCCTGGAGGAGGGACAGAACAAGAGGAAATGGCTTCAAGCTGCACCAGGGGAGGTTTGGGTTAGATATTGGGAAAATTTCTTCATGGAGAGGGTGGTCAGGCACTGGAAGAGGTGGAGTCAGCATCACTGGAAGCGTTCAAGCAATGTGTGGATGTGGCACCTGGGGACATGGGCTGGGGATGGACTCGATCTTAGGGGGTTTTTCCAACCTAAACAATTGTACAGTTCTCTGATCTTCACATCTCAGGGCTCAGTTCCTACTGCATTGCTCATGCAGGCAGCTCAGGATATCCCACCAGCCTTCCTGGTGGCACCAGAAAGACTAAAAATTAATAACAGGGGCACGAGAAGCTTGAGTGAAGTGCAGAGCTTGGGTGACAAACTTGTTGAACTTCCCTTTTGCTTCCATTCTCCAAACCTCCCTTAGGGCTCCGTGGACCCATCATAACATCCAGCCATGAGCCTAGGAAAAAAAGTAGATGAATGCCCATGTTTGCCAGGCTGAGCTTAGCATAGGTTTGTTTTCAGGCTCTTACCCCAAATTTCTATTTAGGTGCACCTTGGGGGTCCAAGGGAGCACTCCTGGCACCGGGGCCCATGGCCTGGAAATACAGAGCACGTGGCAAATCTGTGAAAAGCAGTGCTGGGTGATCAGAGGGGGCTGGGGCTCTCCTTGATCTCTGCTTTTCCTAGGTGGCACGTTGATCATTGATTTTATTACTCTGGGCACGGAGTGATTGGGGAAGAAAATGAAGAAGATGATGGTAAATAAAAGGATTTGGGAGGGTTGGGGTATGTGAGCAGTGACTAAAGGGAAGATGGTGAGGAAGGGCAGAGGGGTAGGCAGGAGGTTTGGAGTGGAAGAGCTCTGGGCTGTGCCCTGGCAGGGGAGCCTCGGGAGCCTCCAGGGGCCAGCTGGAGGCTCTGGGAATGAGCAGCTGTCCTGGCCCAAGGAGTTCCCAGTGCTGGGAGTGTTCCCCCAAGACTCCCAGCTGGTTGTGAGCAGGAGCCTGAGGAGCAGATCCCGTGGGTGAAGTGTCCCCATCTCTGGCAGTGGGGGTTTTCCTGCACTGCCCTGTGGGTGGAGGTGCTGTTGATAGAGAGAGGTCTCACTTCTGCCTCCAGCCCTTTTCACTCTGCGTAAATACACACCTGTGGGGCGTATTAAGTTTTCCAACCCTCCCTCAGTGAAAGCTGCAACATGCTTACAGCTTAGAAATGACCATTACTCAGTGAATTGCAGTGAAAAAAGAAAGACTTTTACATTTTTTGGTGTCATTGGATATAGAAAAATCACAAACTCTGGTGATTCTTACCATAAATTCAGCACCTGTACTTGGTTCATGCCACACTCCTGCATCTCCCCCACATCTCTCAGCCACACACAGGTTTTATCAGAGCAGGACTATGGCAGGCTGTTGTTCTTCTCATTTGCTTTCTCCACCCTCACTTCCAAACTTTTCTCCCCAAACAGTTCCCTTCTCCCAGTTCAGGTCACACTTCCAGCGTGCTGGGGACAGCTGCTCATCCAGGTTGACAGGGCTGGACAGAAAATCATTGTGCTCACCTTAACAATGTCTGGTTATCTGAAGGAGAGTCATCCAGGGCTTTCCTGGAGAGATTGTTTGCTGTGGGGAACAGCTCAGGTGTCATGAAATCTTCAGCAGCACCAGAATGGGCATTTTAATCTCATTGTCATGCTGAGGATAGAGACATCACAACTTCCCCACCCTTCCCAAGCCTGGGGTGGATAATCCCAGCTCATCCCTTCATTCTCCTCTCTTCTTTTCTCACTCCTCCTGGCGCAGTTACTCCCTGTAACACATCACTGCACAGCAGCCAGCAGGATTCAGTGTGATGTGTGGTGGCCTAATTATTATAATTACTCTTTACCAAACAGTTAAATATGTGGCATTTCTTCCCTTCCCAGTCTTGGTGCAGAAAAGGAGAGAAATCCATTACTGGAGCCAGGGTTTCTGCTTTATCTGCTCTCTCTGTACCACTGAAAGAGACCAGAAGGAGAAATATTTGATGTTTTAGGTGATGTTTTAGGAGCAGAGTAAACATAAAGTCTTTCTGTAGTGTCATGTTTCATGCAGTAAATCATGCTTTGATTTGGTTTTATGGTTTTGGTTTTTTTTTTTTAACGTTTATACTTCCATATGAAACTTTTCTAGGAGAGTTCTAACCCTGTGGGATTCTGGCAGCAGAGTCTGTGATACCACTCAGTGTCTTTTCCTGGCTGTTTCTGGAAGGGATGAGTCAGAGCAGGGCAGAAGCTGACTGGAACTGTGTGCATTTAGGGTGCATGTTGTATCCTATTCCTTCCTGTTGATCTGTAAGCTGTTCCATTGGCTTTCTTTCTGTTTCCTGCTGCTTTCTTGCTTCGTTATTGAAGGGAGGATTCAGACCTATACAGGTAACTCTAACTCCTGGTTCTGCATGGCATCAGTGTCTCTCACCTGGTCACTCCTCCGTCAGTGAATGCCTCAGCGTGCAGTGCATCCCTCACCTCCTGAGCTGCAGGGTGCAGAGCCAGAGCCTGCAGCCCAGTGCCCATCCTGGGGTGCAGATCCAGCCCAGTGCCCTTCCCAGGGTACAGATCCAGCCCTGTGCCCATCCCAGATGCAGATTTAGCCCTGTGCCCATCCCAGGGTGCAGATCCAGCCCTGTGCCCATCCCAGGATGCAGATCCAGCCCAGTGCCCATCCCGGGGTGCAGATCCAGCCCTGTGCCCATCCCAGGATGCAGATCCAGCCCTGTGCCCCTCCTGGGATGCAGATCCAGCCCTGTGCCCATCCCAGGGTACAGAACCAGCCCTGTGCCCATCTCAGGGTACAGATCCAGCCCTGTGCCCATCCTGGGATGCAGATCCAGCCCTGTGCCCATCCCAGGGTACAGAACCAGCCCTGTGCCCATCTCAGGGTACAGATCCAGCCCTGTGCCCATCCTGGGATGCAGATCCAGCCCTGTGCCCATCCCAGGGTACAGAACCAGCCCTGTGCCCATCTCAGGGTACAGATCCAGCCCTGTGCCCATCCTGGGATGCAGATCCAGCCCTGTGCCCATCCCAGGGTACAGAACCAGCCCTGTGCCCATCTCAGGGTACAGATCCAGCCCTGTGCCCATCCTGGGATGCAGATCCAGCCCTGTGCCCATCTCAGGGTACAGATCCAGCCCTGTGCCCATCCCGGGGCGCAGATCCAGCCCAGTGCCCATCCCGGATGCAGAGCCAGCCCCACTGCCCATTCTGGGGCTGCCAGGATGCAGATCCAGCCCTGTGCCCATCCCAGGGTACAGATCCAGCCCAGTGCCCATCCCAGGGTACAGATCCAGCCCTGTGCCCATCCCGGGGTACAGATCCAGCCCAGTGCCCATCCCGGATGCAGATCCAGACCTGTGCCCATCTCAGGGTGCAGATCCAGCCCAGTGCCCCTCCCAGGATGCAGATCCAGCCCTGTGCCCATCCCAGGGTGCAGATCCAGACCCCTCCCAGCTGGGAGGGCGAGCGTGGAGCCGCTGCCAGGCCTTGCTTGGCTGCCCAGGCCTGGCCCATCCGCAGCGTGGTCGAGGCTTTGGGATCACTCCGGGACAGGTTGCCACCCTTTGGAAAACAGGGCAGGACAAGTGACCTGGATGTGAAGGAGAGACACGAGGTGCCTCTGGCCTCTATGAAATTCTGGATTTTTAGCTCTTTTGGAGATAAATTGGAACAGTTGTCTTGATGTTTTATTTCCCTGGGGTATTTATAAAGGTGGGTTTTTTTAGTAGCCAATCCACCTTATAAAAAGATAATTAGATAAACTCATTTTTCTAAAGTTGACTCTGAAGGTTTAGCTGTAAAATTCAGGGGATACAAACTAATAATTATTAGTTTGTAATATTTCTTGCCTGTTTCTGCCTTGTAAAATAGAAAGCCATAGATGGCCCTGCTGTTCACAGAGAAACATGGACTGTCCTTCAGTTTTCTGGAAGTGTGGCAATCCCTAGAAACTAACACCATAACTATAATATTGTAAGGATATTTCAATTCTTTCCCAGGAAGTCTGACCAGTTCTTTGTTTTCTCTCTTCTCTTCCTCCCCTCTCCCAGTTTTTTCAGAGGCCTCAGATCCAGCCTCCAAGAGCCACCATCCAGAACAGCAGCCCCTCCATCCGTCCCGGAGCGCAGACCCCGACTGCCGTGTACCAAACCAACCAGCACATCATGATGGTGAACCACCTGCCAATGCCCTATCCGATGCCTCAGGGCCCCCAGTACTGTATCCCACAGGTAAATCCAGCATCCAGGCACCTGAGGAGCTGCAGAGCAGCGTTTGCTCCATGGGGGGTGTCTCAGGAGCTGCCAGGATGGTGTGGAGATGTGTCTGTGAAATCAGGCTGGTAGTTGTATATCAGGTGCCAGGGCAGGTCTGGATTAGGTATTGGAAAAAGTTCCTTCATGGAGAGGATGATGGGGCATTGGCAGAGGCTGCCCAGGGCAGTGGTGGAGCCAGCATCCCTGGAAGTGTTGAAGAAATGTGTGGATGTGGCATCTGGGGACAAGGTTTAGGGGTGGGCTTGGCAGTGCTGGTGGAACAGTTGGACTTGGTGGTTGTAGGGGGCTTTTCCAGCCTAAATGATTCCAGGATTCTGTGGTTCAGCCTCTGTCCTTTCTCTGTCTGAAGTATTTGTTCTGTGCATGGTGGCAGTAGGAACCAATCGCCTTTTTCAGACCTCTCTCAAGCACAGTAGGAAACCAAGCTCTTGGAAAATATTTAGTGCTTTAAAAATACTTATTTTGACTTAACCAATCCACAGACACTCCAGAACCTTGGGCCTCATTACACAGTGCTGCAGTCAGGGGAGTGACTCTGTTCTACCTCAGCTCCTGTGTCCTCCCTGCCTTGGCTTTACCTTACTTCTGGCACTAACATTTGGGGAGGTTTAGGTGGATATTAGGGAAATTTCCTTCGTGGAAAGGGTGGTCAGGCACTGGCAGAGGATTCCTGGGGCAGTGGTGGAGTCCCCATCCCAGGAAATGTTCAGACAACGTGTGGATGTAGCACTTGGGGACATGGTCAGAGGTGAACTTGGTGGTGCTGCTGGTTGATGGTTGGACTCAGTGGTCTTTAAAGTTCTCCAACCTTAACAATTCCATGATTCTGTGATGCCCAAAGCTGTCATGAACCAATGTGAGGATCAGATCCCTGTTGTCTGGGGGGCTCAGTTACAGGTTGCCCCAGTCCTTGTACAGTGATGGTTGTTTTTGTCCCCCCAGTATCGTCACAGTGGCCCCCCATACGTTGGGCCACCCCAGCAATATCCTGTGCAGCCACCAGGACCAGGACCCTTCTATCCAGGCCCAGGTCCTGGAGAATTCCCCAATGCCTACGGTGAGTTCTGCTTGGAGAGTTCTTACAGTCTTTTCTTGGTGTGTTTTTCTGTTGTCAAGCTGAAGATTTATAATAACAAGCTGGATTAGCATTTGTTTGAACTTCAAATAGCTGCTAAATTTGGTGGTGTCACAGCCCTGATTATTCACTCCTGAAAAATCCCAGAGTATTGTTTGTATGAGTGTGTCAGGAAAGGCTGCAGCTGCCCAGGATTGCCTGTGACCAGGAATGGGGCTGGTTTTTAGTGCCTGCTCAATCATTATTATTTATTCAGGTATTGTGGGAACACATTTGGCAGTCTTGGTTTTCACTGCCATGCACTGGCATTACCAGTTAACAGCAGGTAACAGTTCTTATCCCAGTGTTTCTTGTTTGGTGTGTGCTGGGGGATAAGAACAAGCCATGTGGGTTTTTCCCTGGATTGGTGCTGCAAAGATAATTTAGTCCAGTGGAAGAGTCTGTAACCCCTGCAGAGGCCAAAACTCGGCCTTTTCATGCATTTGGTCACTCACTGCTCCCTGCCCACTCACATTCTGCAGCCTATCAGGGGCGAGATATTCGTAGGCTCCCATGGGAATTCTCTGTTGGAATTTTGGAGCTTTGGGGTGACTGATTCTCTTCCAGGCTGACCAGTAACAGCCCTGCTCCCTTGGCAGAATTGCAGTTTGCTCTTCACACACAGAGATCCCTTTGGAGGGAGAGAAAAACCCAGTAGCTTCCCTGTCCATCATTCAGAAAGGTCTCTTATTTTTCCTCTTTTCCTTATCTTATTTATCTGGTCTGTGTGGAACTCAAGGGAATTATTGAAAGGTTGTCATGAAGCCTTTGAAGCTGGTAATGCAATTTCAGAATAGGAGAGAGGGTAATTACAGGGCAGCTACTTCCTAGTGGCTGATCCTAGAGAAAATAGAAGAAATATTGTAATGGTTCTTCAAATCTGATCCACTAGATGAGGAAATTGCCCAGTATTCCTCATTTTTTTGTGCTGTTACAGGTCTGCTTTCGTACTTCCTGCTTGCTTGGTGCCATTTATCTGTCTTCACTCTTGTAATTAGGAAAAGGTTCATTTCCAGCTCCTTTCCTCTCCTGGAAGCGCCTGGTTTTTTGCAGAAAATCTTGGGATCTTTTAGTCCCAGCTTTAGGTTGCTGCAACTGTGGAGCATCAGTGGGTGCAGCCAGAGCTCTCTATCCTGCAGAGTTTTCCAGGCAGGGAAGTTTTCACCAGGGATTTGCCTGGACTTACCCACCTTTCCCTCCTGTCACCCCCTTGCTGTGTACAGGGACTGGGAATGCTCAGTCTCTCTCCAGGTGCTGCCAGCTTTGGGGAACAGCTAAATCTACAGTCCAGGCATGGATAATGCTGCTGGCAGTGCCTTTTCCATCAATCACAGGACTTGTAGCCAGTGTGGCTGCTGGATATCAAAATCATTGCAGTTTGGCAAGACCTAAAGAAGGTGATGAGGGAAAATACAGTGAAAGACAGAACTTGTGAAGATGGACAGTGCAATTTTATAAGTTAGTTTTGCAGTTTTTCATTCTCTGATGTCAGGGAGTTTCTGTACAACACTGGGAAAGGCCTTGAAGTCATCAGTGGGTAGGAAAGAGAATAAAAGTTGTGTGCTGAAGAACTGGAAGGGATCAAAGGCAGGGAGCAGAGCAGAGAGTGTGGCACTGACAAATGCACTTGACTTGTCACAGAAGCTGTTTCTTCCCAGAAGTTACTCTTTTCAGGACTTGGGTTTTAAAAATACTTTTCCTAAAGGGAGAGTCATTCACTGAGTTCTGCTGGAGCTGCCTTTCCATCAGGGATCACGTTGCAGGTGATGTGGTTAGATCTGGTTTCTAGGAGACTACCAGTGAAGGGAATTCACACCTTGCAGGACCCCAGGCGTCCCCTGTTCCCTCACCTTACCCAGGCTCTCCTTGGACACCTGCTCATCAGCAGGCTTCATAGAATCACCAAATCCCAGGATGGTTGGCTTGGAAGGACCTTAAATCCCATCCAATCCCACCCCCTGCCATGGACAGGGACAGCTTCCACTATCCCAGGCTGCTCCCTGTCGAAGCACTGCAACCCCCTGCATGGGGAATAACGTGCTCTGACTCCATGGTGCAGAAGGCTGAATAAATTGCTTTTATTAAGCTAAGTTATATTACATTAATACTATACTATACTATACTAGAACTATAACATACTAAAAAGATACTAAAGAAAAACCCATGATTGTCTCCAGACAGTCACAACACAGCTTTGACCCAATGGGCCAGTCAATCCAAACAGCCATCACCGGTGCCCAATTAACAAATCACTCTTCAGAAAACAGTCTCCATAACACATTCCACATGTGCCAAACAACAGGAGCAGTGAATAGAGATAAGAATTGGTTTTTTTCTTTCTCTGAGCTTTCTCACCGTGTCTCACAACTGCCCAGGAAAAATCCTGGGAGAGAGAATCATGTCTCTCTCTGTTCAGAGAATGTGAATAACACAGCTCCCAGCCCTGCCCAGCTTGGCCTTGGACACTTCCAGGGGTCCAGGGGCAGCCACAGCTGCTCTGGGCAATAATTTTTGATTCCCAGCCTGCAGAGATGGTGATAGAGACTTTGGGGCCAGATCTGAAGTGGCTCTGCTGACCCTGGCATTCAAAATGAGACATTTCTTGAGTGATTCTGCCCACACAGGAGTGTCACTTCGAGCTCCTTGATGCCATGCAGTGCTCCCTGCTTGGACTGGAAAAAGTTCCCTCACTGAGGGTGCAGACAGGGAGCCTGCTCCGAGCTGGGGCTTTCCAGCTCTCAGCAGGAGGAATGCATCCTTGGAAGTTGCAAATCAGGCTGTGCTGGGCTGGTTTAATTTGCTTTCTTGGATTTCACCCCTTGCCTGAGATGCAGTGACCTCCCGGTTGGGTTACAGGCACAATCCAGATTTTCATTCTCAGTTAAAGGTTAGTGTAGCTGAAGAACAGATCAGAACGTGCCAGAGGCAAGTGCAAGCACTCAGTTCATCCAGCATCCATGCCTAGAAGGGAGAACACCCAGCAGCACCTTACACATTCCCCTGACACCTGATCCATGGGCAGGAAGCAGCTCTGTTCTGCCACCCTGATCTCTAGCGTGGTCTTAAAGCACTTGGTTATTTATTGAGCCACTCTCATTCCACTGAAAAAACCATAATGAACCACATTGGCTGTGAGGAATGTGATCAGCAGCGTGGTGTAATCCTGCACTCATCACTGTGGTCTTGCTTTTTGTGTGTTGCAGCATGAGAAGAGCATTGCTCATAATTAAATTTTCTGGTTATGCTTCCAAATAGGTTGCAGTTGACCTCACAAATTGTTTGTATTGGTTAGACTAAATTTCTCTACAAAGGCAGAAAACCCCTGATAAACCAGCAGCAAATCCAGCAGAAAATCTTCCTGTTTGTCAGGCAGAGGGATGGTCTTGCAGTGCCTCTGTGGTATCCACAGCCTCTCAGAAATGGATGATGTACATGGCCAATTTTGGGTCGTGGAAATCAAATAAGAAATGGTGACTGAATCTCTTGTCTTGATGGAGCATCAGCTTCTGTTCAGTGGCAGTGGAGCCGAGCAAACGCAGCGTTCCCAGACGGATGTTGGAAGTTCTGGCCAGCTGCACCTCTGGGGTTGGTTGTCTGTCCTGAGCTGACCTTGTCCCTCTGGTTTGTGTCATTGCTGCCCCAGGAACACCCTTCTACCCCAGCCAGCCCGTGTACCAGTCTGCACCCATCATTGTGCCTACGCAGCAGCAGCAGCCGCCACCTGCCAAGAGAGAGAAGAAAACGGTGAGTGGGGCCCTGGGGGACTCAGCCCCAGGCTCTGTCCTGGGTGGGAGCTGCAAGGACATGAATAATGTTCTTAAGATGAAGCCTGAGCTTTACCTTCACTGGAGGCCCTGGCACAGGGTGCCCAGAGCAGCTGTGGCTGCCCCTGGATCCCTGGAGGTGTCCAAGGCCAGGCTGGACAGGGCTTGGAGCAGCCTGGGACAGTGGGAGGTGTCCCTGCCCATGCTTGAAGGATGAGCTTTAAGATCCCTTCCATCCCAAACCAGTCATTTTGTGATTCCCAAAGGGATTAAGTATAATTAAACATTGCACAGTGCTGTTTTCCATTTTCCTATGGGCATTCTCTGAGCTTGTGACATCTCAGCCAATCAAAAAGGAAAATAATTTTGCTGGTTTTAAATAAACATAAGCAAAAGCAGTATGGTCTCCCCAAACCTGGAATCCTCACCTGTGCTGCTGCCTAGAGTGCTCCCAAAAAGCCAGGAGGGAATGAGTGAACTCAGCAGTTTGGGAGAATGTTGGGAATTGGTTCACAGTGACAAATTAGAAGTTATTGAATATTATGCCTTGAAAAAGGTGGAAAACCAGTAAGTTGTGGATGTATTTGCAGGCTTGAAAGAACTTGACCACATTATCAAAGTGGGTATGGGTTTGGAGAGCACATTCCCTCTCTTTCTAGTTCACTGGGGGGAATTTGAGAGAGGCAGATGAATGGAGTTTAAACTCATCTACAGGTGGATGGTGGGGAGCAGTGAAGGTGTATGGGGTGAATATAAGGTTTAACCAAGAAAAGATGATAAGGCCTTGAACTTGTGAATGAATCATTTGTAAAGGACTGAAAAGGAAATTGCAGCAGTATTTGTGTGAGAGTGTTTTGGAAACATTAAAAGAACAGTTTCCTGGGGGTAGAAAAGAATAAAAGGACTTGGACATGTCTCAAAATGCAGAATATTTGCATCTTTGGAGTTTTGAGGGTGATCTGGGGCGACGCTTGATTTGGGAGACCGGAAGAACTGAACAATGTGTGAGCTGTGCTTTCAGGAAAGGCCTTTTTGATGGCTGCTCTCAGCAGCCTTTTTGTCACCTCTTCAGTCCCCAGGAGTCTCTTTTCAGCATCCCAAACACGACATGCCCAGATCCCCGATGCCATTGAAATGCAGAGCTGATCAGACACGCTCAGCTGGGATTAAGGCACTTCCATGCCAGCCAAGCTACGTTCTTTGAGGCAGAAAAAGGATTTTAAATGCCCGAGATGCTTCTCTCTGAATGTGCTGTTTCAGTTTGGTAATTGGTGTTGCAACTGGAGAAATGAGAAAAATTAAATGTATTCATGTGCACATGCCCACATCCACCATGAGCTGAGTATTTGAGTACTACAAATTTCCCTTGCAGGCAGGGAAATCTTGTTTTTAATGCCATTGACTCTGTGTCAGGTGGAGGAGAGGCAGGAATTAGTGCCAACTCTTAGGTCCTTGTTGCTGTAGTTAATGAAATATTTTAGGAAAAAAAAAAAAACTCCATCAAAAATATGAGAAGCCCAAACTCCACATCTTGAGTACTTGTGTGTGTTTGTGTGTTCACAAACAGAGTGAAGCCACCATCCACCAAACTGAGTTTGACAAGTCACAAAACTCTTCTGCAGTTATGATTTTATAGCCCAGAATCCCGGTAGGGCTGGCTTGGAAGGACCTGAAAGACCATTCCCACCCCCTGCCATGAGGCAATTACAGCATGGTTTCCAGCAGAACCCTGCTTTGGGAAGGGTGATGGTGTCTCTTGGTTTGCTTGGAGTTGTTTGCTAGGATTTCTTTCTGGAATTAATCTCGAGTTCAGCCAAGAGCTTTGGAGAAGGTGGGCAGATACACAGAACTCTGTCTTCAGGGTTATCAGAATCTCTAGTTCTTACACTGGAGATGAAAAGCTGTTTCACATTATCCCAGACATGCTGGCTCTTCCCCCTGTTCAGGGACATGGGTTGGCTCAAGTGTCAGTTGAGGATTCAGTGAGTGTTCTGGAGTGGTTTGTTTTGGAAAATATTTTTTCTTCCCATTTTGGGGCTGTGAAGAAACTCAAAAATCCTGCTTTTTTCCTAAATGCTGCAGCGTTCTAAGGACTTGAGTTTGTTCTTTCAGTTTCCCTTTCCTCCACTCAGTGTTTTTGTTTGATTCCTTCTGTTTTGGTGGAACTTGGGACTGATTTGCTTTCCCCCTTCCCCAGAAGCTGGGCTGGCAAGGTCAGGGAGTTTCCTGTCAGGGTAAAAGACAGCCTTTTCTCCATTCTTGCCCTTTCCACTACTGGGCAAGCTTAGCTTGTACCTAAACTGTCTCCCACATTTTCTCAGTTGCAGGAAACTCACATTCCAGCAGCAAAGCCTGTATTTTGAATTACAGGGTGCACATATTTAGACTGAACTGGTGTAGTTGATTATTCAATTAAGTTTTGATTAAATTAGGTGTTGATGAAGGGATGACATGCCATGCATTCCAAGCCATGGAAACAAGCCACATCCCAGTGTTGCTGCTGAGCACCAGCTCATCCCAGAGCATCTCCTGCTGGGTGTGGTGGGAGCTGCCCACGCCACTCTCCACCAGGACAGCAGTACCAGGAGCACTGGTGGGAATTATTCCTTTGTTGTTATTGCAATTCTTTCAATCCTGTAGATACGAATCCGGGATCCAAACCAGGGAGGCAAAGACATAACAGAAGAAATCATGTCTGGAGGGGGCAGCAGGAACCCCACCCCCCCCATCGTCAGACCCACCTCCACCCCGACTCCACCTCAGGTAAGGAAGGGCTGCATTCCTCCCCTGTGACCTTTGCCTTGCTGTGCCTCTCCTCACACCTCCAACCACACCTCTGACCATCTCAGAGACCTGGATGCTCCTAAATTATCAATATTCTTCAGCAATGATGTTTTCCCAAGTTTGACCATTCTTAGCAGTCCATGGCTTGTCGATGTGGAGCCCCAGTGCTGCTGTACTTTCCCCTCCCTGGTTTTCCATCAGCAGTAGATTTTCAGAGCTTTTCAGTGTTAAAGGAGGAGCTGTTTTAGAGAAGATCTGGAACTCAGGAATTTTCTCACAGAACTGTAATAAGTTTATCACACATTTGGTCTCTGGGTGTTCAAACTTAACAATACATTTTGCTGGTGAGAGAAAAATTATAAAGATTCCAAATAATTTTCTGTAGCTCTTAAATCCCTTCTTGTCATACACCTTTGAGTCTGACTCCTTTAAGTCCTTGGTTAGAGGTCAGGAAGGTTCTCCAGCTGATGGCTGGGCTACAGCAGAGCTGGTGCTGGGATGTGATTTCTTCTTCCACCTTCTTCTCTGTTTGATGTCACCAGCTTTTGGCAGCTTTTAAGGTGAAACAGCTTTTTCTGAGCTCAAACCTTCCTTTCCTCTCCGTGTGGGAGTAGATTTTCTGCTGAAGGGCCTGTGCTGAGGCAGGAGCACAGCTCTGTCTGGGAGCAGTGCTGGGATTCCAGGGAGATGTAACTGGGATCATTGAGGTGAAGTGAGAGCCCGGCCTGGAGATCCCTCCCTGGGAGCAGCAAGGTTTCAGCTTTCAGTCATTCCCAGCTGAGTCCAATCCTTGTGTCTTCTGAAGGCTCCACCTTTTGCTTTGTCACCAGTTTTCTCCTCTGGTCCCCATCCAGCAGCAAGGCACCATTAGAAAAGACAGTAGAGATGCCAAACATGAGAATCTTGGTGAGATCATCTCCCCATTTCTTCTTGCTACCCGACCTTCCTCACTGGAAGTGGGAAGAGTTGGAACCAGCCAGGATTTCCTGTGGTATTCCTGCACAATGCAGTGAATCCAGGCACTTACCTGGCCATTCTTACATTCTGAAATCTATTTTAAGGCACTACAACTAAGTCAAACAGAAAGAAATAAAGGAGGTTACTAGCCCTGAATTCTGATCAGCTGTAATTTATATTCAGAACACAGCAATGATGTCCAATCATCTCCTCCAAGGTATGTAAATATTCCATTGTTTAATATCCAGCCTTCCTTTTGATTAGGTGCTTGGAACCACTTTTGGTAATCACAGAAGAGCTCTGAAATTGGGCTCACCAGAATAAGTTCATTAGTGTAACATAACTGAAAATTTAAGCCCACTTAAGCCAGGAAATTCAACATTATTGTCCCAACAGCTTCTGTAAATCAAGTCTTCAGAGCACGTTTAATATCTTGGGTGAAATTAAATAGTGCCTTAATAACTGTGCTCAGGAATTGCAGTAGTGGGGGTGGTACTGTTTTGAACAGGCTCGAGTCAGTAAATTTTCAATATCCAGCCATAACTTTGGAGATGCTCCTGACTTGGGGCAGCTCTGGGACAGTGCAGGGAGAGCAGAGCTGCTGGTGTTGAGTGCAGCCTCAGGGCTTGACAAGGCAGCATCAAAGTGACTCCCAGTCCAGTTCCTGTACCTTTTACTCAGCAGTGCTGACTGAAAAGTGCTTTAGGTTGAGTTTCCAAGTGCCTCTGCAATGTGTTTTAATTACTTTTAAGCAAGTAAAGTGCTTTAAAGTTCCTGCAAGAGAAGCTGGAGGTGCATGGAGATGTGATTTATCCATTTCTAGCCAGGCACTATTTTCACTCTGATTTTTACTGGGAAGAGAAAGAAAACCCAGGGCCAAAATCTGATTATGGTATTGCCTCAGCATTGGCTTCCACAGAAGATCACTTTTTAATGAGTGAATGCTCTTATTTTCCTGGCCAAACTCTTCCAAGTCTCAATGAGTTTGTCAGAGTTGTGTTTGCTCGGTGTCCAGGCCATGGTGGGGTGGAATAACCCAGAGCAACCCTTGGAGCATCATAAATCAGGGGAGCAATTTTCAGTGGGACTTTTTCCCTAAAAACTCTCTAAATGCTCTATTTTGCAGCTGCAAGACTCAGTGCATAAGGACCATTTATTCATTTACAGTATCATTCTCACAAAATAAATGTTTTCTACATTTCTTAAGGAATTACATTTCCTGACCCAAGAAGTTTCTGGGCTCACAGGTTTCTTCTTCACCTCTCTACTTAGGTTCCTGTGGTTCCTATCACAGTTTTCTTTCTCCACAATATGGATTTCATCCATAAATTTTCTTATAAAAGGAATGTCGTGATCACTGAGGGCGAGGGGAAAATGTTCTTGAAACCTGCTCATTTGTAAAGCTGGGTTTTCTTTGGCTCCTTCACTTTAGCTGGAGGCTAGGCTGCAGTTCTTCATCCATTCTCCAGTCTGTCAGGCTCATTCCTGAAAGAGGAGCAAGCCCAAATAAAACTTCAACCCTTGACCCCCAATTAAATCTTCATTCTTATTTTTCCAGATGTGCTTTTTCCTGGTCTTCCAGAAATGGTGAAAAATAGTGTCTTGGAGACAATTCCCTCTTTATCCTGCACTGTTCAGATGCAATAGGCAAAAAACTGGAGATGGGAGGAAAAAACAGTGTCTCAGGAAGAGAAGCAGGTTGCCAGAGCATTTCCTTTTATAGGGAAATAAGTTTGCATAGGTTTCTGAGAGCCTGTCTGCAATCAGGAGTGACTAAAAAGTCCTTTTCCTGTAGATGTCCAGAGAAGTTCCTGGATGTGGAATGAGAGCAGACACCTGCAGGGAGCTGCCTGGCTTTCCACTTGGGATTAGGAAATTAAAATTTAGCCCTATTTTCTTCTGTGCCTGGCCAGTGTGTATTTCAGGGGACTTTGTGACCAGCTGCCTTGTCCTGTCTGTGTTCACTCCAGAAAGTCTCACCTTCGAGTCTGGGCCAATAACTTGGTCTTCCTTAAATTCTGAGACTAAATACTAAAGGATTTTATCAAACTTTCTTGAGCACAGGTGAGTGTTTGGTGGGAGATCATTGAAATAGTGTTTCTGCCACAGCCTGGAGCTCCTTCAGTCTTCCTTCAGTCTTTGCAGGCCTTTTTGTTTTGTTCTTCCATACAGACAATCTCAGTCCATGTTCTTTGGGACTCTGCTCCTCCTGCTCTCCCTCAGATTGTTGCCCAGCTGCTTTTATTCCCCTCTTGCCCTGCAGGTCCCATCCCCAGGCTGTTGTAGGCTGGGGGATGTTTTTCATCCAAGCACTCCCAGTCTGGGATGATTTTCCCTCTGGGATAAGGAGTGATGCATGTGCAGATCCACCATTCATCCCGTCCTGCACACATCAGCTGTTGATAAGTACACAGAAGAGTAAATCAATAGATCTAAATCTCTAAGGGGGTTGAAATAATGGGTCAGTAGAGAAAGGAGTCAAATCCCAAAGGTGAACTGAAGTCACAGAGAGATCCAGGAGTGTGCTTGGTGTGTGTCCTGCATGGGGGAGCTCCTGGGAGAGGTGCTGGGAGAGCAAAGCACGTTGATAATGGTGCTGTGCTGTCCCTTCCTTGCTGTTCTTAACAGGGAACATCCCTTTCCCCTTCTCCTGCTGCCTTTCCCTCCCTTTCCCATGAACTTTTTGGATTTATCCAATTGACCTGTGTATCTTTTCTCTTTATTTTTCTCTTTGTTCTCCCCACCTTTAACCACCCTGTGTCATCTCCCCCTTGCCTTTGCTGCCTGTTTTGATGTTCCCAGGCTCACCCTGTTGTCCCTCCCCCCCAGCAGGTGCCCAGCCAGGTCCCCGAGCCCGTTCCCCCGGCGTTGGGAGCCGTGGAGAGCTCCCACCCCTCTGGCAGCGCCCCCGGCACCGCGGCGCCCGCCTCCAAACAAGGTCGGTTCATGGAGATTTCCTCCCTCATTATTTTGAATCATTTATTTTTTCCCCTCCTTTCTTGTTTTAGTTGGAATATTTTTGGCAGGGAGACCAGCAGGCAGCAGAAATAGGAGGGGAGGAACTTCTCTTCCTCCAGTGGAACATTTTAAGTGTGTTGCTAAGGCAATTAATTGGAATTTGCTAATGTGGAACTGGTTAAAAATAATTGTCTTTGGTCTTCTGTGTCCTAAACGTTGTTTTAGAGCACACAGAGGGAAGAAACTCCTCTCACCCAAGTGCCATCCTCCAGAACCCAGCGTGTTGTCAGGGAAACGCTTTAGCCAGAGAGGCTTTGGATCATTTGGATAATTAGCCACAGCAGTGGCATGGATCCAGAGGATCATATGGCTTCCCCAGAGCTGCTTGTGTGTCCAGTCCTGTAGGAATAGGCAACATTAACTAGGAAAAAACCCATTAGTGTGCCAAGTGTCTCATAAAGCCTATAGCAGATTTTGCTGACTTTGGTAAAAATGGCACAGATGGAGTGAGTTTCTTAAAATTCCATTTCCTTGGACAGTGCTCTCAGGCACAGGATGGGATTCTTGGGGTCCCTGCATGGGGCCAGGAGTTGGACTCGATGATCCTGATGGGTCCCTGCCAGCTCAGGATATTCCATAATATACATTGGAAGGGAAATTTTAAAAACTGTTCAGGGACTTGTCCCAGGAGGCGACAGAGCAAGCCCAGGCCGTTCCACACTGGGGTTTGCAGCCGTTGGAAGCTGCAGTTCCTGATGTGTGGCAGCAGGATGGGTGCTGGGGTACAGAGCTGACACCACCATCTACTTCCCAGTTTCACCCATGGCATCGCAGCCTCTGGGCCCTGCCTGGAGCAACACGTGCAGGGACATCATGGGGTGCTGGGATTTTTATTTCAGAGTATCATGGAGTGCTGGGATTTTTATTTCAGGGTATCCAGAGTCACAGAATCACCAAAGTCAGAAAAGCCCTCCCAGATCTTCAAGTCCAACCCAGCACTGCCATGTTCAGTACAAACCATGTCCCCAGGTTTTTTGTCCACAGTTTTTTTTTTTATACTTTCAGGGACAGTCACTCCACCACTGCCCAGATCAATGCCTGGCCACCCTTTCCATGAAGGAATTTTCCCAAAATCCAACCTGAACGACTCCTTGCACAACCTGAGGCTATTTCCTCTGGTCCTGTTGTGTGTTCCCTGGAGAGGTTTGCTAGAGGAAAACCAAGCCCCAGAAGAGCACAGCCCTAGAAAAGGGGACAAAGCAACATCTCTGGTGCTGCAGGTGCCCTGGATCCCAGCACAGTCACTGCTGGGAAGCCAAGGACCGTGTCCCTGGGGTTGCTATTGCAGCCACAGCGTGGACATCAGGGTCTCCCTCTTCCAGTGCTGTGCCTCTAAACTGCTGCAGTGTCTAGAAATTGGTTGTAAAAGGTTGAAAAAGGACCTTTGGGGGCTGGTCTGGTCCCATCTCCCGCTTAAAGGCAGGCTGTGGCTCTGTGTAGATGTTGGTGCAAACCTTCAATGTCCCCAGTGTCACCTGAACAAGGCATGGTGGGTCTGATGTCCCTTGGCTCTGCTGTGGCTGTGCTGCCTGAGCTCCCCTGGCTGTTTGGTGCTGCCCAGCTCTGGCACAGCTGCTCATCCCTGTCTCTGTCCCCTCTGCCAACATTCCCTAGACCCTCTTGCTGCCAGGGACATCCTTGGGACAGAGCTGGGGCTGAGCTGTAAAGTTGTGGAATCACAGATCATCTCCAGCCGGAAGGGACCTGTTAGGATCACCAGGTCCAACCCCCTGCTCCTCACGGGACTACCTGCCACTAAATCATACGACCAGGAGTTCCTTGAACTCTCATCTCTGAAAATCCATCACTTTCCTTCACAGTATTTCATCTCTCTGTATAAAAATGTGGATTTCCAGGACAAACAGGTCTTATCCCTCTTCTCTCTCTCTTTAACTTAATCCCTTTGTAGGCAGCTGTGAGTAAACTGGAAGTGTGTTTGCTTAGTTACACAGCTCTGACAGTGCTGGTTTAAACATAAAGCAGGGCTTGACTGGGGTTTAACACTGATGAGCTTTCCTGTGTTTATCTCTGTCCCATCCCAGAAAGAGTCAAACATTTGTTCCAGTCCAAAAATTGCTAAAGAGCACATTTATGTAAGCACTGCAGGGAAAGGCCTGGAATAGCACCCAGCTGTGGCTGGGGGGCAGAGCAATGTAGGGGTTGGTGTCAGTAATTAACAGACCCCATTAATTATATTTAAACTGAACTAATGACTTTTGGGGGGCACTTCTGTTCAGAAAGACATGCCAAGGTATCAACATGATTTTTCACTTCGATGTTGGGGGATTTTTGCTTCCAAAACAAGAGTAGTGACAGGTGTGACTGCATGGCTGAAGTGCTCATTCAAACCAGTGTTGTTGTTTCTCCTCTGCCCTGTCCATCCTATGGATCAGCTCTCCCCATGCCCTTCCTCTCCTGTGCCCGTTGGCAGCTGCTGAAGTTTGGAATCATTGTGATTCTGTCACAGCCAGTGCTGCTTGTGCAGCTGCTTCTAACAGTGAGCAGCATCTGGCTGCTGCACTGGGCTGGGCTCGGGGCTGGGGCTGTGTGCTCTGCCAGCTCACCAGGATCTGCAGTCCCTTTGGCTTGGTCTGAAGTCATTCCTGAGGCTGGATTTGGGATTGCATTATTTATATCCAGGGTTGGGTTTTTTTTAAAGACAAGCCTTTGGCATTTCGTAGAATCCCAGAATGGTTTGGGTTGGGGGGACCTTAAAGCTCCTTCCACTCTGACCCCACTGCCATGGCAGGGACACCTTCCAGTGGACCAGGTGTAGGAATTGCTACTACAATGCCTTGAAGAATCCCATTCTTTAGGTGCAAGTTCTGGTTCCTGGAGATGCCCCTCGTGTGTCCATGCCAGCCAGGCTGACAGAGGGGAGGATTCAGCTGGAGAATCCAGGTCAAGCCAGTGGCCGGGTCTGCGGAGCCTGCCTGCAGGTGCAGGAGGTGCAGGGGGATAGAACTGCATGGAATCAGAGCTGCCCACATTTTTTCTGCTTGCAGAGGTTCAGGGGGATGTTTGGACTACTATTATCCTCTTTTTAAACCTCCTTCCAAATCTTGCAATGTATCAGACTTGTAGAATGTACAACATGGTTTGTGGAGAACAGATTAATGTCAGACCCCAGAGTTTGGAAAGCTCCAAAGCCCCTCTGCTGACACTGAGTCAGTCCTGGTGCTACCTCGTGAGTGTTTCCATCAGGACAAAAGATGGAAAAATGGCAGCGAGCCCAGCAGTTATTGTCAGATAAACACCACAGAGCAGGAACAAATTCCTGTATCCAGTAAAATCTTCCTCATCCACTGTCCTGGCCAGTCTGTGCCACTGGGACCCAGCAGCCCAACAACAGCTCTTCATGAAGCAGGCAGTGGGGGCTGTCCCACTGGGTATGTGAAAGAATCTTTAAGGAATAATTTTGCAAAAATTGTATTTATCAGGACATTTTAAAAAAAATCTTTTGATATTTCCCCTGGAACAGCCAGCGCTTCCTGTAAATACTTTCTAAATATAACATGAGGAATGATCTCAGCGTATTTAGGAAGAGGGATTTGATCCAGTTGGGATGAATTGCGTTGATTTTTGTTTTCCCTCCCCAACTGTGAGTTGTTCACGTGACTCTCTGTAACAGTTGGCAAGGATGAGTCCTCCTCTGCGAGGACTCAGAGATTTGTTCTCTGGGACAGGGGTTCAAGTTCAGATTTGCTTCTCATTAGCCAAATCTGCTCCTCATTCTCTGAAATCCATCATTAAATCACTTCTCTCTGGGATTTTGCACACACAACCTGTATCCTTGACGAGAACATTGGTCAGACAAGGTGTGGTTTGAGGAAAGGGAGTTAAACCTCTGGTTTCAAACACAGTTGTGGATTTGTGCTGGTTTTATCTCTCAGAATTATTTTCTTAACACTTCAAATGCATTTGGTTGGTGGGCTTTTGGGTTTTTTTTTGAGCATTCTCCTTTGACTCAGGGAGAGAATATCCAGGCAGTTGTTTATAGTGAGCTGCAAATGTCAGGAATGCTCCAGGAGTTCCTGCAAAGGATGTTCCAGAAATCAGAGGTGACGTGTTTTCTTTTTCCAAACCACTTCCTGCGTCCTTTTCTTCCACCGAGTCTCCAGAATCAAAGTCAGCTGTTGAGATACTCTTTCCTCACTTGTCATCCTCCTCCAAAGCCATGTCCCTGGGTGCCTCATTAGGTTGATAAGCTGCTGCTTGGCCATGGGCCTCTGTAATGCTGGTGGGGCTGCTGGTGCTGCAAGCAGAGCTCACTTTTGCTCCAGCTATTCCTAAAGGTGGGATTTGATGCTCCAGGCAGTTTCACATGGGTTCTCCTTCCAAAACCCTTTGGTTCTCTTCAGCCCTTTCCCTTCAGCTGAGCTGTTGAATAAGCCCCAAATGGAAATCCAGCAGAACCAAACCTGTTCAGTTCTACCTGAATTTTGATGATTTGCAGTTGGTTGTAGCCTTTGACTTCTAATCTGAAGAGCAGGTTTGTGCCTCTGGCTTTTCCAGAATTATTTTTGCTGGTGTAACATTGTCCTAAAGGAGTCCAGTGTTCCTGCAAGATCCTAAATGATAATGGCTCAGGCTTTTGTAGCAAAGAAGTGGGAAGCAGAGAGCTGCAGCAGAGCTTTGGGAGCTGTGTGATGGTCATGGCAGGGACAGGATCACCAGGTCTGTTGCTAATCATAGGAAAAGTGCAGGGACTTCTTTCTGCACAAGATTTTGGGGGTTGCGTTGATACATTTCTTCCAAACATCTAATCTAAATCTTCCTCTTTCAGTTTAACCCATTCGCCGTTGTCCTGCAAGTTTTTGTCCATGTAAAAAGTTGCCCTCCTTGCTTTATAAGCCCCTTTTAGGCACTGGAGGGCTGCAATGAGTCTCTCCAGATTCTCTCATCTCAGGATGGGAGAGGTATGTTCAAATTTAGATTCCCAGTGAGGTGCAGGGACCTCTGGTGTCTTCCCCAGAGCTCCTTGGCAGAATGCAGGCATGGGAACCAAGGGAGCCAAGGCACTGGGCAGGAACATGGAGTTGCCTTGCTGTTGATAATGGGTTTTTCTCCTTTCCTAGAAGAGAAGCCAAAACCAGATCCAGTATTAAAACCACCTTCTCCAGTCCTCAGACCAGAACCTGCTGGGGAGAAGAAAGATCAAGCTGGACAGACGACCGAGGCCCCCAGCTCAGTGGAAACCCCGGCAGAACTCCCTCGTGCTCCGTCGCCAGCCCCGGCCGCTCCGGCCGCCGCTGTCCCCGCGGCTGCCGCTGCTGTCACCGTGTCCAGCAAAGCCCTGCCCGCGGCTGACCCGGAGGACAGATGTGAACTGGCCTTCCCCAGAGAGGAGGCGATGCCTACCCCCAGTGCCACAGGCTGCCCGGAGCCAGCGGCCCCTCCTGCTGTGGAGGAGCCCGGTGCCGAGGCGTGCACAGAGCCCAGCAGTGCAGTAGCATCCCCCGCTGACGCCCCGCCGGTGCCGGCCGGACCCGCTGCCACCAGCGACACGAGCAGCGCCAGCGCCGGGGCCGAGCCCGGCCCAGAGGTGGCTCAGGAGGAAGCTGCAGCGTTGACTGTGGAGGTGGAGCCCACCGAGGCCCCCCCAGCAGAGGTGGAGAGCGCTCCATCACCTCCCAGTGCTCCTCTCGCTGCGCCCTCTCCTCCTCCCACCCCGCCACCCACCCCGCCGCCCCCGTCCCCTCCGCTGCCCATCGCTGCTGTCACCACTACAGCTCCTTCTCCACCTCCTCTCCTGTCTCCGAGTGCCCTCCCTGTTGTCCAGGGAGATTTAGAAGGAGAGGAGAGCACAAGAACTACTCTTAGTGAAGAGGTAAAAGATACTGAAAAGAAGGAAGAGACAGAAGCAGATGGGCAAATGGAAGAGAGCCAGGAGTCTCTGACTGTGAACTCAAGCAGGAGTCCTGTCCCAGGTAAGCATTGAGCTCTGTGGGTTCATGCTGTGAACTGCAGGATGAAGGAAAGGGGCTTTTTCTTCTTCCAGTAGACGTTTCTGTTTCTGTGCTATCATCCAATAGATACTTCTGTTTCTCTCTGCAAAAGAAAAAGCCTGGTGGGGCTGCATGGCTGCTGTGATTGTGAAATGCTGATCTTCGTTGGCAGGGATAGAAATCCCTTCAGGTTGTTCATAATTGTCACTGACTGGCACGTGTGTCCCAGGCTGGGGCGGGCTCATACGTTCATGGCAGCACAGGGCTGGTGGAGGGGGAGTGCAGAGCACGCTGCTCTTCGTGGAATCCCAGGATGGTTTGGATTGGAGGGACCTTAAATCCCATCCAGTGCCACCCTCTGCCATGGGTGGGAACACCTTTCACTGTCCCAGGGTGCTCCAAACTCCAGTGTCCCACCTTGCCTTGGACACTTCCAGGGACAGGACAGCTCCTCTTCCCTCTGAGGTGAGAAATTGGTCCAAGGGCCTGTGGCTCTGGATTTGGGACCCTGAAGCTCTTGGAACGAAGCTCCTGAGCCAGCAGTTTCTAGAACTGCTGGAGTTGGGCCTTTTCCAGCTGAAAAAATGTGTCACGGTGTTCCCAGATGTGGGAAAATGAAATGGACCATTCACACTCACCCATACAACTGGCAACCAGTGTCACACACCTGGGTCACACCAGTGTCACACCAGGATCACACACCTCTACCTGCCCAGCCTTCATTAGTGATGCTTCTGCTTTTCATTTGCAAAAGTCACATGTAAGCAAAATGTACAATTTACAATTTTAAATTTAAATTCTGCAGTTTAGAGTTTAAAATTCACTAAAACTGCAATTTCTGCAACCACCTTTTAAAATCCAGCCTGTTTCTCCAAGTGTTGTTGCCTGCCTTTGGTTTCAGCCCTGCCACATCTCTGGTTTGGCACTGTGGCTTTAACAGTGCCAACTGTTTTAAACTCTGTGTTTCTTGTGGAAAATGGCTTTTTTTTGCAGGACTTCCTGGAGATCAAATTGTGGAAAAGAAGTTAAATGATCAATTCCTTGTATTTGCTGCTGGAGGGGTGTAATGGGGGCTGTTCTTCACATCCAGCAGTGTTAAAGCATTTCATGTGTCTCATTTTCTACATCCCGTTCCACAGTATTTTCAGTTCCTTGGAACCTGGTGAAGCTTGGACAAAGAGGACAAACAGTCAGTTGTGATTTGGATCATGTTGGTTTCATTTTTTTAAAGTAACATTTCATTTAGGTTTTTTTTTTTTCTTTGATAGATGGGAAATGGGCTCAGAAATCTCAGCTCTTAAATGCCCTGAAAGGCTGAGATTGGCCCTGTTCCATGTTTGTGTATCTACAGATGAGAAGAAAAATCCCTTTACTACACTTACATGAGGATTTTTTCCTGTTAATCTTCTATTTTTATTTCACTCGGGTCATTTCACTGCTGTGGCACTTGTTGTTCTTTCAATCCGAGCTACTTCATAACCCAAATTAATTTCCTTAAAAAGGAGAGGAGAAATGGGACTCTGTAAATAAGGTTTTTCACAGGCAGGTTCCAGCTTGCAGTGTTATTACTGGCTTTGTAATGGCCTGTAGTTTAAATTAAAAAAAAATTAACTTACAGTGTTTGGGCTTTTAATTATGCAGAAGATTAATTTTAGTGCTGTAATGTCATTATGCTCCAGAGCACACATTAGCCAAGCCATTGGCTTTGGCAACATGGAAACAAGGAGTTCTCAAGTCATGTAAAAGATGACTTGAAACCCAGATTTCTATTAAAAGCTCAGGGCTTCAAAGAAAGCACAAAGCTCTCCAAGTGGTTCTTTGTGCTCTACCCTTGATTTAATGATCCCGAACTATTGCATTTCTCTGCCAACCTTCTTTTCAGCAATAATTTTCCAGTTCTTTCTTGTTTCTTGGAGAGAGGAAGAGAGATTGAAATAACATCATCTGAGGCTGTCTGCTAATTCAGGAAACAAGGAACAGCATGTCTGCCATATACATTGGAAAATCCAGATGCTGACCCTCAGGAGCAAGGAGAAAGGGTTATATTGTTGTGTTTTTCTTGGACTAAAGGCTGAGAGATTTTTTTTATGATCTCTGGAGTTAGGATTAAACCTGGGATAAGGGAAACTTCTCGAGCACGTGCTGGTAGCTGTGAGCTCTGTGACTTTGAGCAATATTTCTTTGGGGTTTTCAGCAGAATGGTGTTTTTATTGCAGAGCAGCTTGGCCACAAATCATGGCCCTGCTTTCCCTTTAAAGGGAGCTGAGCTGGGCTGGCTGGGACAGTGCTGGGACCTCTCAGGATAATCTCATTCCTGCAGCAGCTCCTCCTGCCTGCCCTTTTCATAGCTATAACCTGGCCTGCCTGATTTTGGGAATGAGACCTTCATCCCCTCCTCCCTGAGCTGCTGGGGCAGCACTGCTGAGGCTCCCAGGTGGATCCTGTATTTTGCACTGGAGGTAGCAGCTTTTTGGGGATGAGCAAAGGGATTTGCCTGTTCCTGTAGAGTTTTACAAGACACACCTTCTGTCCAACAGTCAAGGAAACCAGACTTGGATTTTTTGCTCTGTCAAGCTCTGTGGCGAGAAAGAAAATACATTCAGACTGTTAAACATCTTTATGCTGCAGCAGTTCTTTTAGTTCTTTTTTTACATCTCAGCAAAAGGACTTAGTCAGTGTTTGCAGGGAGGAGCAGGAGCTGAGTTAATCCTGTAGAGATCCAGTCCTCCTTTTCCACTGGCATTAGCTCTCTACCAGATTTCCAAGGTCAGGGAATTCTGCTGGAGCACCCTTGTTGTGTTTTACACTGAATTCTACCTGCTCTGAGCACCCTCACAGTGAATTCAGCAGCTTTGGTGGTTCAGTCTCTGTGTCTCTGTGTGACTGGATAATCATTCCCTGCTCATCAGCATCGCTGCTTGTGCACCCTGAGAAATGGGGAGGATGTGGTGGGTTTCAGAGCACTAAACCACTGAGCAGTGCAGGGTGTTGTACCAGGGGTGGTTTCTTGCTGCTTACCATGTTCCTGGTCTGAGCATCCAAAGGGGACACTTTCCCCTGTTCTCAGGGTATAGGTTGTGTTCCTGCCTCCTCAGGAATTTTTCCCTGAAGTTTTTAGGACAGGCAGAGCTGTTATCTGCAAGGGGCAAGAGCACATGCTTTTTACAGTAATTAATTCCTACTCATCTGCTCTACAAGGAGAAAAATAGTATCAAGAGAGGACCTGGGCACTCCAGTCCACACTAAAAACATCACCCTGGCTGAAGGTCATCAATGACTGTTGCTTTTTATTAGATTTTGGGATTTCTGTAACTACAGTGAGGGACCAGCACTTTCCAGGCAGCAAAACAGGAAGAGTGTTGTTGGTGGAGTGGAATTTCTGCAGAAGGTGCTACCAGAGACCTGAGGCCTTTGATGTCACCATTCTATCATGGCTATTAAAAGAAGCAAAGAGGAAAACAAGAGACTGATGTGTCTCAAACAGAGCTCCTTGGGACACAGGAAGCTGAAAGAACTTAATACACATGGAATTCAAAGGGCTGTTTCTTGCAGAGCTCGTTTATGAGACATATTTCTGTATTAAATAGCCCAGCTGTGGCAAGTCCTGGAGTTTCTGAGCTGAGGAGGCTGTAACAAGCAACTTGTGCTGTAATTGGAAATACCTTGGAGACATTTCTCCAGCACCAAAACCTGGAGAGGCAGAAACATAAATCAGCTGTCGCCTTTTTCTTGATTTGCTGCCATAACCACTGGAATATATTTTCTTTTCCATAAGCTGGAAGGCAATGGTGAATCTTTGCTTTGGTCTTTCATGGCATGTTGGATAATAAAATAAAAATTGTAAGAGCTGGTATTAATTTAGGCTTCACAGTTGGCACCACATCAGAGAGGAAAGGCCTCGTGTCCTGCTGGACGGGCTGTGAGCTCGTGGGTGGGTAAATCCTGTGGGAAGATGTTCCACTGGGAACGTGACACAGCTGGAGAAAGGGGTGAGGGAGCGTTGGGCCTGCTGAGCAGATCCCTGCAGGGCTGGGGTTAGCAATGAGAGTGGTGTAGTCTGGAATTAAGGGTTTGTTCCTCTTTCCAGTCCTAAAGTAAATCTCTGTTGTCCCTCCTGTTATCTCCCTCGGCTTTGGAAGCTGTGATAAGAGCTCAGAGTGTTGGTTGGGTTTCTGGTGTCCCTTTTCCAAAGGAATTACATGAGCTGAAAGCAAGGTCTGGAAGTGTGAATAGTGGCAAAAATGAATCTGCATTTGGGCAGGACTTAAGCTATTGGAGAGGACGTGAAGTTGCTCAAACTGGGGACAGGAAAATGGAAAAGAAGACCAGAAGTGTCTGGAGTTGTCCCTCTCCAAGAGCCAAACTGGACACATTACTTTGTATTTCCCTACAGCCTCAGAGATGAAACTCCATCTTCAGATGGATAACACCATTGTCCTATTGGATTTGGGGTTTGGGAACCCAAACTCACATCAGTGCAAATTCTCCTTTGAGCTCCTGCAGCAGAAATGTGAACTTGACAGAATAAAAGAAATCTGGTGTCTGCTATTTTAAGAGTGGGGAAGATTGAGCAATGTCTCCAGAGATCTCTGGAGATCCACCTTGGGCAGCTGCACAACACGGCCAGGGGTTGGAACCCCCAGGCTGATGGAAGTTGTGGGATTTAAGGCAAGACTCATTCGGGAGGCTTGGCAGGACTGCAGCCTCTACAGAGCTTACTTTTGCTAAAAAAAGGTGGAAAAATGTATACATGAGCAGCAGTAATGTTCACATCCTGACAACTGAGGAAGGAAATACCCGGACCTTTGCCAGCCCTAAATCCATGACCCCTGAATTTATTTATGTGCAGTTAAAAATGAAATGTTATTTTATGCTGTAGATGGTTTCCATGGTTTGAGTTTGAGGGCAGTGAAATTCTGTCTGATTAAGAACTTTGGGACTGATCAGTTAAATTACTTGGCTGTGGCAAAATTGAGGTTGTTGCTTTGCAGGCCTAATTCATTCTTGGAGAAACCCCTGGAAGTGTGCAAGTGGCATCATCAAACAAGACTGAAAGCAGCCCTTTGAAAAGGGCTCAGTTTTCTCTGAGTTTTTAGCAGATTTTGTGATGGAGGGAACTGGGGAAGCCTGTCTTAGATCTGTGCTTTGCTGAATTCCAGAAATTACCACGTGCATGGACACTGATCATCCCCAGCCCTGGTTTTGCCCCCGCACACTGGGAATAACTGGGCTGTTCTTGCCAAGGGAGCTGCCAGGAGCAGCAGTAAAGGCTGATCCCATCTGGGGGAGACAAAGCCCTGTTGCAGTCTGGGCCTGCCTGGACTCCCCTCCTTTGAGCCCCAGGAAATTTGGGATTTGTGCTGGGGCTCTGCCCTGCCCTTAAAGCTTCTCCATAGGGAGATGCAATGGATGGGATGAGCTGGACCTGGAGCTTGGGAGATCTGGGTGAGTTTTCCAGCCATTGGTTCTGTGAACAAGGAGATGATGTTTGAGTATTTAAATAAGACTTTCCTTTTTTAATTGGGGTGTTCAGCCTCAGGGTAAAAGTCTGCCATCAGCACCAGTAGCTCCTGTTGCTCTTTGGGCTGGGGCCTGGATGTGGTGATTCCCACAGGAATCTGCAGAGTGGCTGCAGGTCCATGGTCACCCTCCAAACAGAGAAACACTCTGGAGAAGCCACGGAAGCATGTGTGTATTCTTTGGGGCAGTGGGAATGCAGCAAATCCCATTTGCTCCATGCCCTTAGGAACAGAGTTGGCTGTTACTAACTCTTCTTATTTATCCATAGTGAAGAACCTTTCAAAAGTCTGTTTTATTGTGATAAAGGAAGTACACACTGGGTTTTTCCACAGTGTCTGCTGGAAACCAAAGGCCAGAGCTGGAAATCTGTTTGCAGTAATCTTCAGTCACAAAATCAATCCCATTTACACTCTGTTAACTGAGCATGTGTGCCTGGGATCCGAATTTAAGCTGGGAGCGTTTGCCACAAATTAGGAGCAGATTGGATTAATGGGTTTGTCTCCTCTTAATATATTGTGTGGTTTCTTCTACTCTTTAGAGGGAAAACACGATTGGAGTAAATCAGTGCTGATCTTGGGAATACTCTGTGGTGTTTCCTTTGACTCAGTTGGCCAGGGAGATCATTAATGCTGGAGTTACGAACCTGCTTTTAAATTGAAATATAAATCCAGCTCAGGGCAGTGCTGCAGGATTGAAGGAGTTTTCCTTTTGGATGAGATACTGGAAATTTGGGCTTGCTTATGGTTAATATTATAACAATGATAATTCTTGAGAAAAATATGTTGACAACAACCTTCTCTCCCAGCCAGCAGCTGATCCTTCTAAAAACTTGACTTCCTGAAGGTTTTTTCCCCTGCATGATCCTTTTGCTGTTGGCAGTGACCTCCTTGCTACCCCAAATGCAATTTGGAGCTTAAATGAGCAACTTGTAAAACAATTCCTGTGTTTTCATGTCATTCTAATGATTGTTACTGCTGCATTGAATGCCAAAGTGGTTGAACCAGCTGAATCCTCCACAAGGCTGAGCTGCTTCGTTGTCCTGTGCCTCAGACCAGCCCCTGAGAGGGAAGCTCATCACCCATGGCCCCATCAGCTCCGTGTCATTCAGGGTTGTAACAGATGCACGTTTACATTGCAGCCCAAACCGCTGTAACTGCACCAAAGACCTGGAAGAAACCAAAAGACCGGACCCAAGCCACTGAGGAGGAGACAGAGGCAGAAACAGAGGTGAGAGGGAACCAAAGTCCTGCTTTACCCAGATTTAAAGATGGTGTTCCTCTCTTGAAATTGTACTTTAGAGACGTTGCTTCCTCGTTGTCTCACAGGGCAGTTTTGGGGAGGAACTCTGCTGTTCCTCAGCATCTTTTAGATAGCAGGTGTCAGCCTCCTCCCTTTTAAAGCTCTTCAGTTTTCTTTGGGTTTGCCTAATGTAATGACTAATACAGTCAATAGAATCACAGACTGGTTTGGGCTGGAGGGGCTCTTAAAGACTCATCTCATTCCAACCCCTGCCACAGCAAGGAGCACCTTCCTCTAGAAGATTCCACTAAACTTCTGCCAGCTTCCCAGCACTGAAGAACCCCTGTCAGTGAAGGGTGAGGGAAAAGTAGATTTGGATCCCTGAGCTCTGCCCCATTTTGGTTCCAGGCCACCATCCTGACATTTGGCAGGTTATTCTGCACAGGGATATCATGGCCAAGGATAGTTTTTCTGGTGACCAACTGATGGAGAAGCTGACAAAGGAAAATGCTGAAGTTTTCAGGCAAAACCACATCAAGAATGATTAGATGAGTAAAGAAAACCCCCCTCACTGCTGTTCTGGTAGGGATATTGCAGCAGGGGCCTGTGCTTAATATCCTGGGTCAGTATGGGGTTAGAATCGATCAGAAAGGGAGCAAGAGAGTAAAAATGTGGATAAAAGCTGAGGTTGGCCAGATGTGGTGCAGAGCAGGAGAGCAAAGGGGCTGCACCAGGAGGTTCATCCTCCCCTGGAAGAGTTGTGTCTCCTGCACCACCCAGCAGTTCCACTGAGGAATTCTTCAGAGAATTCCCTTGAAAAATCTGCAAGAAGTGTTTTAGGATGTGGTGCTGTCAGGTAGGGAGGCAAAGGTTCGGGAGTCTCCTCCAGAGCATCCTCAGTGAAGTTATTCCTTTGTTCAGTGCTGAGAGGGGCTGGGATTTCTCCCGGGAGAAGCACATTCCGACGCCTCCTCGTCTGAATGCACAATCAGGCTGTGTCCTTGGAGAGCTCTAAAATTAACAGCCAGGGATACTATTAATGCTTTTTCCTGAAACTGAGATGTTGGAATTGTGGCTGGATCTCACACTGCCTCCCTTAGTGGCATCTGCTGCAGTTGGCAGCAGGCATTTAAAGAAAGAATCCCCCAAAATAAGCACCATGTGCCCTTTACCATCCCTTTATCATGGACAGTAGGAGAAAAGGAAAGCAGAGTTGTGTTTCCAGGCTGGGGTTGGTCATGGCTTAACAGTTCCCTCCATCCAATCCCGTGGGGATTTCATGGGCAATGCTGAGTCTTTCCAGTTGCACCCTTAATTATCGGTGGGTTATCCATGGGAATGAGCTGATAAATCACCCAGTGGCTCAGTGTTCCATATCCCTGTGTAAGATGCATTAGTATTCCTGCTGCTCCCAAAAATGCAGTGTGAATCCATGAAGAGCCGTTTCACGTGCACTGAATTTGTCAGGGTGTTTCTAACAAAACCTCTGCTTCTGTCCGTGCTCCAGCCGAAGGAGGAGGAGGAGGAACCTTCAGGGGACAAAGTACTTGAATCCGACCAGGAGAAAATGAGCCATGGGCTTCAAGCAGAGAGGGAACCCTCAGAGCTCAAAGCAGTGAAAGCCGTGGAGGAGAACGGGGAGCAGGAGGCAGAGCCGGTGCGGAACGGCGCCGAGAGCGTCTCGGAGGGCGAGGGCACCGACGCCGCCTCCGGCTGCACCGAGAGCTCCGGAGAGGGGCCCGTGTACCAGTTCAAACCAGGTAGGTCCTGCTCTGCCTGGTGCTCTGCCTCCCTCCTGGCTGCCACCATCCCTACAGCTGTTCCCACTGGGGCTGGAAGGGGATTTAGATCTGCTGAGATTTGCAACCCAGCAGGTCTCAAGAGATCTTCCAGGGTGGCAAAAGGGGAAAATGGTTTTTGTCTTGCTGGTCATGGTCAAGAGAAGAGAAAATCCCTAACTTCTTGAAATTTTTGTGCATTTGGATGCTGGTTACAGCACAGTGGAAATGAGAGTTGATTCCTGTGTGATCCACAGCTGGAAACCATCCAAGAAATTCCACATAAATCAAAATACTTCTGAAATAAGAGGTGGTTAAATAAGAAATGAAAGTGTTCATTGGGTCCTAAATACAAATATGGGTGTTCATAAAGATTTAATTTCCTGGCTAAACAGTTGCATGGATGTTTGGATTTGTAGAAAAGTAAGGAAGAGAAACAGTTTGTGGTTTTCAATCCAGGCACTGCCCAGCTCAGCCCCATTGATTAGGGTATTGGATATCTATAGAGTGTTTTTGTTATTTATCAAGACGCAACCTTTTTATTATTTATTAAGATTTTGTAACTTATAGACCTGAACCTCAGTTTAATCCACCTCATTTAGAGAGAACTTGAGACCAGCTTCTCAGTTGCTCCCAGTTTTTAAGCAATTTCTTATTCAAATGCTTCACATAAAGTAGATATTTTTTGAGAGCCCAGAAATTAAAGAGTATAATAATAGTAAGGAAGGACCTGGAGAACCTGATGGGCAAGGAGCACCACCATTAAGGGACTCCACTGCAGTGGTTATTTGTGCACCACTTTGTTCTGAGAAAGACCTCAATTGCTTTGGTTTTATTAATTCAGCACAATCATATTGTGAGGGGAAAACACAGAGGCCTCTTGATAGCTCATCACACTGAGGGTACCTGAGCAGTTCACTAGCCAAGCACTTCCTGAAGTTAATCCATAATTCATCAGCTGATGCAGTCAGAACAATCCCAGTTGTGTCCAGATGTCCTTTCACTCAGCTGGAAGGTTTGGATGGATCTCTGGAAAAGCAACATACATCAGACTTGTGCAACAGTCCTTGATTTTGGCTCTGCTCTTCTGAGAAAGGGGAATTTCTGCCTCTGGAGGAATTGTGTGTTTGATCCCTTTCTCTCCCTGCATTGGGGATCCTTCCTGTAATGCTGCCCGGCTGCTCTTCACATTAAAACAGCTCATTGAGACCTTTCCAGGAGAAGGAAACTACACATAAACTGCTTGTTGTTGCGTTGGAGCTTTTCCACGGTAAATGACAGGTACAGGCCAGGAATTCCAACCAGGATCCAGCCAAACCATTTCTGCACCTCTGTATCCTAAAGCTCTGTAGAAACAAAACTACATTAAAAGCTAAAATTCACAATCACTTCTGTGTATTTTCATTCCCAGTTATTAAAACCCATCGTTGGAGTAAGTCCCTGCTCGTGGCCTCTGCAGGGGCGCAGATGGTGAGATCCCAGAGATCCAAAGCTGGGAGTCAGGGAGTGAAATAAAGGAATAATAAATACCTGAAGGGCTGATGAATGCTGAGTAATGCAGTCTGGTATGAGGGAGATCCAAAGGCAGCGTCTCATACAGATGTTTTTCTTCAGATAAAACATGTTTTCTTCCCTAATTTCAGACAAACTGTGTGGCCAGTGCCAAAAGTCCATCTCCAGGCCACCAGAGGCTGACTTCCCTTGTGTTAAAGTGGCTGTATGTTTGTGCTTTCATTTGCACCAGGCAGAGTCCTCCACACCCAAAAAGCCCCATGTAAAATAGATGGAAAGTTGTAATTCCCAGATCATGGCCTGTGGTTGTGGCTTCTCTTGTTTCTGCTTGTTATCTCCAGCGTGGGTTGTTCACAGTTCCATGGTTTCACATTTTCAGAGGGTGTTTTTGTTCCATGCTCTGCTCTCCTTGACTTCATGTTAATGGCTTCCTTTTGCACCACACAAACCCCTTTAACTTCCTTATTTTCACACAGAACCAGGGAATTGTTCTCATTCTGCCATATCCCACAGGAGAGCAAAGTCAAAGTTAGATAAATGGGTTAGAACTAGAATTAGTGACCAGATCCAGGTGTGGTGGGACCTGGCTCTACACTCTCTGTTATTCATGTCCTTTTAACGTTGGGTGTGTTGCCCTCCTCTCTCCCTTCAAAATGAAAATCAAATTAAATTGAAATGTCCCAGTCTGGTGCAGCAGCTTCATCCCTTTGGATTTACCAGACCCACATCTGGGTGAGCAGGGGTTTGTTTCCTGTGACTCTCAGGGACTTCTCTCCCTATAGAGCAGTGGAAGCCCCTGGACCCAGAGGGGAAGAAGCAATACGACAGGGAATTCCTGCTGGATATCCAGTTCATGCCTGCCTGTATCCAGAAGCCCGAGGGGCTGCCTCCCATCAGCGACGTGGTGCTCGACAAGGTGAGAGGAGAGCCCATAAAACAGGTATGTGCAGGGTTTCGATATAAATAAAGATCCATAATGCCTCATTCCTGAGCCATTTCCATGCCAGGTTTTAGTGGGAAGTGGGAATAGTTGGTCTCATCACAAAATTCTACAAATAGAGGTGTTGGTGCCTGATGAATGTGCACAGATGATTAAAAACTGAAGCATTTTTGATAGTCTTTATCTAGATTAAGTTATACCAGGATGTTATTAAAATTTAAAATTACCCAGCCGTGAAGAGCTGAAGATCCAAGCAAGGCTGGATGGAGAGGCAGTGGCTTCTATTAGATCAATTAATTGATCTATTAGATCAATTAAAAAGCAGAGAGAAGCTTTTGGGCAAAGTGTTTTTTTTATCTGAAGCAATTTCTTCACTATTTATAAGCTGATCTAATAAAAGATCCTTAAGAACTCCATTCGCGGACAGTTTTGGGATTTCTCTCCAGCCTCATCTCAGAGCTGATTGTTTCTGCTGGAGCTCTGGGCTTAGTGAAACACTTGGGATTTCTGAGTGCTGACACCAGAGCAGGAGAGTTCCTTGACTTTGATGGAGCCACGACAGCATCAGTCTTGAGACTCAGGGATGTGGGTCATCCTCGTTTCCCAGAGTTTCATACCTAGGCAAATTGTAAAATGCAGCTTTATTGCCAAAATTATTTCATCTACCTTCTATTTTCCCATGATTGTTTTTCACTGTTCTATGTTTGAGCTTCCTGGGCTCAGTTGCCCATCTCTCATGTTGCCAACTCCATAATCCTTGAAATGTTTCTGAGCTCTTCCTGTTTCCTCAATAGTCTCCTGAAGATGCGTTTTAAATTAAATGTTTATTTTTAGCATAAGTGTGGATGCCTAAAACTTGAGTGGTTTGTTAAAAGCTTTAATTTGGCTGTTAAATATGACTGCCATGGTTTAGCAGATGCTGTCTGTAGATTGCATGAGCCCTGAGCAGCCCCTGTTTGTGTGCTCTGCTCACGGCACAGATCAACCCGCCCAAAATGCCGCTGAGGACTCTGGACCCCCGGATCCTGCCACGAGGCCCCGACTTCACACCAGCCTTTGCTGATTTTGGGAGGCAAGCCCCCGGGGGAAGAAACGTGTCTGGAAGTGTGAGTTTACCCCAACTTGCTCATTTAAAAACTGGCATTAACACTGATGAAGTCCTTCCTCAGGCCTGTGGGCCTCTTCCAATGCGCCGGTGGTTCTGGTTTTGTCAGGATGAATGCAGGGGTGATGTTTGCTTGGCTGACAAGATGTAGGGGAATTGAAAACAGTTGTGGATGTTTGTAATGGGTAGCTGTTGTTTGGGAAGGGTTTGTCTCCTTCCTGTTTCCCTGTGTGAGAGGTGGAAGCGTTTCAACACCAGGACCCGGCAGTCGCGTGTGCGGTCGTTCGTTCGTCGTACAACAAACCCGGCGTCAGTGCGTCAGCCTGGGGGCTGTGCTGCAAAACACAGCCACAGAGCAAAGAGATTTTACGAACAAACAAAATACAGCCAGCACCTGTGTGTTCCTGCTTTCTCTGTGCTTCCACATGTTGCTTTGGTCATTTCATTCCTTGTTTTCCCACCTTTTCCGCTGTTTTTCTTTCATTTTCCCTTCTTTTCCCTGTGTCTGGCTTTGCCCACACCCTGAAATCCCCCTGTGAGCTCTTCACTCCTGCCTCTGCCATGTCTTTTCCTGGGGCATGGGTGCCCCCAGCACGTGCTACCCCGTCAGTGCCACTGGAGGAGGACATCATTAAGGGCAGTCACTGATTTTCAGCTATTGAGTTGCTTCTGCTGTGTCCATCTGGATGTGTCTAACGACACAGCCATCGTGGAGCTTTCAAATCTGCTGGTTCCAGAAGAGTTCCTTGAATCACCCCAACTTCAAATGCGCTGCTTTCCAGGAGTCGTACTCAACGATTTTGGGTCAATGTAATATTTTTGGTTTGGGAGCAGCCTCATGGCCGGTGCCTCAGTTCCGGGCTGCACGCTTGTGTCTTGGAGTTGCTTCGGTGCCACAGTTTCTCTTGGAGCACCACCTGGTCCACAGAAGCTCATGAGGTCACCAGTGTTTCCCATGCTGGCTGTGCTGCAGCACCTCCTCTCCTGTCAGTGCTGAGTGTCCAAGCCCTGCGGCGCCCGGGTAACGCGGCTGTCGCTCTTTGTCTCTCCACAGGCCTGCAAAGTGCAGAGCACCCCTGGATTGCCCTCCCTGGCTCGGTGTGGGCCCCCAGCATGCCCTCTCTTGGTCTCGCCTCACCCACCACTGAGGAACCTGCCGATAGGGGTAAGCCAAATCCCCCCCTCTCCCCCCAGACTTTGCACCTTTTTGTAGAGTTGCCTTTTTTCCCCACCACCCGCTGTTGATAAAGAACGACTGGCAGAAAACTTTACAAAAAGGTGCAACCTTGTTTAAAAAAAACCGAAACAAGACTTGCGTTGTACCCCTCTAGGCAGTCTTCAGTGGTGGGTGGGACATCACCAGCTGAGGGCATGCTGGGACGTTGGCCCGAGCGGGATCCGCGAGGGTCTGCACTTTGCAGACCTGTGGAAAGGGGGAGAAAAGGTAAGTCCCGCTTACCCCGTTCATTTGGAGCATTCAGCACGTAACATACATCTTACATTTGCGCCTTTGCAGAGCAGAGCCTCTCCTTGCCTTGTTCTGGAGGAGGGCTGGAAGGTGACGTGGTTTAACCAGCCTGTCCTCGACGCCGGCGGTTGTAGGATCAGAGGGTCTGAGCCCCAGCAATGCCAGACGTTCCCCTCTCGTGACGCATGGCCACCCCTGCGTGTGCGCTGCCTGTCCCCAGCCATCCCGCCTCTGCACAGGCCATGCCATGAACCATCAAACCACTGCCTCTTCCTTGCCCCAAATAACGTCGAGCAGCTCAGCGCTAACCGCTTCCGGCACGTTGAGAGTCTTTTGTTTTGCTTCTTTGGCTTTTGTCTTTGTTTCCCACTTTTTGCTTGAACGTGTTGTATGACTGTCTCTGGCACTAACCAAAGTTGCGCCGGACGGCACCGGGGTGGAGCTGCACAGGAGCAGAATGCAGCTGGGAAGGCTCTTTGGTGTAGGTGGGGTTAGGTGAGCGTGCCAGGTGAGGAGATGCAAACTCAGAGACGTGGGGCTGGAGCAGACGGGTCCATCCCTGCACAGGCTGCGTTTGCTTTGTCCTTCCTGAGAGGTGATGGAAACTGAAATCACCTCAACCTCTCCCACCATCAAAGATCAATTTCACTGTCTGCATTCAAAGCCTCTTATAGAGGAAGAAGCACTTCCTTAATTCCTTGGATGGTTTCTAAAGTATTTCCATGACCTGCAGCCTGAGTGGGAGCACCAGGCCACTCTGTGCTGCTGTGAGTCTTTGCCTTCTCTGCAGGAGTCTTGTATCTGTGTCTTCCTGCTTTCCTGCCCCATGTCTTCCTCTGGAAGAGAGGTCATTCGCATTAATGCAGGAATACCTGGTACTTGTCCCATGCCCCAGAACCATTATTATTCACAGGAAGCCAGGCCTGAGCTCAGGCATCTCTTTAACTTACTGCATAAATCTGGAGCCAAAAACCCCAGAGCCCTAGACAATTTCTCTTAAAAATTAGATCCATCTATTATGTTATTACATATTCAAAGGATGCTTCTGTTCACTGATTGAAAACCTAATCACACAGTTTGAACTGATTTTATTCACAGATATTAAAAACATACAGTCTCAAAGAAAGTCTTTATTGTGTTGATGCTTGAAAGGTCTGGGCTCAAAGGCAGCCAGATGTGAGGAGGTGACAGGTGACACGCTGGTGCTCCGTGCATCCCTCAGTTTTCCAAGGGAGTCACCTCCCTCAGGGGTGGGGGTTTGCTGAAAAGGAACATTTGCATGGACCCGTGCCCGAGGAAGTGCGGCCTCTGCGACTCCGTCCCCACGCGTTACAGCCTGGCTGGCTGGGACGTCCTTCAGACCAGAGCTGCCTCTGTGCAGGAGATGGGGTGGCTGCAGGTCACCTCTCCTTGGCTTTGACCTGTTCTGAGCTCAAAGGTTTGGGTTTTCAGGGCACACTCCAGCCTGGCTCTGATAACAGAGCTGTCCACGGGCAGGAGGTGTGTGCTGAGCTGTGGCACACGTGGCTGTGGCCAGTCAGTTTTCTCTGACATCATTGTCTGGTGGAGGGAAGTCTCTTCTCTCCACGTTTGCAGCGTGGTCAGAGCCTGGGCAGCAGAACTGTGTGACACCAGAGGTGATGTGTGAAGGCAGGGCTGCTGTCAGGCCTTGCTGAGCCAGACCAGTGTCAGCCAGGGCTCAGGGTGGGGGCAGAGAGGGGACACAGTGTCTGCTTTAGGAAGGTGTCTGACACAAAAACATCCTGAAGGCTCCCTGTTCCACTGTTCACTCCTCAGGAGTGATCAGCTGGTGCAGTTGCGCTACAAGAGGTTGGACTTGATGATCTTGGAGATCCTTCCCAAGATGAATGATTCAGTGAATTGTAGCATTCATGGGGCTTGTGCCCTGTGCAGTTTGAATAATCTGCTGGACTATTTCTGTGCGTGGCAGGGGATGTGAAAAGGGATCTTTGTAAATTGGGGGGAGCTCAGTGACACCCCGCTCCTCTGAGCCCTCTCCCAGGCACCGCTGGGCACACGGAGCAGGTCACAACATGAGGTCATTGTCTTCTGACAGCATCTTCCTCTCTTGCTGTTACCCCAGACAAGAGCCCCAGCACTGCTGGTGATCCTGCTCATTTGCACACATTTACCTTGTCAAAGGCAAGTGGTTCAACTCCCTCCTGCCTTTAAGAAGAAATTTGCCTTTCAGTAACCACAAATCCAGGTTTGTGGCTGATGTATGACATAAGAGGCACCAGCCAAGAGCCCTTTCCTCCTATTCATTGAAGCTCTTCAAGTAACTGTACTGGCCTTTTTGATGCTCATTCAATCCCTTTGTTGAACAAAGCAGTCTTTGAAATGGCCCATCTTCCATGAGTGGCTGCTGAGCAGATTAATTACTGCTGTGGGAAGTACCAGGTTTGATAATGGAGTTTTGCTGCTTTAATTTGTACCTTGAGGTTGGCCCTTTGTGATAAATGAGTTCAGAAATGTGAAAAAGCATGGGGAAGAGCAACCTCCCAACAGTACCTGGTACCTTTAGTCTTTAATCAGAGCCCCCAGATGAGGAAGAGGAGGTTTGGGGGTGTCCTGTACCCTACCACTTGTACACCTGGTGAAAAACTTCCCAGCTGTGGCAGGTTTTTTGCCTGTTCAGGAGGAGCATCACATTACATAGGATTGCAGAGGTGCTTAGGCAGTTCCAAAGCACCCTGATTCCCTTTTTGTTCCATGAAACCACACAGAGTTCGTCCCATATCTGTTAGGATCCGTATTTTTAGAGTGCAGGAGCTGCAGTGATACTCCTTCACTGTGTTTTATGTAATTCCCATCTCAAAATGGCTTTGTTGGAAGCAATATCCAGTAAAACTTAACATTTCTGGCAGAGCCAATTTATCATTGTCTAAGTGCTTGGGATGGTGTGTTTGAAATACACCTGTAAGGGCTGAATTCTTCCCCACCTTGCTGTGATGTCTCAGTTGGGCAGTTTCTGACTCCCAAGAGGCACTTTTGGCCAGTCGGGGTCAGTTCTGCCCCCTGTAGCAGCACCTGGAGCGTCACCAAGTTGTGTTGGTTGTTTAGGCAGAGTCATCCCGTCTCTCTGTTGGGAAAAGCTGCCCAGAGAAATGTGTTGGGTGTCTGCACGTTCCTGTGAGCAGCCTGGAGCAGTGTTGGGTCGGGGGGACTCCTGGTGCCCCAGCAGGACGTGCTGGTGGCCAGCGGTGCCACCAACTGTTGGCGTTTGCCCTGGATGTGTTATCCAGCGTGAGCTTAAAGTGGGATATAACAAGGAATGTTTTTGTCCTAGTTGTTGAATGTTGGACCGAGGAGATCTCAGCCAGGCCAGAGGAGGGAGCCCAGGAAGATCATCACTGTGTGTGTGAAGGAGGATGTGCACCTGAAGAAGGCAGAGAACGCCTGGAAACCAAGCCTGAAGAGGGAAAACCAAACTGAGGACCCGGAAAATGTCAAAACCCAGGTGAGAGCAAAAGCAGGTCTGAGGGTGCAGCAGCTGCCCCAGGTAATGGTAATTTGCCTTCCCTCTTATGTCAGACAGTGAAAAAGGGCAATGAATTCCAGTTGGAATCCCAGCTTTCCGCTTCCTTGATGGTATTTTTGTATGTTTATTCTTGACCTGGTGTTTAAATGCCAGTCCTGTATATTAAGCAGAGAACACCAGACAACCTCCTGTCTCTCTTCCAGGGTTGCTTTCCTCCTGCTGTTTTACAGGAATATTTCTGTCTCCATTCTAAAGCAAAGAGCCCTAAATTCCCAGCACAGAACTTGGTTTTCATCTCCTTTTAGACTACATTTCTTCCCTGAATCCTTAGCAAGACTGAGGTTCCTCTGAGAAATCCCTCAGTTGGTGCTGCCCAGCCAAGCGGTGCCATCTGAAGCTGCCTCTGTCCTTCTCCCCCTCCTCTCCTCCATGGGGCACTCGCTGTGGGAGGAGATGTTTGGCTGGTGGTCAAGTTTGTAATTTGTAGGATAATTTGGGATGGTCTTGAAGGACACTGGAATTCTGTTCTTGGAGCTATTGGTGGCATTGTTGATCTCATTATCATCCTGGATAGGAACAAATAAAGTACCTTAAACTGAATTATAGGAAAGTTAGATTATCTCTGGCTTAAGGAGACAGAGGCCACTCCCTGTTAATATATAGCTCACGGATTAAACAATATAAAGAAGAGTATTTCTGACAGGAAGGGCTTTGTGCCTCTGTTGCACTTGACAAAAGCACTTGGGGGTGTTTTCCAAAACTCCTGCCCTGCAGTCTTGGTCTTTGGTGGCCAAGTGAGGACTGGGGTTGGGCTGTTTGGAAGCATGTGGTGTGTCACTCAGCTTCCCAGACATTCCTACAGGATATCTCCATTCCCCTGTGGAAAGCATCCTGCCTCATTCCTGAAATCCACCTGCACCACCTGTGCCTGAGCTCGCAGTGTTTCTGTCACTCAGGAGCTGTTCCGCAAGGTACGGAGCATCTTGAACAAGCTGACGCCCCAGATGTTCAACCAGCTGATGAAGCAGGTGACAGACCTGACAGTGGACACAGAGGAGAGGCTGAAGGGAGTCATCGACCTGGTCTTTGAGAAGGCCATCGACGAGCCCAGCTTCTCCGTGGCCTACGCCAACATGTGCCGCTGCCTGGTGACGGTAAGAGCCACCCGGGAGCTCCTCTGGGCTGAGGGGCAGCGACAGAAACTGCAGAGAGCAGAGTTAAATGGCAGCTGCTGAGTGTAAGTAGGAATAATTAATGTGGAGTCTTGGTTTGCTGGCCATGCCCAAGGCAGAGGGATTTGTTTGGAGCAGTTGTTGGGAGTTGAGGACTCCTTGCTCCGCCTGGTCGCAAGAGGAGTTGTATTTGGGAAGTTCATGGAATCACAGAAGCATGGACTAGTACAGGCAGGAAAGGGAGCTTAAACCCTTCTCATTCCACCCCCTGCCATGGGCAGGGACAACTTCCACTATCCCAGGTTGCTCCAAGCCCCCTCCAGCCTGGCCTTGGACATTTCTGGGGTGGGCAACCACAGCTGCTCTGGGCAACCTGTGCCAGGGCCTCCCCACCCTTCTGTGTCTGTCAGTTCCAAGGGAGCCCAGGATGAGCCAGGCTTTGCACAGATCATTCTCAGGTGGTGAATCTGGGACAAAAGAGCCCCTTTTCCCCAGGTCCTTCATGACATGCAGTGAAGGAATATGACTTAAGCCGTCAGCACAGAACAGGAGTGTTTTCAAGCAGGGGGTGTTTTTAAGGGAGAATATGGATGGAAATGTAATTCATCCCCGGGTGGAGGTGGTGTCAGCCAAGTTTGGAGTGTGACTTTACATCCACAATGTAAAACTCCCCTGGAAATCCTGATGTGAGGCTTTACTTCCGCAGCCTTGCGGAGCTACGCAGCTCAACATGAATAGCAAAATAAATTGTTATGGATCACCCCTCCTCTGTGGAGTTTATCCCTATTTCTGCTGATGTTTTTCTTCCTTCTCACTCCAGCTGAAAGTGCCCATGGCAGACAAACCTGGGAGCACAGTAAATTTTCGTAAGTTGCTGTTAAATCGCTGCCAGAAGGAATTTGAAAAGGACAAAGCTGACGATGATGTCTTTGAAAAGAAGCAGAAAGAACTCGAAGCTGCCACCACTGTAAGTGGTGTTTTTCTCCATAAGTTCTCAGAGCTCCCTCAGAAAATTATTTCCTTTTGAAACAGCAATTGATTTGGGGGAATTTTGGAGTTGAGACTTTCATTCTGTCACTGTGCCTGAGAATAATAAAAGATACTTGCCTTGACGGTGGGTTTATCCCAACATCTTTCTGGGCTTTAGGAGAAAAAGAGGGAACAGTGTCTACGAAGATAAAACTAGATCTTTCCAAGAGTTCTGTGCACTGGGAATGTGGTTTTGCAGAGCTGTTTTCCTGTTTTACAGCCAGAGGAGAAGACACGGCTCCACGACGAGCTGGAAGAGGCCAAGGACAAAGCCCGGCGGAGATCCATCGGGAACATCAAATTCATCGGCGAGCTTTTCAAGCTGAAGATGCTGACGGAGGCCATCATGCACGACTGCGTGGTGAAGCTGCTGAAAAACCACGATGAGGAGTCCCTCGAGTGCCTTTGCCGCCTGCTCACGACCATTGGCAAGGACCTGGACTTTGAGAAGGCAAAGGTGGGGCAGGAATGGGAGTGAGGGATGAGGTTCTCTGGGCAGAGCTGGAAAAATGGGTGTGGGGTGTTTTTATTTGAAGATTTGTTTTTTCTTCAGGAATTTCCATATTGCATGAGGAAATCATCCACTCCTCTGTGGATGTTTCATCATGACCTGGCCTCGCTCCCTGCTCTGTAATAGATTCTGTATCATTTTCAACTGTGTTATCCAGTTGTTATTTCCAAAGATTTTATCCAAACACACAGCCCAAAAATGCTCAATGTTTCCTTTTTCCAAGCTGAATGTCCCTCTCCCTTTGTAGTTCCCAAAACATTATTATTTCCAGTTGAAGGTTTGTGTTACCTTCAAAAGTCACCGTTAAATGTGTTACTCATGTTAAATCTGCAGCACCCTCATGAACTAGTCCAAACCCCCACTTGAGCCTCGGGGGTGCCTGTGTTTTGTGTCATCCTTGTCCCCAGATGTGCTGGGATGTGGCAGCTGTTCTGCAGCCACAGCGCTCCTGCATCCTCCTCCCCCTTTTCCAGCAAATATATCTGTAGCACAGAGCATTGTGCAGTCCAAGAGCTTCTCTTGGCACAGACAGCCTGCTGCTCCTTCACAAAAACCAGCCTTGGGATGAACAACCCCAGGGTTTTGCCAGGAATCAGTGGGACTGGGCTCTGGAAACAAACGGAGCTAATTGTGTTCAGCTGCCGTTAGGGAGAATTCATTCCTTAGGGGGAAGGAATTTCCCAGGCTGTTGGTGAGCATTGACCAAAACAGCGTGGTTTATCAGCAAACAGGCAAACATCCCGTGCTGTGAGCCAGCACCATTCTCCATCAGTTTCTCCATGTGCTTTGGGAGGAAAACCAGGTCTGACTTCCAGGCTGAGGTCAGGCTGGACGAGGCCTGGATGCTGTTTTGGTTTTTTGGAGCACTCTAAAAATCAACATTTTGGTGCTCTGCTGGTTCTGAACCCTCGGGCTGGGGCATGGCAGGGCACAGAGCTAAGGAGCAATTCCAGATGCCTCTACCCTGTTTTTGGGATTGGTTATTTCTGTCAAGACTGAGAGAATCCTTCTTAATGCGGTAGACATTTTATTATGTGTTTTTATTGAAGCTGAACTGTTAGTCATAATTTAATTAAAACTTTTAAATAAAGTCTATTGGAAATATTTCCCCATCATGCCTAACTTAGGAAACGCTCCCAGAGCTGGAACTTTCCAAGGCAAGGCCAAACACAAATTTTAATGGATTTTTTTCTTGTTTGTTTAACTACAAGGACAAGGGTTTAGCTGGTTTTTAGTGAAGAGAGTGGGAAACATGGTAGAAAACTGCTCTGAAACTCTTGTTTGAAACAACCAGAGGCCCTAATTTGAGAATAAGGCTTTTTAGAGCTTGGTGAGCCAAATTTAGACCTAACAGGAGCTTCTCTGCTGATCCCAATTCATGTCTTGGTGTGAACCTATTGGGATTCCACCACATCACAATTTTCTGGATGAGGAGTTTGTGAGGTTTTTTCCTCTGGCTGAGCCCATTAAACTGTTCTTGGAGAAAGACCCAGAGCTACTGCTCAGTCTGGCCTGGCTCTGCTCGGGGGATAAACCACGGAATGGTGTGTCTGAGGCTGGTTTTGTACCCATTTTGTTTCCTGAGCCAGTTTTTCTTGGGCTGAGCTGAGCACACAGCTGATTTGAGGAGGGGAAGCTCAGATTGAGATATATTTTTAATGAATGTAATGTTTATTCTGTACATGCAGAGGGTGTAGATGGTTTGTGTAATTAAAAACCCAGAGGAAGTGTGTGCCTGCACAGTTATCCCTCATCTCCTGTACATGCTGCCCTGTGCACCCTCAAATCCATCCTGGAGGAGTGTACAAGACGCAGCACTCACTCTCTGGGGAGCAGCCCTGTGTCCCTGATGTTTCTAGCACAGAAATCCCAGAATGCAGGACCCGCTGGGTGCCCCTCGAGGGAGCGTTTTCATTTTTCTCCACAACGTGCTGATGATGTTTTTCTTGTCTAGCCCCGCATGGACCAGTATTTTAATCAGATGGAGAAGATTGTGAAAGAGAGGAAAACCTCCTCAAGGATTCGGTTCATGCTTCAGGATGTAATAGACCTAAGGCTGGTAGGTCCTAGCTCCAGTGAGTAAAAGTGTGAAATCATGGGTGCCCAGACCGGTCTGGGTTGGAAGGAACCTTAAGGATCATCCCATTCCACCCCCTGCCATGGCAGGGACACCTTCCACTATCCCAGGCTGCTCCAAGCCCTGTCCAACCTGGCCTTGGGCACTTCCAGGGATCCAGAGGCAGCCACAGCTTCCATGGGCAACCAGTCCAGGGCCTCCCCACATTCACAGGGAAGAATTTCTTCCCAATATCCCATCTGACCCTGCCCTCTGGCAGTGGGAAGCCATTCCCCTTAGTTCCCAGTCCCTCTCCAGTTCTCCTGGAGCCCCTTTAGGCCCTGGAAGAGGCTCTGAGCTCTCCCTGGGGCCTTCTGTCCTGCAGGTGAACACACCCAGCTCTCATGCCAGTCTGTCATGTTCCTTTTCATATCCAGGCTGGATAAGCTCTCATGCAAGAGCTGGGATTCATGGCTCAAGTGGGATGTTAGGGGGAGATCTGCTTCCCTTTTCCCCCAAGCCTGGCTGTTCAAAGCCAGGAAATGTCTCCATGTTGTCCTAGTGCCATGGTCAGTACACATGCAGTGCTGGGGGTCCCCACACTGTGCAGGTGAAGACATGACCCTGAGTGGAACAAACCTTCCCAGCACCTGCAAATTCCCCCCCAGGGGAGCTGGTTTGGGTTGTATGGAGGCTGAAGTCACCATTGTGGCTGCAGGTAGATAATTACCCCAAGAGCTGTAATGAGGCTGCAGCAAGATAAGGGATAGCCTGGTCATTCCAGGGCTGGAGGGGTCTGGGCTCTGCATGGCTGAAAAGACACATCAAGCAAGGAAAGTGTTTTTGGAGTGACAGCTGCTCCTCCCTGCAGGATTCCTGCATCAGCCATCACCATTCCTGGAGTGCAAAGCACCGTCTCCACTTAAAATCAGTCACTTCTTGCTTTTTTTATTTTCAAGGTTTCATTTCTTCCCTCAAGCTTGGAGGAGTATCAGTCATAAACAGAGAGTGACAGCAGCTCTTCTATTTCCTCTGAGCCTTGAAAGAGAAGCTGGGAATGTACAGGCTGGGGATGAACATGTCCTGAATTCAGTCAGGTCTTTGCTGCAGTCTCTGTAGCTCAGTACAAGGCTCTGCTCTCAGCTGTTGGGATAACCATGCCCATAACATGTCCCAGCTCCACAGGATTTTCTCCAGCCCCTCTAAGGCATGACAGGGGTGGGAGGATGAGTCCTCTTTCCCAATATTCAAACTCCCCACGTTTGATGCTCCCCTGGAAGTTTCCCTGAGCACGTGTTTGGTTTTTTTTGCTTCTTCCCCAGTGCAACTGGGTGTCACGGAGAGCAGACCAGGGCCCCAAGACCATCGAGCAGATCCACAAAGAAGCCAAGATTGAAGAGCAGGAAGAACAGAGGAAGGTGCAACAACTCATGACCAAAGACAAGAGGAGACCGGGTAAAGTAAAAGCCAAGTTGGCTGTTCATTTCACATCCAGTGGTCTAAGAGGGTATCCCACATTAAAGGAAAAAATCTGTGGGTGTTTTTTCCTAATGTAATGGGCCTGATATGGCAGAGGCTGGAAAAGGAGCAGATCTGCCATGTATTGGCTGTGGGGATTTTCAGGGGCAAATCTCATGGGTGAAAATAACCAACCACAGGCCAACAGTGCTTACACATTCCTTTCATGCAAACCATGTTTGGTTTTGTGACAGGCTGCCAGAAATCTGTTCTAACAACTTATTACTTAGGAGTCAGATTTGCCATTCATTCTCATGCACTGCAGAACTGCAGAGTCTCATTTCAAGACAAAAACTTCTAATTTCAGGAGTAACTGTGTTGTCTTTAGTTGTTAAAGTCATGAGGTGCTGACTCTGTCTGAGGGAGTGTCTTGGCATCACCTTAAACTGCTCCTGGCCCTCAGGGCATTGTCTGAAGATGAATTTGGAGTGACTGGGAAAATTAAGACTGGGACAGAGCAGGGCAAGGAGAAAGTAAGTTTGGGGATTCTTTAAGGATTGGGGGATTCTCTAAGGATTGTCAAATGAAAATGCTGTTTTCAAAAACCAGCGTGTATAGAAAATCCATGTAGATGTTATTTATCCTAAAAGTGGAAGGTGAGGAACCTGGGAGTGTCTGAGGGGCTCCGTGTCAGACCAGCCAAGCACTGCAGGAATTGTGGGGTGAGTGAGGTTCTGCCAGGGGAGGCATCTCACCTGCTCCTTCTGCAAGCTCGTGAACGTGCAGCACCCAGAGGAATGCAGAGAAATCCATGCAGGAACCATCCCTTCCAAAAGCAGCCCCTGGAAGGAGCGAGAGCTGTTCTGTGAGAGCACAGGCAGGCAGGCTGGTTATGGCATGCCAGAGAAAAGGACATTTCTGAGCAGGATTCTGCCCATCAGGGCAGCAGGGTGAGCTGAGCTGAGCTGAATGTGGCTCTGTTTGTCCTCCTCAGGTGTCCCGCGGGTCGACGAAGGCGGCTGGAACACTGTGCAGGGGGCAAAGAACAGCAGAGTGCTGGACCCCACCAAGTTCCTTAAAATCACCAAGGTAGGTGCCAGCACAAGCCTCCTTCAGGGCAGCAAAACATCTGTTAATCCAGGAAGGACCGGGATGGTGTGTGCAGGTCAAAACTTGGGGCTGGGACATTTTAAATCCTCTGAGTTAAATACTGTGTGCAAATCAAGCTGCATTATCTTCTGGATGTTCCTGTTTTGTCCTGAGGGAAAGGAGTGTGCAGACTTTCTTTCTCAGGTTGACAGTGTCGTTTTAGTAATCCAGAAGCCCTCACAGCCAGAAAATCTGCATTTTACTCAGTGATGAAAATGTGAGCCAGGGTATTGTGTGACACGGAGATGCAGCACAGCACCCATGTTCCATGGGTCTCAAACACCTGCTGGAAATCCTTGGCTCCCTCAAGTTGTTAAGACTATTCTGATGCTGCTCCTCAATAAAACAGAGAGGCCACATCTATTTTGATGTGTCACAAACAGCAGCACTCCAGATTTAGGATGCTCCAGTAGAATGGGAAGAGCTGTGTCTGCTCTTAGAGGTTTCTTGACTTGGTGGCACGACTGCATCCCAAAGCATGTGATAAACTCTCATGTTCATCCTCCAGATGAGAATCTTCCTGTTATTTCACCATTAGACTGGTGAATTTAGGACAGTTTTCCAAGCTGCAGGTTGGGCAAGTTGGAGATTTCTCCTTTGTCAAACTTAAGAACAGCTCTGGGTTTTCTTGCCAAGAAAATGTCTGGCCTTTGCATAAATCATTGAATCCTAAATATTTCCTTATCCCACTTAATGTCGCTTGCCCTGAATTTTTACACTCAGTGCCTGGATTCTTGGAGAACTCTAAAGCAGGACCTGGACAGACTGCAGCCCTTCTGCAGATCCAATCAGTTTGTTCCTTCTAAAAGTCATAAAGTAGTCTCCAAAATTCATTAGCAGGAGAGGTTCAGCCTCCTCCTGCCTGGCCTTACCACTCACCTGGGAAAAGCCCTTCCCCTCTGTTCCATACAAATGGAGCTGCTGGAGCAGCTGCTTTGGAAGGAAAGAGGAGCTCCCCTGAGATCTGCGAGGTCACAACCTCCTTGTCAATAAATTCTCCAACTGAACATTGTAAAATCAATGTTCTCTTCTTGCCAGACATCACTTCTTCCTCCAAGTTCTGCGACCTGTTGTCGTCCTTCGCCCTCTGGATTGTTTGGTGCCCTGCAGATCCCCCCCAAAGCCATGACTGGACAGTTGATGGACAGTGAAACTGGCTTACACATCAGAAACAAACTGAACATCTTTCAAATATGGATATACTGAGCTTTTCCACCTTCCTGAGCTTCAGAATTCCCAGTAAAAAGAAGCTCCTGCTCACTGTCTCTCACCTCTCACTGACATTTGGAAGAGCCACTTTGTGATGCCCTTTGTTGTTTGTGTCCCCTGTCTTGAGCCACAGTTTAGTCTTCCAAAAATATGTGAAGTGTATTTTGGTGTAGACAAGACTGGGATTATTGCCAAAACATCTCCCATTTATTATTACACTGTATGATTTGCCCTTGTACATCCTGGTGTGTTTTACAGCCCACAATAGATGAGAAGATTCAGCTCGTGCCTAAAGCCCAGTTGGGCAGCTGGGGGAAGGGCAGCAGTGGTGGAGCCAAGGCAAGCGAGATGGGTAAGTCAGGATGGACCCTCACCCTCGGCTTTGCTGCCAAAGGTTTGGGTGGGGTTCACAGAACCAGGGAATGTCCTAAGCTGGAAGGGACCCACAGGATCAGAGTCCAACCCCTGGCCCTGCACACACACCCCAACAATCCCAGCCTGTCCAAAGACTTCTGGAGCTCTGGCAGCCTTGGGGCCGGGACCATTCCCTGGGCAGTGCCCAGCACCCTCTGGGGAAGAACCTTTCCTGATCTCCAGCCCAAACCCCCCTGGCCCAGCTCCAGCCCTTCCCTGGGTCCTGTCCCTGCTCACAGGAGAGATCAGAGCTGCCCCTTGAGAGGAGCTGCAGCCCCAGTGAGGGCTCCCCTCTGGCTCCTCTGCTCCCCTCTGTGTGTGAGCTCCTGGCAAGAAGGGTTGAAGTGGGGCAGGCCCAGCCCTTCCCTGCAGTTCTGTCCCCGTGGCTCTGGCTGAACTGCTCGGTGACCTTGAGCCGTCAGCAGCTCCTGACCTTGTCGCTCTGCTCTGTGTTGTCTCCACCATCTCCAGACTCCTTGCGACCAAGTGCCACAAGTCTGAACAGATTTTCTGCCCTGCAGCCTCCAGTGTCCCCAGTATCTGCCTCATCTGCATCTTCAGAACTAGAATCTCGCAGGGCCTTAACGAGGTGAGTGTCGCTCCATCGCTCTTCTGCTCTTTGCACCCCCTGCTCTGGCACCAGCACTTGGATAGAAGAGAATTCCTTGTTTTTTCAGGAATGGCTGTGTCCTTTTCCCACTCTGAGTTACCTTTGAACATGCCTGTATTTTATAGTATCACAGGGGAGGAAGGTGGAATTAATTTTTAAAACCATTTTGATTAATGTTTTAGTTTCCACTTCACCCTTTAGTCAAGGGTAGTTGCGTTTAACAGATTACAAACTCTTCAGATAAAATGTAGTAATAATAGGTTGGATTTAATGGCTGTGAATTGAGCCAGGTCAGTAGGTTTATTTATCCAGGAAAACACACCTAAAACCTGGCAGAAATGCAGCATAAAATTGTGTCTGACCCTTCCCAGCAGGTGTGACCTGCCCATGCTCCCACATTCAACAAAAAACTGCAGAACCTCTTTCTCACTCCAATTCCTTCAGGGCTGCAGCCACTCCGGTTTGGAGCATGAAACATGTATTAACCCTCAATAATTTATTAACTCTAGACACGGTTTATAAATGTACAGTTCATTTAAAATGTCACTGGTTCTTCCTTCCAGTGCCCACAAGCTGCTGAAGTGTTTTCCTGGGTTGTGCCTCTAATGTTTTCCTTTCTATTTCAAGTAAAACTTGGGCTTACCTGGAAATTACTCCATTTTGGCATCGTTTTGCCCATTTTACTCATTAACACAATGATTAGTAGGGCAGATTGTTGTCACCTGTTGTTGGGAGCCCTCACTGTTTGGGAGGTATTTTTCAATTAATGGGTAAAAAATACAACTCTCATCTCAGAATGTTTTGGGTTGGAGAGAGTTGAAAGATCACCCATTCCCACCCTCTGCCATGGGCAGGGATGCCTCCCACTCTCCCAGGTTGCTCCAAGCTCCCCCCCCAACCTGGCCTTGGACAATTCCAGGGATCCAGGGGCAGCCGCAGCTTCTCTGGGCACCCTGTGCTGGGGCCTGCCCACCCTCCCAGGGGGGAATTTCTTTGTTACATCTAATCTAAAGCTCTCACACTATTTCAAAGGGAAACGGAGTCCTTGTGTTATAAAATTCACTATTCCATGTATAAAATGGGTACTTTAGAGCACTGCTTTTCCATATATTCTCTAGGAAGCATTGGCTGTTCTGTCCACTCTGGGTATTTCTATTTGTATTTGTGCATCTTGGAAATTAGTTAATTTTGGTTGTGGGTATAGCTGTAAGAAAGAGTGAACAATCCTGCAGGGCTTGGGGGGTGGTTTTCTCCTGCAGTGAAGCCCTCGAGTTCCTTTTCTAAGCTCTGAGCGGGTTTTTGTTTGGCAGTCGTGGGAGCACGGGCAGGGAGAAGAATGACAAACCTCTGCCACCTTCCCTGTCCCGGCCCAACACCTTCCTCCGGGGCAGCAGCAGCAAGGAGCTGCTGCTGGACAACCAGGCCCAGGAGGAGCAGCGCAGGGAGATGCTGGAGACGGTGAAGCAGCTGACAGGAGGCATGGAGATGGACAGGAACAGCACCGAGGCCGAGAGGAACAAAGCCAAGGAACCTGGTAACAGCTCCTCTGTGCTCCGGGAGCCTTGCTGAATGTGTGGGAAGGCAGTGACAGGTGTCTGTGCAGGGCTCCAGGGCCTTATCCCTCTCTGCAGCCCTCCAGGAGCATCCAGCAGGGTTGAAAGGCTGCAGGTGCCAGCACAGCACCACCCATGGCATTGTCTGCCCTGTTTCATCCTGTCACTGTCCCATTGGCTTCTGCACACAAAGTCTCCCAAATTGGTGTCAGTTCTTCAGGAATGCTTTTTCAGTGCCCAGTGAAGCCATATCTACCCTTTTCAAGCATTCCCCAGGGCCAGGGCAGGGATTTGGGTCTGGGACAGATGGTGCACAGCAGCTTTTTAGCACCATGTTGTTGCCAACCCTCCTTCCAAGCCGGCCCTGGTGCAGCAGGATGGTGGCACCCACCAGGGTTACTCATCTTTCACCCTGTCAGTCCTGCACCTCCTGCTTTTCCTTCCTGCCAGGCTGGGCTCATCTGTTAGTGGGAAAATGGGAAAATTAGGGTGATGTTCCCAGCAGACAGAACCTTTATAGTAAGGACAGCATTCAGCTCTTTCCCTGGGAAACATCTGGAAACTGCTGCAGTGAGGGAAACACCTCGACTGCCACAGCACAGCACAGGCTTATCCTGAAGCTTTGGGATGTTGCAGACAGTCCATGGGGACCAGGGTTTTGGGATATGACTGGGAGATTGCCTTGGGCTGCTGCCCATCTCGGTCAGCGGATTTTAACTTTGCTGCAACAGCTCCCATTTAATTATTTAATGTTCGTGCAGAGCTTTGAAGGTGTTCAACCTGTGCCACTGCCAGCTGTGATCCTGCAAGGTCAAGTTACAGAAATACTGGGGGTTCATATGGGGGAAAGGTAGCCAGGAATGGATCCCAGAATCTCAGAATGGTTTGAGTTAGAAGGAACCTCATCCAGTTCCAACCCCCTGCTATGGGCAGGAACACTTTCCACCTATCCCAGGTTGCTCCAAGCCCCATCAAAGAACTACCCCGTGCCTGAGGGTAGGACAGGGGATACACCTGCCCTAGTGACTTCTGTTCTCAGAGTGTCATCTCTAAAATGCTGATTTTCCTTTTTCAAACATCTTTTTGTTGTTGTATTTCCACCAGCCAAGCCAGAAGTTCCTCCAGCTCCAGTGCAAGAAAAGCCTTCACTATCAGAAGAGGAAATTGAGAGAAAATGCAAATCTATCATTGATGAGTTCTTGCATATTAATGATTTTAAGGTAAGCAAGATGCAAACCTCACTTAACAGACAGCTCTGAGGGGCAGCAGTGATTGATTTCTCTCCAGGATGTGTCTCTGTGAGCACCCAGCCCACACAGAGGCAGCAGGACCAGACAGAGCCCAGCAGCAGCAGCAGCTCCAGGGGCACTTTCAGGACAGTTGTCTCCCAAGCTTGTTTTCTGCCCTGCTGGTAATAGGAAAAATAGCCCAGCCTGTGTGTTTTAAGTAGCAAGATGGATGTGTGTCTGTCATGAATCACTGAGCAGCTCCATAGTACCAGCAATTTTGGAAGCAGAAAAGCTAGTGGGAAAATAAACAGAGGTATTCATTTAGTTATCAAAGCATGTGCTGTTCTGATCTGGAGGCAGATAAAGCAATACTAAATATTGAACAAATCACTCCAGAGGATTTTTAATAAACATTGGAAATTACTGAGCAGCTGTCATCACTTCCTAGTTAAAAGGTTGAAATTTTGTTTCCCTTGTAAATGGGTATTTTAGCTCGTCCAGGGAGTTTTCAAGAAGTGTTACATTGGCTGCAAAGCTGCTTCATTTGATCTTTCCCTGCAATAAATTCTCAAACCTGCCAAGTTTGAAATGGCAGCACTTGGGAGTTGCTGGTTTGGCACCCTAAAAGCTGAGTTGCCGCTTCCATTTCATTGGGCTTCCAATTAATAATTGGAAAGATTAATAGTCTCATGATGGATTGTTTAGAGTTCACATCTAGTTATTGGGATAAATTATAAAATACTTGGTTTGGAGAGGAAGAACCTTGCTCTGATTGGCAGTGAGCTGGCCCGGGACCCAGGGGCTGGTGAGCCAAGGAGTCTCTGCTCTTTTTCCTGCTTAGGATGGACTCCAAAGGCTCCCCTGGATTCCTGCGATGAAGGGGCCACTTCAGTTCCCTGTTTGCAAATACAGCAGTGTGTTTCTGTGGCTGGCTGGAAAGATGAAGCTGAATTGCATTAGACAGGGCTGGTTAAAAGTTCATGGAATCAAGGCAGCTTGTTTGCATCAGGAATTACTTGGTACTGGGGGATTCTTGGTGCTCTTCAGGTGCAGCAAAGCTCTGACTGCTTAAACTTGTGTTCCTGCAGCCAGCCATGAGTGAGTTCCTGCTGTGTAGAGCAGAGGAATGACCCTTTGCGGGTGTTTGGTCCTCAGAGTCTGACCTGAGCATGAGCTCAAACCACTGAGCTGTGACCCTGGTGACAGCAGGGTCAGCCAGCAGGGTTCCCTGTGTGTCCCAGGACAGCAGGATCCTGTGATGAGCTCCAGCCTGAGCAGGCAGGCCAGGACCACTGGGCTCCTGACCTGCAGGAAAAAGCCCTACAGGGCCTGAGGAAACACATCTGGGGCTGCCAGGTGTTGGTAGCTCAGGGCATAACTAGTCACAGAGCAGGTGCCTGTGGTCAGGAAGGACACTGAGATCTGTGGGCTGGACCCAGAAGGTCACAGAAAGATCTTTGTGATGGCAGTGAAGATTTGTGATGTGGGACTTCGAGAGCTGCTCTCAATGTCTCTGAGTGTTTTCTTTGTTGAGGTTGCAAAATGCTTCAGTCTGAAAGTGGGAGCTTTAGAAAGAGGAAGTCTTCCTCCAAGTGCTCCCCAGCTATTTTCTGCCTCTTGATGGGCTAAGGGTTTGTAACAGGCATTTGTGCCAGGTCAGAGCAGTAACAAATCTGATCTAATACCTTTTTTTTGACTTGGCCTGATGTTCGATGCAGTAATAGGTGTTTTGGTGGCATCCACAAGGTAACTGCTGCCCTTTCACCAAGCAGCCCTGGAATATGATTATGTATTTTAAAAAATGTTACCTGAGTGGTATAAATTCCATTATTGCTATTATTTTTGTTTTTGTTATTATTATGTGATGAGGTTCCACAGCCTAATTCAGCACTTTGCCTGGCAGCCTCACTAAGTACTCATTTCACCAAAAATCCCTGGTGTTACAGTAGGAAATACTCTCGTGCCACGTGTTTGATGCTTTTCAGTGGAGGGTGACTGCTGTATGTCGTTCCACAGGAGGCCATGCAGTGTGTGGAGGAGCTGAGTGCCCAGAACCTGCTGCCCGTGTTCGTGCGCGTGGGCGTGGAGTCCACGCTGGAGCGGAGTCAGATCACCAGGGATCACATGGGCCAGTTGTTCCATCAGCTGCTGCACTCGGGGAAGCTGAGCAAGCAGGATTTCTTCAAGGGGTTGGTATTCCTGCACAGAGAATCCACAGGTTCTTTTCCTCAGTGTTTCTTGCAAATGGATGCTGTGCTGCAGAGCACCTTGTTATGGTATCCTGCCCTCTCCACACATTCTTTAGGAAGGACTGGATCATTTGGGTGTATTTATAAGGAATATTATTATTGTAATATATTTTAGTGTTTCAGATGTTTTAGTGAACATAAATATGTTCATATTTATATCAGTTTTTATTTTGAAGTGGATCTCTAGGTGTCTGTTTAAACATGTGTGTTCAGATCCCTGTTCTGTGCTGTGCTTCTCCCTGTTTGCCTTTTGCAAATCCCTGAATGTGACTGGAAGAGGAGACAGTCAGAATCCTTCACCCAACATCAGTAGCTCCTGTGCACCAGAGCCTCAGCCACTCTCCCAGTGGGAAGAAGGCTTCACCCACACCATGCCACTTCCCAGGACACCTCAGCTGGAGCAGCCGAACCCTCGAGGGGCTGAAGAGGAGAACATGCAGCAGTGGGTTGGACCTGCCTCAAAAGACCAAAGTTTCAGCTGCTGGCTCATTTCAGCTCCCTGAGTTTTGTGTTCCCAGCCTGGTGTCCAGTCCTAAAACAATCCCTGTTTCCCTGGAGGTCCCTGGTGGCACTCAGTCCTCGCTGGGGTGCAGAGCAGGAGGGATAAAACAGGGATAGGCACAAATGCAGCAGTGAAGGAGCAGATGGAGTATACTGAGTTTTTGAGGAGTTGACTCTGCCTGGCTTTAATATGAGTCCCTGTCATTGTGGTACCATTGACTGCTCCAACAGGAAACTCCATGCACCCGTGTCTGTCCCTGAACTTCTTCCAGCTCACAGGAAAGGTTTAGGCAGCCTGAGCTCGAAACTGTATGGAACAGCTGAAAAAATCTAAATCCACAGGGAATACTCTTGTGTCCACGCAGCACTGATGGTCAGAGGGACTCGTTTGAGGTGATACATATCCAAAATGTATTGTGATTAAAGCTGTTCTCAAGCTTCCTGGAGTTTGGATAAGTGGATCTTGATGAAATATTGGGATCTGTGCTCTGAATGTGAATAAACAATGCAAAACAACTCCTGAAGATGATGGAAAGGGCAAGTGGTGTTCAGTGGGTGCTGAGAACACCAGAAACTCCCTCACCTGGAGTGAGACACAGGAGAAGTGTAGTGAGGGGTCACAGGATGAACACTGGTCACAGCCTGTGGCTGGGGAGATGCACAACAGGAAAACAATTTCTGGCAGAAAGGCTGGAGGAGCAGCAGAGGCTGCAAAGAACAAAGCAAAGGAGATGGTTTCTGGTTTGAAACGTGAGAGAAAATGTGGATTTATAGTCACTAAACAGGACACTGGACTTTTCAAGGTTTTCAGGGAGAAACAGACCATGATAGAAATGGCAGGAGAGCAGAAAAATTACCATTCCTCAGGCATGGGAAGTGAAGCCACCTGCAAGGGTTTGATGGGAAAGAAGAGTTTTGAGCCATTCTGGAAAGTGTATCACTGGGAACAGTCCTGTAATTCCTGCTGCAGATAGAAACTCTCCTCTGCTGAACTGACCTCTTACAGACATTTCACTGCTTACCTTACATTTGGAATTCTGTTAGAATTAACCCCCTTCTCTAAATGTTTGGATATTTTTAAGAAGGTTTCATTTACTTGATGGTTTATATATACAGACAAAAAAAAAGCTTTTCAGTTTTATAGATGTTACTGTTCAGCAAGTGATTGGGTGCTGGGATATAAGAATTAATATAACTGGAGATTTCCTGGATGCCTCTGTTAGATATACAAAAGGTGGTGTCTTTTCCACATATTCTGCTGTTACTGAATGGAGAAATTCAGTCTTCGTAGTTTGGAAGTACCAAAAGCATAGAATGGCAATAGGTTTTTACCTTTGTGATTCTCATCACTCCTCTCTCTCTTCGCTCCTCTTATGTTACAAAATATTTTTAAAGTGCAGATTTCTTTGAAGGAAGAAATTAATTATTAAATTTTAAAATTATATTTTAAAATATGTGGGGTTTTAATTAATTAATTAAATTTTATTTAATACTTGGTGTTTCTTCCTCCTTCTGAAGTTTTTCCGAGACCCTGGAGATGGCGGATGACATGGCCATAGATATACCCCATATCTGGTTGTACCTGGCTGAGTTGGTGACCCCCATGTTAAAAGAAGGAGGAATCTCTATGAGAGAACTTATACAGTAAGTGATGCTTTCCCAGCTGTGCCTGTAGTGTTTTCTCAGTGTGGTTCCCATCAGTAGGTGAAGTGCTGTAGAGTGGAGAGATTTGGGAGCATAGAGG